>NW_028274813.1:145948868-146252770 GCF_037043125.1 Eumetopias jubatus
CACTCACCTAACTTGCCACTCCGTGCTGTTCAACATAGTAGCAAAGGGTAGGTGGGTGAGAGGGTGGCTAACTGATGGATCTTTATACACCCCAACATCCCAGAATGGATGAAAAGTAGAGTCAGTGACTACATCCCAACATCAGGCAGAGGCAGACTTACAACTGTGTGGGTGGTACAGACCCTGGAGCTGGTATCCACATGCACCATGAGATCAAGCTCTGAGCTACAAGCAACTGCCCCAGACAGGTACCCCAGCCTGCTGTGCAGTTTCCACATGCAAAGCTGTAAGACATGCCCAGGGGCTGATCTAGGGCTACACTTCCAAAAAAAGAGGAGACTAGGGGGGCCTGAATACCTGGACATGAGAAATGATAGGGAACAGGGGAGGAGACAGCAACCTAGTGGACAATGTGAAGACCCTGAGATCATCCCATTCAGGAACCCTTTGGCAAGGGCATCCAGAACCATCCATGAGGTGGCACGCTCACCGGTTGGTGGAGCCATTGTAACAGTAGTTGGGCAGGAAGTCATAGTTGAGTTCCCAGAAGACATGGAGGGTGATTCTCCCATAGGGCGCTGACACATTGTGGTTGGCCTCCCGGAACATGGCATCAAAGCTATCCAGTGTCAGGTACCTGCTTAGCAGCTTGTGGGTCATGCGGTTGATTTCCAAAAGGCCATCCAACTCCTACAGGACCACAAAGACAGGGGTGTGAGGACAGAAATGGGCCCAGCACAGTGGCCTTGATTCCCCACATGAGCAGTGCCATGGTTGGGGGCAGGGCAGAGTAGGCAGAAGACAGCAGGACACACAGAGGTGAGGATGGTGCGCTAGGCCAAGAATACACACAGTGGGGGTCTAGTAGGTCACAGGAGCTTGCTTCTTATACCTAAATTCATTATGTCCTCTCCACTGCCTTTGAAATAGCCCTCCTTACTGTGGTCACCCCCACAGGGCCATCATTCTTTCACCACTGAAGGTCACCTCCGCATTGACCCCACCCCTGGGCCCACCCACAGGGCCCAGACCACCCCCACCCTTGCTGGAGCACTGGGTCCTCAGGCATCAACCTGAGTCAGCCTAACGTGCCTGGTATTATTCAAAAGCACGGCTATGTAGCAGTCAGCAAGCACATTCACAGATGGCCTTCCAAGCTTTCAGAGTTTGCTCATAAAGATGCCTAGGTCTGTGCTATCTACTGCAGCATCCACTAGCCACATAGGGCAATGAGATGTGGCTGGTCCAAAGTGAGATGCACTGTGCATATGAGTTACACACCAGATTTAAAAAATCAAGTACGAAGACAAAGAATGTAAGATATCCATGTCAATAATATAATTCTGTGGAAGAATATGAGAAGCACTGCTCATCCTATGTGGAGATGCTCGAACCTGAGTTGTTCATGCCCACCACTCACTGAGGCCTCTCTTGTTCTACCCAAAGCTGCATCTCTAGGAATGAACAATCTTCCCTGAGTTCTTACATCTTCACTACCATTTGTCTGCAGACTTTATTCTTGGAAGATCTATTTGGCTTGTCACAAAATCCTTAATTCATACTTCCTTTCCTTGGCTTCTGGCATGAACTGCTATGGGCAAAGCTCTGAGGACAAATTTTCTTTCTCCGATCACTCTACTCAGATATCCAGAGGATTTTTTCTTTTCCTTTAAAGTCTAATACTTTTCCTGCAATATTCCTTGGTGTTGGCCACTTTGGGTCAGTTTTCCCAGGCACATGCCATAGGCTTTTAATATATATTTTATAACATGTCTTGATTTTTTTAATATATAAATTCTCTTCATTTAAATTTTAGGTGGTTGGGGCACCTGGGTGGCTCAGTTGTTAAGTGTCTGCCTTCAGCTCAGGTCACGGTCCCAGGGTCCTGGGATCGAGCCCTGCATTGGGCTCTCTGCTAGGCGGGAAGCCTACTTCTCCCTCTCCCACTCCCCCTGCTTGTGTTCCCTCTCTCGCTGTGTCTCTCTCTCTGTCAAATAAATAAATAAAATCTTAAAAAAAAAAAAAAATTTAAAATTAAATAAATAAATAAATTTTAGGTGGTTAACATACGGTGCAATATTGGCTTCTGGAGTAAAATTCAGTGATTCATCACCTGCATACAACACCCAGTACTCATCCTAACAAGTACCCTCCTTAATGCCCATCACCCATCTAGCCCATCCCCCACCCACCTCCCTCCATCAACCCTGTTTGTTCTCTATCGTTCAATCTCTCCTGGTTTGTTTCCCTCTCTCCTTTTTTTCTTTTCCCCCTTCCCTTATGTTCATCTATTTTCTGCCTTAAATTCCACATATGAGTGAGATCATATGGCATTTGTCTTTCTCTGACTGACTTATTTCACTTAGTATAATATACTCTAGCTCCATCCACACCACTGCAAATGACAAGATTTCATATTTTTTTGATGGCTGAGTAATATTCCATTGTGAATTCAGACTACATCTTCTTTATCCATTCATCAGTCAATGGACATTTGGGCTCTCTCCATAGTGTGACTATTGTTCATAAAAGCATATCTTAAATTCTATCAATGTTTTCTTGAAATACAACTTTTAATATTTGTTCCACCCTGTTGCTTTGGTTTTTCTCTATGATATGTTTTTCTTTATGATATGTATGTTCCCTCTATGTTTGTTAGATCCTCATTGCCCATCTTCTGTATCATTTTCTTTCAAATACTTTTTCTGTGTTCTTTTTGATTTTTAAAATTTTCCTTCTTTTATTCTCTTGCCATAGTTAGGTGTAACTTATTCAAGGTTAGGATTACTTCTTTGAAAATTTACAATTGTGACTACTAAGAGCAGACACTAAAAAAACGACAGGATAGGCCACGCTTGTTCAGTGCATACCTTTTGCTTCCTATGCAAAAAATGAACCTACTATTGGTTCAATTTATCAGTAAGGACACAATTAAAATTAGCTCCAATCCTTGTAACCAGTTTTCCACAAATCTGCTGAACCTGACAAAAGGTTCTTACACTTACAACTATTGATGTCAGGTCTTCACTTTCAAATCGTCCAATAGCCAGTTCCAGAGACTTATACATGGCTGCTGAGACACGCTGAGTAATCAGGCGATTAAGGTCTATGGATCTGCCTAGGAGCTGGAAGAAGGAGAAAGGAAAAAAAGAATGAACAATAAAAAACAAACAAGGGTGCCTGGGTGGCTCAGTCGGTTAAGCGTCTGCCTTTGGCTCAGGTCATGATCCCAGAGTCCTGGGATCGAGTCCCATGTTGGGCTCCCTGCTCAGTGGGGAGTCTGCTTCTCTGCCCCTCCCCTGGCTCGTGTTCTCTCTCTCAAATAAATAAAAATCTTAAAAAAAAAAAAAAAAAAAAATATATATATATATATTCATTCTCCCAGAATCCAATTCCAAAAGATAAGGCAAACAAATAATATACAAAATGTAAACATTTTAGATCAAATAATATATATAGGTGTCATGATCAAATACCCTACTTTCCTGGAGCGGAAATTTCTACAAGTCAAAACCATAAAGGACTTTTGTATTATCATCCTTTGCATTGAACTTACGCTTATGTCATGGACAGAAACCCCAAGTTTCACCAAACACCCTGGAGAATCTGGGTTTGTCACTGAAGATGCGCCTCATAATGCTGTTCAGGACCATCAGGGCCACCACGGAGCAGGCTGTGCATGCCTAACCTCCACAGTGTTACAACAATGAGTAAGAGAAAATTATTCACTCTCTATTTCAGAGTCCTAACAATATATGTGTCCCTCAATATCATTTCAGTAACAAAAATATGGACAAAATCCTGGTGGAAATGTCTCAAAATATGAATGGTGATTATCTGTAGAATTAAATGGAATTTTCCTTATAGTTTTCTGTATTTTCCTAATTTATGACATATATATAGTTTGTAAGGAAACAAAAAATAAGCACTGTACTTTTTATTCTTTGTGCTAGCCAAGAAAAAGCTCCTCTTTAACACTCAGCTGACAAATGTTTCTCACCTTCATTCTTTTAAAAAGTTCTAACTTTTGGGCTCTTGGAGACGACCCAAGCCCTCTGGGGCCATGCCTTCCCCTGGGAGCCAGAGCAGGGTGGGGTGCAGAGTGCTGCAAGTCTTCCCTTTGGGTTTCAGGGTATCCAAAAGAAATTGTTTTTAAAATTTCAACACTTCAGGGCGCCTGGGTGTCTCAGTCGTTAAGTGTCTGCCTTCGGTTCAGGTCATGATCTCAGGGCCCTGGGATGGAGCCCCGCATCAGGCTCCCTGCTCGGCGGGAAGCCTGCTTCTCCCTCTCCCACTCCCCCGGCTTGTGTTCCCTCTCTCGCCGTGTCTCTCTCTGTTAAATACATAAATAAAATCTTTAAAAAAAATTTTTTTCAACACTTTATAAGGATGTGGCCACAGTCACAGAACATACTGACATCTATTAAAACCCAGTGAACTCTCAGAAAACCTCACCATGCCAATACCAGCTCCCTGCCTCACCATGCCCTGGAGAGGTCTGACTCACCTGCACATGCCTCTGCTTAAGCAGTGTCTCATAGCGGTTAGATGGCGGGAGATGAATCGTTGCTCCCTGATTCTTGCATTCTGATCGTAAACGTTTATCAAGAAGCAAACTAGTATGGAAGAAGAGAAGACACTTCTCATATGCTGTGAATTTTAATGGAAATGTCAGATCAAGTTACCCAAGATTTCATGTCCCAATCATAAACCATAGACTCACCTTCCTGCCATAACCTTATAATATGCAAATATCTGGTCTGCCAGCTTATAAACAAATTGGTCAAAGCATAGATTCACCTGAAGAAAAAGAAAGCATATATTAGATTTTTATTTCCTAAAGATCAAATAAGACAATTGAGGAAAAAAAAACACTCTTGATCCACCAAATTCCATTTCTAGGTATTTAACCAAAAAAATTGAACATACTAACTTGAAAAGATATATGCACCCCCATGTTTACAGCAGCATTATTTACAAGAGCCAAGACATGGAAGCAACCTAAGTGTCCACTGATGGATAAACATATACAGAATTGTGACACACACACATGAATATTACTCAGTCATAAAAAAGGAAATCCTGCCATTTGCAACTACATGGATGGACCCTGAGGGCATTATGCTCACTGAAATAAGTCAGACAAAGACAAATACTGTACAATCTCACTTATATGTGGAATCTTAAAAACAACAACAAAACAAATGCATAGAGAACAGACTGGTGGTTCCAGAGGCAGGGGTAGGTAGGGATGGGCAAAATGGGTGAAAGTGGTCAAAAGGTACAAACTTCCAGTTATAAAATGAATACGTTCTGGGAATATAAAGTTAAAAGAAAATCTTTTGTTAAGGCAACTAACAAAGGCTCTCTTATTAGAAAAGAGAAACAAGAAACAACCTCATTGTCTAAAAACAACAGATTAAATATATCCTGGTGTGGCCAGGAGTGACTACTACACAGCCACTGAAAATTCTATCAGAACCTCTCTTACTGATGGAGAAAAATGCTCCCTGTCTCTTAAAGGCAAAGGATTATGAAAAAGTCTCTCTTCAACATGTGTTCCCAGTGGTTAATATGCACTGCCTTTGGGTTCTGCTCCTGCCACCGGGCTGTGTATCCCAGGGGCCACATGTGGCCTCCCCTGGAACATGGCCGGCTGCTCTGGGCACTGAGGTCGGGGAGGAGACATAGGATGGACACAGCCTTGTGACTCCAGCCCCAAAACTGTATCTTCCCTTGCAAATGGGGTTAGGCTCCCCACCTAGAACTCTGATAAGGACACTATGTGCTCAAAGAGGAGCCACCCCAGGACCTGCAGGTCTCTGCCGTATGCCTACCCTACATGGCCCAGGAGCCTTTATCTCCCTGAAGAAGCACTTTCTAGTGTCTCTGTGAGGAGGCAGAGAAGGACATCTAGATGCACAGTGAAATTTGTTGAGTTTAAATGCTCTTAAATCTTAAGCTACAAAATAAGATTTATCTCCTTAGCTGCATGCACACAGATTTAATAGTTCCACTTGTAGGAATCTGTCCTCAAAAAATAATCAAACGCAGCTAAAAAATTAGGTGCAAGGAAGTTCATCAAAGCATCACTCCCAATATGCAAAAATAAAAAGCTAAAACGAAAGAAATAAAATAAGGGTTGGTTTAAATTGTGTTCATAACAGAAGACAGGTGAGGATACAGAGGTGCTTATGACATGCAGTCAAGTCTTAATGTTATAAGACCCCAATCATCACATGTGTAGATGCAGATAGAAGGGTTCACTCCAAAATGTTTATTTCAAAAGTTCATTCTATTGTTTAAACCTCCTTGTATTATAAAGAAAATTTGCTTCCTCTAATACTCAGAGAAAAAGGAAATTAAAGTTTGTTAAAGGTGCCTAGGCCCTCACCTCTGCCTCAATTTCATCGTAGAGAAACTGCTTGTTGAACCTGGTGAGGGCATAGTGTGCGCTGTCATTGTACAGGTCCAGGGAGTACAGGACGTACCTGCAGAGGGGGCAAATGGTCAGCCCAGCCTTCCCCAAGGGGCTTCTTGGCTCTCACATCCCACACTCCAGGCGAAATTTAACATTCATTGTTGTTTTTTTTTTTTTTTAAGATTTTATTTATTTATTTGACAGAGAGAGACACAGCGAGAGAGGGAACACAAACGGGGAATGGGAGAGGGAGAAGCAGGCTTCCCGCTGAGCAGGGAGCCTGATGCGGGGCTCGATCCCAGGACCCTGGGATCATGACCCGAGCCGAAGGCAGATGCCCAACAACTGAGCCAACCCAGGCGTCCCTTAACATTCACTGTTGACATCTCACATGAGGAAAAACAATCTCTTACTTCAGACACCAAATGGGGTCCCTGCCAAGGGCCCTAATGGACCAAGCCAGACGATCCCACGGATGGGACACACTTACTAAGGCCAGGCCCAGGGCCCCGGGTGGGTCCACAAGGGCTTCCTGTAACATCATCTTCTCACTTATTTATGTTTCAAAGTTTTTCACCACAGAATACAATCTTTTTTATAACCACAAAACAAGTTATTTTCTTATTTCTAAGAATGAACTGTCGGACTTAATAAGAAAAACATATGAAGATCCTGGGTTCCACAGCTGACCACAACCATGTCCAGCATGGCCAAAAGCCCCTCTCCCCTAGCCCCGTATTTGGACAAAAGGCAGCAGCCAGCAGTCTCCTCCAGTGGTAAGGTCCCTCTGAGGTACAAGGTCGCTTCCACCTCACAGCAGGAAGGCTGTGTAAGCCATGGGGCCAAGCTCAACTCCAAAGACACAACACAGAGGCACGCCAAGACCTCTGCATTAGATCTCCATGCTCCTTATCCCCTCTCTGGTGCTGCAGAACAGATGTTACTGCCACTCCAGAGAAAGTGGAAGGCCATCCTCCTGACCACCACATAAGAACTGATGTGCACAGGCAAAGACAAGGTGTGATACATTTGCTCTGTGTGCCGAAGAACCTGTTGGGTCAGTCCCCAGTCTGTTCACAAGACATACCCCTTTCCTATTACTTTACCTGCAGGAACCTCCTATTTTGAAAGTCTCCCACCCCCTACCCTGGCCTTGAGCCCTCACTTCAAAAGAAAGCTATTCAATTAATATTTCCCCTCCCAAATTCATCTGGCTCAGAGGCTGTGCCACATGAGAGGCTAGGCCACCTCTCCTTTTGCTGACCCTAGCTGAGCCCCCAGGGCCTCACTAGTACCTGACACGGTGGGACTTAGTGACTTCTGCTGCCTGAGTTCCTGATTTTAGTCTAAAGCCAAGAAACCCGTTACTTGCATTAATCTCTGAAGTCTTACCCCAAGTATGACAACTTCAAATGAAGTGCTGAAAACAGCCCAACCCCTCCTCCATCTCCCAGCTCCCAAATGCCACCAAGGACCCTGGTCATCACAAAGAGCTAAGACACGGCCACAGGGTACTCACTCCATCATTGACGCCTCCTTGGTCTCCAGGATGTGGTCCGTCAGGATCCAGGGCATGGACATCTCAATAGGGAACTGGATCCTCCTGCCCATTGTCAGTTCCAGAAAGAACTCTCGGAACCACAACTGTGAAAGGTCACAGCACTGCTGGAGTGTTTCTTGAAGGATTCAAATGATATCATGTTAATCTTCTGCAAGCAGAAAAAACTCAGCAGGACGATCTAGGACAGGGAGAGGCATGTGCGAGGTGCCGGCTCCTTCAATCTCAGCCCTGAGCCATGCGGGAGTGGACGTGAGCAGGGAGGGGTGATATGGCACCTCACACCAGAGATGAGACAACCACGATGTGGCTGCAAGCAAAGCCACCCTAGACCGTGCACATTCTCTCTCACAAAAAGAACAGAGTCAGCATCTTTCCCCTGCTGGTCTGGCACGGACATGACCACCCACCAATGGAACCTTGTCAACCCTGTGAGCTTCTTTGAGGGATTGGGAGGGGGAAAAATGTCCTTTTTAAAAGGAAAAATAAAAACCATGTTATTTTACTTAGGATAAAGATACAGCATTACATGCATATTCAGTACAAGTTTATCTAATGTAAAATAGAAACAAATGAAAAAAAAATGTGTCCATCATTTGACAAGTGAAAAACAAAAGCCTTGCTATTTACTCCAAACCGGCAGCACCTGCAGCCAAGATAGAAGCTTCCTGCTCTGAGCAAGCTGCTGCAGCACCAGAATAAACATGGACTCCACAATGACAAGGGTATCCACTCAGCGCCCTGGTCAAGGTGACTGCCATCTTCCACATATCACTGCTCGTGGGGGCTGTTTCTGATACTTAACACTATCTTATACTTATCACTTATCACTATCTGATACTTATCACTGTTCTCAAGCCACGTGACAGATTACATTCGTCTCTGTTTCTGACCTCACATGGGTTATAAAGACTGCATTCAAGTCACAGAGCCAGCCACGGGCCCATGGCCCTCATCCTTCTAAGGGCCACGCCACATTTAAAGCGACAGGTGAGGGAATATCACGAAGGTTACAACACAGGTCACCGTCTGGGTGTGTGAGGGGACCACAGCAGGGGATGGTCAGCGGAAGCAGTCTAGACGGTGTTAGCAATGTTAGAACATGCTGGGCCAGACGCTGGTCAGCAGTATCTCTTACCACTGAAATTTATCAAGTGAGTGTAGAAGAATGACTCTCGATGAAATTTTTCTATGTCCAATATGGTGGGCCCCTCAAGGCTACTTCTCAAGGTTTTCTTGGAACCACTTTTGTCTGCAATGAGGGACTCTAGCATGGTTCTCACCATGTAAAGCTGCATTATCCAAGGAAACATTTGTGGGGGAGAAAATATACATGGTATATTAGTTACACCAAACTCAGATAAACCACAAGAGGAAGACTACTCCGCTATGCCCTGACCAGGGCCAGGCTGGAGCGGTAAGCCTACCACTATACCAGCTCCTCAAAGTGGGTCTGGGCACCCATCTAAGTAGCGAAGTTGGTGCTGCTTGGGACAAAGAATCTGTTGCGGAGCAGTTCACCTCTGTGCCATAAACATCAACAAGAAAAACAAATGATGTCTTACCACCAAAGGTTAAAAGAGGTGGATAGGTGTAGGACTGCCTCAGAAACGCGTTTACCACATGCAAGAGTCTTTCCATGCCCAAAGACTTGAGCTGCCTCAGCAGCTCAGCAGAGCTCAAGGACTCCGCCATGGTGCGCACCAGGTAGAGCTAGACACGGACAGATGGGGGGGAGAGGTGGGAGAGAGCCGTTAGTCACAGGACACACACATCATGGGGTGGGGAGACACACATGGGAACGGAGGGTGGGGAAGGTGCACGCACGTTGGACAGAACCAGAACCCGCCTTAAGTGGTCCAAATGCCTTCCTCCCAGATATTTGAGAGGTTTCATATAGAGCCAACAACGTGCTTTGCTGGTAGTTCCCTGAAAGACTGGCAGAAGAGATTATAAAAAGCCCCCAACAGAAGAACAATGAGTAAACAATACTAAGCCCCAAAATGGGAAGAGAAAAGCAGAAGGACATATTAAATCAGGTATGAGAGTCAAAAGAAAGCTGCTTTTGGGGGGCATGCCAGGAGAGAAAACAGCAGTGGTGGTTTAAGACCAGGGACACAAAAAAGCTACATTCTTAAATTTCTAAAAGTTTTATCTTCAGAAACGATCATTTTTAGTCCCAACATAAAAAGTAAAACCATACATTTAAACACCCACCAGGAGACACAGCGTAAATACGGACACATTAGACTTTCACCCACATTTTTGCAATGGGAGTCAATGCAGTCAAATTAAATTCTGCATGCAAATCATCAAATCCAAGAATCACAAGGATGTCTTGGCAAAATGCTCCAGATTCACTTGGGCAGGGAACAGAGGAGCAGAAAAGGCACAGGCAATATTTGATCATCTTGAGCAGACAGTGGTTATGTCATTTTACTCCTGGCCTTGCTTACCAACCCTCAGCTCAGGGTTAGCCCACTCAGGGGAACAGGTGGAGCAGGGGAGCAGGGAGGATGAGAACCTGAGTGCTGGAGGGTCCTACAGCGCGCCGGGGTACTTTGATGTCAAAGCCGCTCTTGGGGTCCTTCTCGCCCCGCAGGGCTGGGTCATTGAAGGGCTCATGCCCAGTCTCCCAGTCGCACACTGTCTTCCTGATGGCCTGCAGGACACTAAACAGCCCCACCAAGTCATCAGTGAGGCAGAGAGTCCTGAAACCCTCAGGACTTTTTAAAATCACAGCATCGCCTCACCTAACACATAGCTTTCAGGACAGCCAACTCTCACACGTGATTTCCTTTGGGGGCAGTGGGGGACGTGGTAACGGATCAGTTCAAAGCGAAATTTTGAATAGATCATTTTCTGGGGGACATTACTAGCTCCAGAAGATCTGACTTAGCTGCAGCTTACATCAGTTAACCTGGAAGTGATGTTTTATCTCCTGAATACTGAGTCATGCAAAAAGCGGAAGGAGACAGACCACAAATATCCACCCAGGGAGCTGAAACTCAACCTCCCTTGGCTGATTCCCTGATTTCTAACAGGAACATGTCACCAACACAACTGTAGGGACTGGGCCTGCGTCTCACACACATTTGGAACATGTTCCCATCCCCAACAGGGCTCCACCATATGGAGATGCCCCTCCCCCACCACAGGCACCACACTTGGTAGATGTAACCATGTGCCTATCCTATCGCCTCGTGGGGAAAGTTCTGGCTAAAACCTGAGTTACTCTTAGACTATACTTCACATTGCCCATGTGGTGAGCCTCCCATTATGGCAAACATGAGCAAAATGGGAAGACTCACAGTATCAAATTTTATTAATGCTAAAAGTCATACCAAGCCAGGTGTCAAACACATCAATTTATAATTTTATAAGCAAAAAAATGAAATCAATATACTTGTGAGCCCAAGTAAACTTCATTTTACATAGATGTCTCTGAAAGACAACTTTAAAAGGCTAAATATTTAGAGAAAACTAGCTCCAGATTGCTATTGGATCTCCAATATCTGTGTTAGTCTCTGACCAATTTGTATGACAGGCCAAAAGGAACAGAAGCAAAAATACTGAAGATGACACACTTTGAGATGGGAAATGTGATGCTGGGCTTCCTGTCCCCAAAGCCTGGTGATCAGAATCATCAAACAGATTTTGAGACACTCTCCTGCCCCAAGATAAACACACCCTATCCCTGCGTCCCCACTGCTCAGACATTCTGTAGTCGATTTATTATACATTGCTCAGGTGAATAATTGGACCCATTGCATTACATTTACAGGAAATTCACCAGAAGGGCATCTGGAGGTTGAAGATAAATGCACTGAGCATATTTATGAAAATCTAACTATACAGTTATTCAAACCTAAGCTGATTCTACAACTTTGGACTCTGAGCTCACAGGTAGGTATTACACTGAGGCTGACCTCTGGATGACGTTCTTCTTCTTCTTGATAGCCTGCCTGAGTGGTTCCCGGAGAGTAACCTGGGAAAAGTCCTGCAGTGCAGCATAGACGGTGTGCCGGATGGCATGGTTGAACACACTCTCCATCCTGCCCATCAGCACCTGCAGACCTTTGATCATGGCGATCACCTGCAGGGGGACACATGACTTACAGTGTGGTGGACAGTGACAGGAGATGGCTCCTTCTTAAGTGACACCAAGTTCCACCTGGAAGCTGCCTCTTCCTGGTGCACAGCACCTCTCCCTGGCCTCCCATGTTTCTGCTCTGAAGCTGCGGCCCTGTAGTTCTTCCCAAGAGCAGTGAACTCAGCTCTAATTCAGCAGCTGTCCCTGTGCCTGGGTCTGACTCCACTGGACCATGAGCGCCTTGAGGACAGGGATGGATTTGCTTGGCTTGGCAAGGAGCTAACGGGCGTTTGGTAACTCACTCAGAACACTCCCAAATGTATAAGGGCATACACCTGTGAAGGACTTTAAAGGGTAAAGAATAAAACAGATTCATGAAAGCAAATATGTTATTAGCTGGAAAAGAAAAAAGAAGTTATAGCCCAAATCCCATCTGTTAAACAGTAATAGCATGCTGAATTAATATGCACGAGAAGGCCTGGAAGGAAATACACTAAAATGCTTAAAGTTCATGTCTGTGACAGCATCACAGACACTATAATGTCCTCAAGGCACACTCATGTGTTCTATTTGTCTGCTTTAGGGATTTGTTGGATGGTTCTCTAATGAGGGGAAGAAAAAGGAAATTTCTATGAAAAAAAAAAAGCAAATGCCCCAATTCAAATTCAAATTGAACAGAATTCAAATTCAAATCAACCTGAATGAAAATGAAAATACTATATATTCAAATGTATGGGATGTAGGAAAAGTTATGCTAAAAAGTAAATTGGAGCTTTAGAGGCATACATTAGGAAACAAAAAGTCTGACAAATAATAATCTAACATTCATCATAAGTCTGTAAAAAGAATAGGAAAATACACACACCCCCAAACTAGAGGGAAATAAATACTGACAAGTAAAAATTAACAAAACAGAAAACAAGCAAATCATAGAAGGTGATCAACAAAGATAAAGCTGTTTAAAAAAATAAGTAAATAAATAATAGAATTGACAACTTTCCCGCAGGACTAATCAAGAAAAACACAGACAAGGCACGAACTGCGAGCATTAAGAATGAAAAGGGGGGGGCATTATCACACAGTTTACAGATATTAAGAGATTACGTGACTATATCAGCATAGGATAAACATACAGATCAATGGAATAGAAACAGAGTTCAGAAATAAATCTTCACATTTACAGTCAATTGATTTTCAACAAGTGTGTGAAAACAATTCAACAGGGAAATATTATCCTTTCAACAAACAGTATCCACATGCAAAACAATGAAATTGGTCTCCTGTGCAGGAAAGGGTTAAATGGTGATGCCGGGGATGATCAAACCCTCCATATTCCCAGGAAAGGCCTGTTTTCAGGGCTGGCCTGTGGCCAACTCCTAGGAACTGAGCCTTGAGCCCTGGGAATATTCTGCCTCAAAAGAATGTGTACACCCAAGGCTCTGGGCCACTGCAGTACCAGCGTGACTAGGGGGTTTATGCCAACGTCATTGATGGTGAACACCTATGTTTGTACTGGGAGTCTGGAGTCTGAGTAGCCAAGGTCAATCACGAAGGTGTGTTGCATGCCGACACTACTGACCCCCCCCCAAAAAACCTGGACGCTAAGATCTTGCGTAAGCTTCCCTAGTTGGCAACACTTTCCACATGTTGTCACCCATCTCTGCCGGGAAAATTAAGCACATCCCGCACAAGTGCACTGGTAGGGGATACCCAGAAGTTTGTACCTGGTTTCTCCTGGACTTCACCCATGTGCCTTTGGCTGATTTAAATCTGTCTCCTCTCACTGTAAATAAATGATAACCTTGAGTAGAACAGCTACTCAGCCCCGTGAGTCCTTCTAGCAAATCAAGCCCACAGGAATCTCTAACATAGCCCCCACCTCACACCATACTAAAAAATTAACTCAGAATGTATCACACATTTAAATTTAAGAGGCAAAACTATAGAATTCTTAGAAGAAAACATAAGAGTAAATCTTCATGACTTGGGTTGGGAAATGGTTTCTTAGGTATAATATGAAAAGCACAAGCAGCCAAAGAAAAAAAATAGGTAAACTGAACTTTATAAAAATTAAAAGACTTTATGCTTCAAACGACCCCTTAAGAAAGTAAAAAGACAATCACAGAATGGAAGAATATAAGTCATATGTCTGGTAAGGAACTCTTATCTAGAACATATAAAGAACTCAGTAAGATAAATAATCCAATTAAAAAATGGACAAAGGATCTGAATAAACATTTCTCCAAAGAAGATATATAAATTGCCAAGAAGCACATGAAAATATGCAGTATCATTAGTTGTTAGGAAAATGCAAATCAAAATCATAATGAGATACATTTCACATGTAGTAGGATGGCTAGAATCAAAAAGAGAAAATAACAAGTGTTGACAAGGATTCAGAGAAAGTAGAAGCCTCATACACTGTTGGTAGGAATGTAAAATAGCGCTGCCACTTGGGAAAGCCCATATGGTAGTTACTCAAAATGTTAAATAGCATTACCATATGACCCAGCAATTCTACTACTAGATATATCCTGAAAAGAAATGAAAACATGCATCCATACAAAAACTAGTACACAAAAGTTAATAGCAGCATTATTTGTAATAGTGAAAAAGTAAAAACAACCAAACTAAAAAATCAGCTAAAAAATAAATAAAATGATACATCCATACAATGGGATGGGATTCAGCAATGGAAAGAATAAAATACTGATACATGTGTGAACCTTGAAAACATGATGTTCAGTGAAAGAAGCCAATTACAATCAGCCACATATTGTATGATTTCATTTATATGAGGTGTTCAGAATAAGCAAATCTACAGAGTCACAAAGCAGATCGGTGGCTGCCTAGGGCTGAAGGGAGGGGAGAATTGGGGGTGACTGCTAACGGGTCTGAAGTTTCTTTTTGACATAACAAAAATGTCTTAAATTTGATTGTGATTGTACAACTCTGTGAATATATATATATATATATACACATATATATATATATAAAAGCACTGAATTTTTATACTTCAAACAGGTGAATTGTATACTGTGTAGAAAAAAAAAACTATTACCAAAATAAGATGAGAATTTATTATGAAAAACCTTATGACAAATATTAGAAAATTTTAAAAGCTTTGAAAATTCCCTGAAAATATAACTTACCATTCCTGAAAATACAACTTAACAAATCTGATACAAATAGAAATAGAAAATGTACATGGTAAAGAAACTGAATGTTTCAAAAACCATCCCACAAAGGGAAAACTTTACCCGTAAATGCTAGCAAACATTGAAAGAAGTAACATGAACCTTACACAAACCACTCCAGACAATACAAAAAAGAAGGGAGCCCCCGGAGTTGTTTTATCAAGCCAGCATCCAGAAAACTAGAATGGAAGGTTATAAAAAAGTAATGTTACTCACTACACAGGTATGGGCTGTGTGCAGTGACTTCCTTCTCTAAAGTATACTATGAAAAGGATAAAGCAGGGGTGAGGGGAAGGTGTAGGGTAACTTCCTAATGGAGAAATCTGACGATACTTCCTTGGCCAGGGTCAACACCAACCGTGATGAGTTTGTTGACAGTATGTACCCTTGACGTGATGTGATGGAAATGATGCTTCACTTCTGTGGTCCTCGTTCCCCAAACCTATGTAACTCCAGTCTAATTATGAAAAAAGTCACATAAATACCAACTGAGAAACATTCTACAAAATACCTGACCAGTGCTCCTGAAAACTGTCAAGGTCATCCAACACAAGGGAAGTCTGAAAAACTCACAACCCAGAGGAGCCTAAGGAGGTATGATGACTTAATGTAATGTGGGATCTTTGATCAGAACTAAGACATAATGGAAAGACTGACGAAATCTGAATAAAATATGGACTTTAGTTAATAAAATGTACCAATATTGGTTTATTAATTATAACAATACTAATGTGAAATGTTAACAATAAAGAAAAATGGGTGTGGGGTAGATAGGAACTCACTGTATCATCTTTGCAATTTTTCTGTCAACCTAAAAATATTTTATAATACAAGGTTTATTTAAAAAAGTGATAGCAAAGACACTCTCACTCATCAAGTTTGATATAAAAATCCTAAGCAAAATACTAGCAAACTATATCCAACATTATATAAAGAGGATAATCTGTCATGACTGAGTTGAGTTTATACCAGGAATGCAAGGCTACCTTAACATCAAACTTGATTCAAAAAAAAAAAAAAAAAGTAGGGGAAAAAAAAGTGGGGGGAAAAAAAAAACCCTCACAATCAATGTAAATTCACCACATTAATGGAATAAAAGAGAAAAGTCACAGAAGTACCTCAGTGGATACAAAGTATTTAACAGAATTAATATCAACTCATAATAAAATCTCTTAGCAAACCAGAATGGAAGGCAAGTTCCTTACTGATGAAGGTTGGCTACAAGAAACCTACAGCAGGGGTGCCTGGGAGCCTCAGTTGGTGAGTGTCTGCCTTCGGCTCAGGTCATGGTCCCAGGGTCCTGAGAGAGAGCCCCGAGTCGGGCTCCCTGCTCAGCGGGGAGTCGGCTTCTCCCTCTCCCTCTCCTGCCCCTCCCCCTGCTTGTGCTCTGTCTCTCTAATAAATAAATAAAATTAAAAAAAAGAAAACCTACAGCAAACACATTATATGGTGAAATGTTGAAAGCTTTCCCTTTGAGATGAGGAATGAGACAAGGATGCCTGGTGCCTCATTTAACAAGTAGGGGTTCCATCCGTTGTGATTAAAAAAATAAACAAAAATGTAAAGTTGGGATAAATAAAACTGCCATCATTTTCAGATAATGATTATATTGGCAGAAAATCCAATGGATAATTTGTTACAATTAACAAATGAGTTTAGACAGGTTGGCAGATACAAGAAAAAATACAAAAAATAATTTTAATTCTAAGTATCAATGACAAACATTTAGAAAAAATTTAAAACCTATCATCTAATATCAAATACCTAGAAATAAAGCTAACACAAGATGTGTAAGAGTTTTACAGATTATAAAAGAGAAATTAGAGAGAATCTAAATAAATGGAGGGATAGACCATGTTCATAAAAGTTTTAATATTTTATATTTATCAATTCTCCCTAAAATGACCTATAGGTTTATTCATATCTCCATAAAAAATTTCAACAGATTTCACTGTGAGATATGAAAAAAATGATTCTAAAATTTATATGAAAATACAAATGGCAAGAATAACCAAGGAACTCTTAAAGAAAGAGAAGCTTGCTTTACCAGACACAGAACCAGCTACAGTAAATAAGACAGAGGGGCATGAGGGGCGCCTGGGTGGCTCAGATGGTTCAGTGTCTGCCTTCGGCTCAGGTCATGATCCCAGCATCCTGGGATGGAGCCCCACATCAAGCCCTGCATCGGGATGCCTGCTCTGTGGGGAGCCTTCTTCTCCCCCTCCCCCTGCTTCTCCCCCTGCTCATGTTCTCTCTGTATCTCTGTGTCTCGAATGAATAAATAAAACAATCTTTAAAAAAAAAAAAGAAAAGACAGAGGGGCATGAGAACAAGGACAGACCAACTGACCAATGGATTAGAACAGGGAGAAAAACACGCTCATACATGAATGGTCACCTGATCCATAACAAAAGTGAGATAGAGCAGTGGAGGCAGAAGTGTTTTAAAAACTAACTTCAGGGGCCACGTGGCTGGCTCAGTTAGAAGCGACAACATGAAACTGTGCATTGAATTTTACTCAAGTTTTTGCCTTTGCTTTGAATGGGAAGACAGTCTGAGGCCAGAGCTGTGGAGGAAAAGAAAGCAAACCGCACCTCCACCAGGGCGAACTTCTCCTCACTGGTGTAGTTGTAGCGGGTGGCACGCTCATACTCCTCGGCATTATCTGGGCAGTCCTTGTTGGAGTACTTGTCCGTTGGGTGCACAAGTTTCCATGAATACTGGTGTGGTCAGAAAGGGGGAGACATCCACACTGAATGCAAAATGCTTACATTCTGGTCATACTGACATGACTATCGCGGAAGCGACCACAGGTCAGCCTTCTAATACTAGCTATATCTGAAAATCACACACATGCATGCATGCTCACACACCAAGTCCATCTCCATAAAACTGCAGGACATTCTAGCCATGTGAATTCAGGTTTAAGAAATATATAAGGTAAAATGTCCTGGATCTTCTGTATTAAATATCTTAAGACTAGGTATTTACTTCACTAAAAAAAAAAAAAAAAAAATCAGCCTTTCAAATGATCACGTAACTCATCCAACTTAATAATTTTTATCTGGTCAAA
Source organism: Eumetopias jubatus (assembly GCF_037043125.1). NCBI lineage: Eukaryota > Metazoa > Chordata > Mammalia > Carnivora > Otariidae > Eumetopias > Eumetopias jubatus. The sequence goes on from NW_028274813.1 coordinate 145,967,211, forward strand.
ATAAGCAACAAAAGAAAAAATCTTCTATGACTTACAGGTATCCAAATCTTCATACGGCATCAGAAACTATTTTATTAATGCTAAACAAAAGAAACCAACAGCTGGAACTCCACAGAGAAAATTTTTTAAAAATGAGAATTAAAAATCATCATAAAGGTATATATGTTTTAAAAGATGAGGCCCTTTTTATTTGTAACACACATAAATGAAATGTACTTTCAGCCATCTAAGAAACATTTATAGTGATATAGATTTTTATTTCTAGGATCAACGATAAAAAGCCAATTTGTTCTTGATCCAAAGACCAAAGTTAATGCAGAAAAAATATCATTTAGTCAATTTCTTGGGTGATTTTGGGAAGAAAAGCACTTCTAACCAACCAGGGGTAGACGTTCTTTCAGATCTCGGCATTTGCAGACAAAAGCAAGTACAGAGTGCCTACCACTTCCATCACATGAGCACTCCACTGTGACAGCAGCTGCAGACCCTGCAGGGCCAGGTCAAACAGCTTCCGGTACTCAGCATCTGTCTTCTGAGCCTCCTGGCGGCCTGACCCTGTGACAACCTAGAGCACCACAGGAACAGCAAGAAGTCACCCCATATCTAGAAAAACCAGTTAGGCATTTCCCCAGGACCTAGCAAATCCACTAGGAATCTACAGGAAAGGTGCATTTGCAAAATGATGAAATGATGGGGGCACAGGAGCCTTTACCAGCAGAGCCCTGACAGTGGACATTCTGCAGCTCTCAAAGAAGAGAACACCTCTGCAGACGGTGCTGGAGGCATCTCTAGGACATGGTGTTAACAGAACCATGTGCACAGTTAGGCTTCTACTTAGCTAATAAAGGAAAACATGCACAACATGTGCATCTGCTTATATCAAAAAATGAAAACTTATATTTGAGAATGGTTACCTAAAGGGCAGGAAGGCGTAGGGTGGGGAGGAAGGCAGACTTCTCTGAATATACCTCCTTTTGTACATCTGACTTTGGAACCACATAAACATGTAATGGAATTATGACAGAAAATTAAATTACGGGACACAAGCAATCCCTAAAACTCAAAAGCAAAATGAAAGCATGAATTAAAGTGTGTACAGAACTGGGTTCATGACCGCACAGAGGAACAATGTAGTGCAGGTACCTGACAAGCTTTTTTGATTACAGTGTAAGTGCCTGGCATTAAGCTTTTGATTGCCACTGGATGCCAAATGGAGGCATCCATTTCAAGGACATCCACCTAAAATGAACACAGTACCAGCTATACAAGTAGATAAAGAGCCAGGCAGCTCCATCTATGAAGCTCCCCTCTTAGAAAGCTCTGGGTGACCTAGTAACCTATCACTCGAGTGACCCCACTTTAGTACCCTAATTCCTGCTCTTATATTTGAAATTTGCCAATAAAGAGTAAACCCATGAAATCCTAGGTACCCCACCCTGGGCCCCAATAAAAGCAGAGTCTCAGATCCACTCTCCTTCTCTACCTGTCACTTCACTTTGTGGCTCCAGGCATGCCATGTGCCTTCCAGAATGTGTAAGTAATAATCCTTCTTTTTCTCAAAATTCCCTGATGGTTATTGCTGAGGTACATCTTGCAAGCATAATAAGAACCACAAGGGCCTGTGCAGCCACAATATTGGCTGCACTTAGGGAAATGTCTATGGGGCTGCCAAAGATAGGGGAGTCCTTTAGGCATCACTATTACTATAGGCTGAGACCAACACAAAACAAAGCACTTCAAGTGACTCTGAAAAACAATGATTTAAAGGAAGGAAAAAGGGAAGGGAAGGGGGAAGGGAAGGGGAAGGGGAAAAGGAAAGGGGAAGGGAAGGGTGGGGAGGGGGGAAAGAAAGACAAAGCAAGCCCAATGATTTGATCTCTATCCCTGGAGGGAGAAAATTTAAGGGCAAAATGAACTTAAAAAATAAATCTTAAAACAACTTTTAGTAATTATATTGTCATTATAATACTGTAATGTTATATATTACAATATATAATTATATTGTTTCTAATAATTATATTGTTAGCAGTGTTGGTATTGCTATTTTAAGACTGCTAAGTGTATACTAAGACATCAAGTCAAAATATGCTGTAGTCATTAAGAATCAGGATTCTCGGGGCGCCTGGGTGGCTCAGTTGGTTAAGCGACTGCCTTCGGCTCAGGTCATGATCCTGGAGTCCCGGGATCGAGTCCCGCATCGGGCTCCCTGCTGAGCAGGGAGTCTGCTTCTCCCTCTGATCCTCTTCCCTCTCGTGCTCTCTATCTCTCATTCTCTCTCTCTCAAATAAATAAATAAAATCTTAAAAAAAAAAAATAAAGAATCAGGATTCTCAGCACAAAAGGCGGAAAAAGATGGAAACGGAAGTAGATGAACTTCAAAAGAGGACTCCCAAAAAGCTTGCCGCCTTAGATGATGCTAGAGGATCAATTATTTGAAAAATTGATAATGCATAGAAACAGAATCCAGGGCGCCTGGGTGGCTCAGATGGTTAAGGGTCTGCCTTCGGCTCAGGTCATGATCCCAGGGTCCTGGGATCGAGTCCCACATTGGGCTCCCTGCTCCTTGGGAGCCTGCTTCTCCCTCTGCTTCTCTCTCTCTCTCTCTGTCTCTCATGAATAAATAAATAAAATCTTTAAAAAAAAAAAAAGAAACAGAATCCAGCTCTGACCTGTCTGTCCTGAAGGAATCATACTGCAGGGCAAGGCTCAGCTGTTAGGAGTTGAGAAGGAGTGAAAGGACTAGAAGACCATCATGTCACAGCCCTAATGAATTCATACATCTGGCAGTGGACAATGGCTGTCTACACTCCGGAGAGAGACGGCCAGACACTAGCATTCTGCAGCATGGCCAGTGAAGGGCCAGCTGTACTGAGAGGATGGAAGCAGAGTTTGATCAGGCCTCCAGATCTAATCACCCACGTAGAGGAAGCACAGGGGACAGAGGTCACACCATACAACCCCATAGGGAGCAAGAGAGATGGAGAAGGCACACATCTTCAAAGAGATATACCAACCAACTACAGTGTATAAAACTCATTTGGATCCTGAGGCAAATCAATTTGGAAAAAGAAAACCATCTTTGAGTCAACAGAGAAAACTGAACAATGACTCTGACATTAAGGAATACTTGATTTTTTTTTAGGTGTGATAATGATGGTATTACAGTCATGTTTAAAAAGAGCCCTTATCTCTGTAAGACACATGGGAAACCCAAAGGAGAGGGTGGTTGGAACCTCTGATCTATATAGAGATCAGAAGCACATGGGTACGGAGTTGCTTTTGGGGGTAATGGAAATGTTCCAATAATGGACTGTGGTGGTAGTTACAGAATTCAGTGAATAAACAAAAACCTTTAAATTGTACATTTTAAATGGGTGAATTGTATGGTACGTGGATTAAATCTCCATAAACCGGTTTAAAAATAAACTAAGCAGAGCATTCAAAGATAGATCTCTTTTTTCTTATTAAAAGGTCCTACAGCAGACAGCAGAGGGAAAACAGACAGGAGCCACACATGCTGTCAGGTACGCCTATTTTAAGGGTAGAAATAACTCTACATGTCATCTGAGAGCTTCCCAGAAATTCGGTTTACAGCTCTATCAGCCCCTGCCTCCATCTCTACCCTGTGGGCTGTGCCAGCAGCCGGGGAGACACTGAGATAGCACCTCCTCCTGGGGGAGCTGGCCATCAGGGGTCTGCTTGGAGCTAGCACGTGCTCTGAGCCATCTGGGCTGTCTTCCAGTCATCCCGGTTACACGATGGCTAGTGTTGCTGGGTGGAGGACAGGGGCCAACACACAGAGTTGTTCCCTCCAAATGTTAATAATCCTCCTGAGAACCCCAAGGGACCAGAATCTCAAAGACTAGACCTGTGTATGTGGTCTCAAGTCCACAGGTCCCTCTAAGACTATGTGCAGCACGCATTAACACGGACCATCGCTACATCCCTGACCTCGCTGCCCTGCCTGCTCACATGTGAGACACGACATTCCCACTGCTCTCTGCACTCAGACCTCCCCACTCCTGTGCACCCCACACACTGGCGGGCTGGCTGGAGCTGTGCTTGGCAGGTGGGGAGAGTGTGACCAGCCCGAACAAGGACACAGAAAACCCGGCTGCCAAGCGGGAACACAGCTGAGGGACAGTGCTTCCTCCCACCCCTAACTCCAGGCCCTCCTCTGGGCACCTAGGACGTGTCCTCCCATCCAGCTGAAGGTTCCCGCACACCTGGCCTGAGGTACCAGCACAGGCGGGCACCGAAGGCCCACTTACCTCGCTGTTGCTGTAGCGCGCCAGCTCCGAGATGAAGCGCATATGGTCCTCCCGGATCTGGATCATCTGCTCACAGATGTTATACTGCGGGCTGCTGCTGGACGATGTGCACGTCCATCTGGCAGGGAAGGGGAAATGCGTGTGACCTGAAGAGGTGCCTGCAGAAGACTTCCGCTTCACCACGGGGGGCGGGCGGGGACACGCACAGCAGGCACACAGGACGACCCACTGGTCCTGCATGCTGGCCAGCACAGAAAAGCTTGGAGAGAACATGAATTCTCAGCAAAGAAACAGCCGGGCCAGCCCCAACCCTCTGTGCCACAGTCACCGTCCTACCTTCTCATATCTGTTTTAGAAAAGCAATTGTAATTTCTCCTTCATCAGCCAACTACTCTCAAAAAAGCTGAGAGCTGTTGCTGGATTTAGGGTACTGCATCACCCTTGCAAGGGCCCCTTAACACACATCTTTATCACTCACATATGAAAACATAAGCTACAGTAGGAAACAAGTCCGCCAAAGACTCAGAAACAAAAGTTATCCTTACTGGGAATTGAAAATGGACATTACTTGGAAGTTAGAGAGTGCTGCCATAACTACTTATGTGCACAACATACCATTTCAGCAGCAAACAGATAGTCAATTTAGTGGAAAAAAAGTTTATTAACAAAGCTGCTGGAGCTCTCGGGCAGAAAGCATGGGCTTTGGGGCTCCAACCACTGCTCCCTCACACGCAACACATAACTGGATGGCACATCAAATTTAATGGCAGATTTATTAAGAAATAAGCTATAGCACAGAGGTCAGCAAACTACAGCACAGGCCAAATACAACCTGCGTTTGTATGGCCCTAGAGTCATACAAAATGGTACTTACATTTTCATGGTTTAAAAAACAAAACCACAACAACAGCAAAGAAGAATATATGACAGATACCACATGTGGCCTGCAAAGGCTTAAAGTGTTTATAATTCAGCCTTTATTAAAAAAAAAAAAAGATTGCCGACATCTGAGTATGCAGACTGCGATGTAATTGCATTTTTCAAAATCATGGCTGAATTGCAACTGTAGGTTGGCTAGGTACACATGTTTGGCAAGGGTCAACAAAAGCATCCTGCAAGACTCAACTGGCTATGTGGACTGTACAAAAAAAGTATGGTATGTTTTTCATCATCTGTAATTGTGAGCTACGGATCCTTTATGCCAATGACTGGCCAACTCTCTCTCTACAGGGGCCAGAAAGTAAATGCTTCAGAATTTGGGGACTATACTGTCTCTGTCACATAGCCATTGTCGTCATTGTAGTCTTCTTTCTTTAAAAAAGAAAAAAAAAAAGCCTTTAAAAACATAAAAACCATTCAAAGCAACTGAGATCTTACAAAAAAACAGCCCTGGGCTAGACTTGGCCCTTAGGTGATAGTTTTAATAATCTCTGTGATATAAATGCAAACATCCCCCTGCCCAGCAGGGCTGATTGTTAAGCATTTACCAGCACACCACTTGTTTAAGCTCATCCATTCTCACCCTGTTCTATCCAACAGAACTCTCTGAGATGATGGAAAAGCTCTGTATCTGCGCTAACACAGTAGCCTCTACTGAACATCTGAAATGTGGATGTTCTAACCAAGAAAACAGTTTTGTTTTTTTTTTTTAATGAATTTAAATGTAAGCAGTGACAAGGCCTACCATATGGGGCTTTTGGTTCCAGATGGTTAAAAATGTCAAAGGTGTTCTCTCTAGATAAATAAGTGTTATAAAACTACAACGAGAACATTGCAGAATGTTCCAACTGGACAGCTCACTCTCCTCCTACCGAGATTTATTTTCCTCATAGTGGGCGCTGGTCTTGATGTATCTTGCCAGTTCTATTTGCATGTCCCCGAACAGTGGAACCACCTGGAGCTGCTATATTCAAAGAACAAAAAAAAAATAAGGTCATTATGTATGTTTAGTCACCAAATACAATCACAAGAATGAGTAATGCTGGTAATTACTATGGGCTAAAAACTAACTCTGTAAATCATTTACTAGAAAAAAAAATTGTAAGGAACTTACATATTCACTTTAAGAAGGACAAAATACAATTTAAGAACCAACATTCATAAAACCAATTCAAATATTAAAATTAACCTTCCTTGTTGCTAGATCCACAAAAAAAAAAATCAATTTGCATTTCTACATACTAGTAACAAACAGAAAATGAAAATCTAAAGAGAAACAATTTGGGGTACCTGGGTGGCTCAGTCAGTTAAGCGGCTGCCTTCGAGTCAGGTCATGATCCCAGAGACCCAAGATCAAGCCCAAAGTCAGGCTCCCTGCTCAGTGGGGAGTCTGCTTCTCCCTCTGCCCCTTCCCCCTGCTCCTTCTCTCTCGCTCACTCTCGCTCTCTCTCAAATAACTTGCCATAGCATCAAAAAAAAACCCTAAAGGATATAGCTAACAAAATATGATCAAGACCTCTAAACTGATCTATGAAATTGATGTATGGAATCCAAACAATATTCCAAGAAAAATGGTTTATGGGTAGTGTGTATATATGTGTGTGTATATGGAAATCAGCAAGCCAATTTATTTTGAACAGTAAAAGGGTGACACCCAAGACAATCTTGAAGAATGTAACTTGAAGCCTTCCTGATAAACAGACCTGTTCTATTGGAAAGCTACAGCAACTAACACAGTATGGCCCTGGAGAATGAATGGAGAGCAGTGGAGTAGAGACAGAGAACTTAAGATAGAGTCACAGTCGTACAGACACCTGCTTTATGACCCAGGCAACACTGCACAGTGATGGGAGAAAAGACGGCCTTTGCAATAAATGGACTAAGTCAACTGGATACCCATAATGGGGAAAAGAAAAAATCTAAAAATGTCAACCCCCCTTCCTCACATCATACATAGAGGCCAGGCCGAGGAGGAGTATAGATCTAGACAGAAAAGGAAATGGTGCTGCTTCTGGAAGGTAAGAAGGAAATTCTCATAAGTCTGCCTTATACAAAGACTTCTAAAAGTGGATATTAAAGGGGTGTCTGGGTGGTTCAGTCAGTTAAATGTCTGACTCTTGATTTTGGCTTAGGTCATGATTTTAGGGTCCTGGGGTCAAGCCCCACCTGGGGCTCCCCACTCGGCAGGAAGTTTGCTTGTCTCCCTTTCTCTATGCTCCTCCTCCTGCTCTCATGTGCTCTCTCTAAAATAAATAAATCAATCTTTTAAAAAGTGGATATTAAAGATTGATATACTAGACTACAATAAAATTAAGAACTTTTGTTCACCTAATAACAAAGTGAAATGGAGAGCCACACAGGGCAGAACGCATGTATTTTTTTTTTTTTTTTAAGATTTTATTTACTTATTTGACAGAGACACAGTGAGAGAGGGAACACAAGCAGGGGGAGTGGGAGAGGGAGAAGCAGGCTTTCTGCTGAGCAGGGAGCCCAATGCGGGGCTCGATCCCAGGACCCTGGGATCATGACCTGAGCCGAAGGCAGACGCATACCGACTGAGCCAGCCAGGCGCCCCAGAATGTACGTATTTTAGAACACATGTATCCAACAAAGAACACGTACCCAGAATACATAAAGAACTATAAATCAACAGGGGGGGAAAGGCAAGAAGCTTGTAATGACACTTCACAAGAGAACACACAATAGACAGCGTGAAAAGTCATCAGGGAAATATCAACTAAAACAAAAGATAATGCCAGCCAAAAATGTCACAATGATGTACCACCCTTCAGGATGCTCTTCCCCCAGAAAGTGACAGTGCTAAGTGCTGGTGAGGATGTGGATGAGGATGTGGAACAACAGAAGGCTCACTCACAGCTGGTGGCTATGCAAATCAGCAGAGCCATGTGGGGAATCGTTAGGCTGTATCTAAATGTATATGCCTATGGCCCCTAATCCTAGCCCTGGATACACATATGTTCAACAGAAACATGCACAGAAGTGCACTAAATCAAAGCAGCATTGTTCGTACCCGCCAAAACTCAGAAATGACCTCATGTTCATCACAAAAGAATGGATAAATATGTTGAGGTATAATCATAAAATGGACACCACAGTGAAAACCTAAGGACTATCTATAGCTGCGGGATCTCACAGGGATGAATCTAACAAATGAGTGAAAACAGCCAGATGCAAGAGTACACACAGCCATGATTCCCTTTACAAAAGGTTCAAACCCAGGCAAAACTGATGCAGAACAGGAGGGAGAGTAGTTGCCTTTGCAGATGGAAGCCAGTGATGTCCCCCATCCCCACTGCCTATGCCCACATTTCCAGATGTGGGTCACAGGCTTACCTCCCAAAATTCAAACTGTATACACTTGATAAAAAGGCTTATCTAAAAAAGTGTAACTCACCTTGAAGTACTTATCGATTTTGGATAAATTTATTCTTTTCTTGGCATCAAGTTTATAAATGTTGCTGACACTCCCATCCATCAAGTATAGACCAAACCCCATGACCTGAAAATCACAAAATGGCACAAAAAACTCAGACCTGCAAGTTTAATTATCCATAAGCACTTATAATGCTACAGTTGAAAAATTTTAAATAGTTCACCCTTTTTTCAAAAAGCACTTTTAAAAGTTCCTTATAAGTAAATAGCTATCTCTTCATATGAAGTTGTTCTATGTGTGTCATTTCTTGTGGCTATTTTAATGTCCTCCCCAGGCACAAATACCACCTCCACCTCTCATCAAGCAAATGCGATACTAAATGTGGATTTCCATAAACATTCATGGCCAGAGGCTCCTGCTCAGAGGGCACAGACAGAATATCTCCACCGTCACAGAGTGCTCTACTAGACAGTATCGTCCAGCACAGTGCTCTCCTGCGGGAAGAGATCTTGGGGCTGGGCCCACTCTTACAGGGAAGGTTTCGGGCTGACAGGACACCTAGCACAAGGTCCTTCAGGGCTATCCTCCCCAAAGGTGGAAAGCAGAGCAAATGCAATGGCAGAACTGCCTTCTCCTCTTCCCAGTCAGAAATGTCACTGAAAACCTCCCCAGGGTGCCTGGGTGGCTCAGTTGGTTAAGCGACTGCCTTCGGCTCAGGTCATGACCCCGGAGTCCTGGGACTGAGTCCCACATCGAGGTCCTGGCTCAGTGGAGAGTCTGCTTCTCCCTCTGACCCTCCCCCCTGCTCGTGATCCTCTGGCTCTCCCTCTCTCTCACTCAAATAAACAGGTAAAATCTTAAAACAAAAAAAAAGAAAGCCTCCCATATGGTGAATGGCCATGTTCTTGATCAAAAAAAGTCTATAATCATGGAGACACAGTATTCTTAATTCCTAGGAATCATATCCCTAACAAGTAGAACCTGATATAACCTCTGCTATAAGAAGCTAATGCTGAGAGAAGCCCTTGACCCCAGACCTCCTCAACTATGAGCACATTCTCCAGGGGGTGGCATATGATTGCAACTGGCACTGGGGTCAAGCCTGGGACACATTCATAGGAAGGTGTTGAGAGCCTGTCTGAGAGCCTGTAGTGCATGGGCACAAAGAGGATACTGTGTGTGTACACACACACACACACACACACCACACACCACACACATGGCAAGCATGAGAATAAGAAAAGGTTGGCAAAAGGATCATAGTCAAAGCACAGCCTCTTCTCACCACGGTTATGTAAGCGGCCATGACCACACACGTACTTTGAGAAGCATGTGTTTCTCACTGGGTGTCAGGTACATCCTATTCTCATAGTAATCCACACACAGATTCACGATATCGGCGAGGAGCTCTTCATAGCCAGAAATCACTTCAAGCTGCTGCTGCAAAGACTGAAATACAGAGTGCGAGATCCATGCCACGAACTGTTCTCGGGGCCCCCGGCCCCAGCAATGTGTCCCATCAGCCAGAGCAGCAAGAGTGTGAGCCTTACTTGCGTGATTTTGTTGTGGTTGGCCAGGAACATGGACAGATTCTGCGATTCCTGGATGGACTGTGGGTCTGCCATTTTCCGTAAAAACTGAGCAGCCCTTTGAAAGCAAAAAAAGAGTTAAACGACCAATATGCTCGGGCACCTGGGTGGCTCAGTTGGTTAAGCAACTGCCTTCGGCTCAGGTCATGATCCTGGAGTCCCGGGATCGAGTCCCAGATCGGGCTCCCTGCTCAGCAGGGAGTCCGCTTCTCCCTCTGACCCTCTTCCCTCTCGTGCTCTCTATCTCTCAAATAAATAAATAAAAATCTTAAAAATATATAAATAAATAAAAAATAAATAAAAAAACAACCAATATGCTCAATGATTAAAAAAAAAAAAAGAGCATAGAAAATCCAGATTACTTTATCTGACAACAGTTATCTGTAAAAATGTGAGTCTTAGAAGCTAGTTATAATTTCAGCCTCCTCAAACTTGTCTACCCTGGACTCCAGGTCACTCTTTTCCCAGCCTGGACAGCTCACCACCCCACTGTCCACAGCTGACAGACTTCCTCAGAGATATGGCAGTGCCAACCACAGGCCTTCCTGAAGGGTCCCTGCACGCTGGCCTCTCCCCCTGGCTATCTGTTTCCAACTCTGAGAAAGAGAGCCTCCCCCTCGGTGACTCCCACAATATCGTAATGAAGATGGTCAGCACTGTCCAGGTTCTCTGCCAAGAATCCCCTAGGCCACCACGCCTCCCACAAGTCAGAGACCACACACAGTTTTGGTGTCAAACGTTAGAGACAAAATCCCAGTTTCCTCCACCAATATGCTGCTCGATCTTGGGTTAACGTCCTGAACTCTCTTGAACCTCACTTATCACATCTATAATAACAACTGTCCACCTGCCCTACTCACAGGGCAGATGTGAGGAGAGAGGGAATAGTACACACAGAATTACCTACACGCTTAGGTCTGCAAGGTACACACTGAGTCTCTCTCTGGGTCTTGCAAAGCAATTCGAAGGTGGGTGTGAGCATTCTGTACATCTAGGGCAGCCCCCCAAAAGTTTAGTGGAAATTGGCCACATAAGAACGTGTCTGTGCAACCTAAAAACTTGGGGGGTTTAATGAAGAAAAATTTTCATGGTAAAGACTGATAACTTATGCCAACAGTCATTTCCTCTGTGCCTCTTTAGAAATAAACCCCAAATTTCCATGCTACAGCAATGTGCCTCATGTCCACATGACCGATGGTTGAGCCATGAGATATAATGAAAAACACTGCAAGGCACTTAGAAGTTTACTTAGAAAAGATAGTATGACCCCTTCTATTCTCCTTCCTCCCTGTTGACTGGAATGCAGAAACAACAGCTGGAGCTCAAGCCACCATCCTGGACCATGAGACAACACATGAAGACAGCAGTGCAGCAAGACAGCAGAAGCCCTGGTGTGAACACTGTGGAATCCCCTCATCAGTTGCAGATCACCTACCTCAGGACTTTCAGGTGAGAGAGCAATGATCTGCAACCCTGTTTAAGCCACTATTATTTCTGCAGGTTTCTGAAAAATTAGTTAAACTTAAAATGAACCCTGATAATGATAACACTCTTTTTTAAAATGTTCACTTTACTAATTTGAGTAGTTGCTAAGACTAATGAAGGGATCAAAAATAGTTTTCTATTTTCCTCAAGCCTCACCATAACCACATGGGTTATCTTGGCATTTATACTCAGAAGGGGTTATATTGTTAGCTCTCACTGGGTGCAAGTAAAAAGTGTGAGTGTAAGTATGTTGAGGGCTGAGAGAAGTGAGGATAAGATGATAGGGGGTCCCAAACAGAGGTCACAGGAAGAAGCCACTGGAAAGCAAGAGGGGTACTCCAGGCCCTCTCTATGCTCAGGAGAGCCACGGTGGCTCCTGGAGGGGGTTGCTGGCCCCCACACACATAGATTTCCAGAGAGTAGCCCCATCTTTAAACTATTTTATAGACTGGGCTTTCAGAATAAAGCTGCTGCTACTAAGGAAAAAAAAAAGAAAAAGCTTTTTTGAAATTAAAAACCACTGATGCTGTCTACCTCCCCTACTTTCCTAAGTCAGAAAGGTTGAAACAGCTGCTCAAAATCATGTGGCCAAGTGACTTGTGTAGCCAGGAGAAGAAGCTGCTATCCTGGGCTGGGCCAGTTCCACCCTCTACCCGCAGAAGCTCCCATGCTCCACCCAGAGTCAAGCTTACTTGCAATCCCACAAACAGATCAAATAAGGTCAACTCCAAGGATTTTCTAGTTCTGAAGATCAAGTCTTCTGCGCAGAGTTAATTCTAGGTGATGAATACCTATGCTTAACTTCATATGGATTGAGCTTAAACCCTGGGTGATCTAGCCCAACTCCCACTGCTACCTCATCTTTAAATCTCAGTTTGGCACCATATCCCATGTTGATTTTATTTTAATGACATGGCAACAGTTGTATGATTTCAGATACAACATAACTAAGGCCTATTCCAACGCAAAGTAAAATCTCATCAAAAGCCAAGATTCCTATCAAGCAGAAGAAACAGAAGTCAGCATCTCATTCTAGCTACTCATGCCTTCAATAGTACCAAGCACAGACTTTCTAAAGGAAGCCTATTAGAAGACAGTTCGCTTTGCTCTGACCGACCACCCTCCATCTTCCTGCCACCATTTGCCCCTCACAATTTTCCAGAAGCACACTACCATGCCACACCCACCTTTTCCAATTCTCTTGGAGAAGGTCTCTCTAGCTCGGGAGGAGAGCTAGTTTCAGGGACCTGGACGTTCAGTATGACTCCATGGCAGTCCACAGGCCAGATCTGCCCACTGCTGTGATGGTGTGTACCTTCCAGAATGTGTAACCAGGAAATGACATACCCAGGTGGCGCCCTCAGGCTGTAGAACCTGCCTATGCCCTCACCAAGATGCCTACTGAGCTAAAAGCCTTGCAGTGATCCTAAGCCTCTATAACAGGGACTTGTATACTTCTGTCTTCCCACACAAGCTGAGCACCCATAGGTCCTCAACAAACATTTGAGGATGACCAGATCCCACTCTAGCTTCATGAAACCACAATGTACACACGCCTATGAGGACACACCTTGATGCATCGCCATACACATAATCTGCCAGCTACCCTCACATACCTAGGAGTGTGTATTCAAACAGTCCTAAGGCTGCCAAATAACCGCTACCAACCAGCTGTATTATTTCAGCACATATGGGATGCACACCTACTACGTGCAGAGCATGCAACTAACCAGGAGCCACCCTGCCTGCCGGAGAACTCTCTGCAAGGACCTAGGGGAACAAGGTCAAAGCTCACCTTTTATATGCCGAGTGGTCGTTCTTCACACTGCACTTCATGTTCTTAAGCTCATCCAGCACAGCAAACATGTTAATGAACTTGCCCAGCGTAATCAAATAGGCTTCAGACACGAAGTCCTTCCTTCTCTCTGCGTGACACAGACGCCTCACCTCCCCACAGAATCGCTCGATGGCATTTCTCTGAGCAGAGGAATGGAGGGCAAAAAGGCCACTGTCAGTGATGGGCCAACTCCATGCCCAGCTTCAAGCATATTATCTGGTTTCACTGTTACTCTTTGATGAAATACCCACCCAAAGGAGTGGACATTTACAGCTCAGGTAAAGAGACTTGTTTCTATAAAGTAATTTCCATATGCCTTTGCTCTGTGACAATCATCATTAATTTTCCACTTTACCAACTACATCCCTAAAATAAAAGAATTTTGTTGATTATTCAAGCAAAGTTACTGAGAAAATGCTCTAATAGAAGGTCTACAAACAGATGTTTTAGCATTCAGAGGTGAAAAGGGGGGGAGTAGGGAAATTGTTCCTCTTGACAACCCTGAAGATAAAACAAAAATTCATCTCCTAGTAAGTTCTATCTTCTCCCTTTGCTAAAGGAATCTATAATTAAAACCTTCATACATTTCTAAAATGTATCTTTAGAAAACCAGCAGGTTCCCTTCCTGTGGCTACTCTGCCTAACCAATGGGTCAAAGGAGCCCAGGCAGGGCAAGGACCACTAAGTGGACAGTCAGGAGAGGTTGAGAGAAAGAAAAGACCTGAAAAACCAGATGAATCAAAAGTACGAATTGGCAGAATGACAAACACATTTAGAACTGACAGCCGTCTTCATGGAGGAAATACAAATTCACTCTCAAAGAGGCAAGAGAAGTGAAACACAAAAGAGGTTATTTATTCTGAAAGGCCCAGGAAAGCTTTAGACTGACAAAGGCTTTGTTCCTTTTTGTCTCAGAAGCTGTTATGGTTGCTTTAATTCCCATGCACTTTGTTTAGTAAGTCAAGGTGATGGGTGAGAGTGGGCCAGATTCCTACTCTGCATTAAACTCCTAGGATTATTTCACTGTTTTACCTGGAAGTACATAAAATTCATCAGTTTTGTGACCTCAGGCTCCAGGACCTCTACGGTTTTCTCATAAATTTCCACTCTATTAGGCTGCTCGTTACATTTCACCTAGGAATAAACAAGTATGACATAAAAAGGCTTCAACTTAGCTAGAAGTGAGAGGGCAGGGCGTTGTTAGGGCAGAGCTGGTAGTCCCAGCCCGCTGTGGGGTGGGGTGGGGGAGGGGGGGCAGGGCTGGTGGAGTGGGGTGTGGTCTGGCTGAGATGTAGGGGAACCAGAAGGGTAGGAGTGTTGTCTGTTTGGGGGGAGGGGGAGCATGGCCGGCAGGGATGGAATGAGGCCTGGCTGGGATGGGGACACCTGTGGGATGGCCCGAGAGCAGCTCCTCCAGGTGTACAGCATGACCGCATACTCTTGGCCCTCCTCCAGCATTTCATTCTGCAAGGGTACACAGGGCAGATCAAAGGCAAGCAGGAAAACAATCATTAAAAAAGGAGACGCCATGTCGCTAAAATCCAGAGGCATGACTATCCTGACTCTCACTTTGAGGGACAGACAAGTACCAAGACCTGTATTGCCATGAGGCAGCTGGTGATGCTGCAGTGAAGCACTGTGGTCACAATGACCAGCCGAAACATGGCCATGGCTTCTGCTGGCTGGACAGGAGCCAGCACAGCCCAGGGCACCTGCCACAGCCACTCACTATGCCTCAACTCCACTCACCCCTCAACAGCTTGCTGGCAGTGCAGACCCGAAGCTGGGAACGGGGGCCAGTACAGGGCAGAGGCACACAGGGTCTTCAAGGCCTTACCACCAAGCTACGGAGAGCCTCTGGGCTCATAAGACTGAGGCAGCTCTGTCACCCCTAGTGCAGGGGAGGAAAAGCTGGAAGTATTTCTGCAGTACTTAAAATCCAGAGAGAGTATCCATGCAAAGAGACTGCCATCATTTTTAAACTGCTTTAGTGTCTACTCCTTTCACATTGTTTTCTTTGGTAAAAATGGTAAAAAGTGCAGAGATGCCCTAAAAATGTCAACTACAATTTCATCATGTTCTTAAGATGCTTTAAAATGTTTACAACTTTTGATCCAGTAACTTCACTTCTACAAACCTTGCCAATGGGAATAATGATGTGTTTGGAATGATAGTCATCACTGTATTTTTTATTACAAAGAAAAAAGGGAAACTAAGTAAACATGCAAAAATAATTAAATTGAGGAAGTTTACAAAATGGAACTAGACAGCTATTAAAAATTACTTTCTCTGGCACATTTTAATGACATATGAAAAGTTTGTGAAATCATTAAATTATCTAATAATGATGCAATTCATTCATGCAATCTGAATCACATTTAGAGTATAACTGTGTGCATGAGTCCAGGTATAAATAATGAGAGAGAATGGACTCCCTCCAAATGCTGACAAAGGTTTTCTCTGGGCCATAGGTGCTCAATTTTCAGAAAGAATGTGTATTATTTTTATAATAAAAATGAAGCCTTCTCTAAAAATATAAGGCATTTTCACCCACTTTCCTCTCTTTTTCCTTACTACATATCATATCAGAAGAACACCAAAAGTGTACATTTGCCATCATAGGTACTAGTCCCCCAAGGAAAACAAAAACATGCAGAAGGAATTACCATGCTAGAATGGACAGTCGCTTGTTCAATATATCTTGCAATACCGGTAACAAATGCATTTCTGTCTTCAAAGTTAGTGTTGAAATTTGGCTAAAAGGAAGAGAAAAACCATCATGTGGAGGTCAGCATTGTAGGCAGGGCACCCCACTGCCGCCCAGCACAAACCTGATAGAGCAGTGAGGATGGTGGGGGCTCAATGCAGGGCTGCTGGTCAGGCAGAGGCAGCTCTTCCAGGAGGTCCACATTGGACAGTGCATCCTCCAGCGTCACCTGGGCCGCCATCTTGGCCTAGAACAAAACACAAAGCCACCTGTGCTGTGAGGAAGGGTGGAGATACTCTGACAATCATTCCAAGGTGGGGAAATCAGACCCCCACTCGCCTGACCCCTCTTGAGGGCAATGAGGATGGCTAAGGTGATCATGGCCAATCCCTAGGTTCTGGCATCTCTCCTAGGGCTTGCTGGCAAAGCAGTCATGATGTAGCCTCTCCTGGCCTCCAGGAGTGTCACAGTGTAGGGTACATGGACCACCACACATACTGTTGCTTCCTGTCACCCTTCCCACCTTGGAGCCATTGTCCCTTGCAGGCTCTCTGGGAGGGTCTGACAACCCCTCCTCATGGGGCCAGAGGAGGGAATGTCCTCTTCAACACTATGTCTGCCCAAGGAAGCCAGCACAGACTCCAAGTGGGCAACAGTACTTCCCTGCATACAGACACTTCCCAGATGGCTCCTCTAAGCAAGGTTACACACTAATGATAGAGATGGAAAAGTTCAGAGCCCTTCCTCCAGGGACAGCCTGTAGGGACTACTAAAGTGAGGGCCAAGGGCTAACATGAAACAGGGACTGAAAGCACAAACTCCGAGGCCAGCGCAGGGAAGCACAGAAATGGAGGTGGGTGTTACCTAAACACATCTGTGCCAGCTCCAGGGGAGAGGACGCAGCACACACCAGCCTGCCTCCTGCTGAATGCTGCTCTGACCCTGGATGGGATACACGGAGTAGCAGCTCTGGCCCCAGAGCAACATACCAAAAAGCACTGACCTCATACGGGATGGGGGGCAGGCAGCTCTCACCCAGACAGGATACGGGGGGCAGCTCTCATCCAGACGGGACTCGGGGGGCAGCTACATGTACTATGAGAAGGAAAGAGCAGCAGGCAGGCTGGCGAGAACACTAAATGGGAGAAGCACCCAGTTGCTCCTCCCAACACTGGGCGCCAGACAAGGTGTGGGTGTAGAAGTGCATGGTGGAGCAAGTTACTAAACCCCCAGCTACTGGCTGGAGAACCCAAAAGGGAACCCCAGGGCACCAGAAAGCCCCAGGAACAGTGTGGAGAGGAAGAATCTCAGAAGAGCAAGCCCATAAAGTTGCTTATAAACTTTGAGCCCACCCCCAAGCTGTATGTGTATGAATCTGATCCTCTCACACCCCAATCTGAGACCACAGCCAGCTCCCAGATGGCCACAGGCAGCGCTCATGGGACAGATCCAAATGGCACTGTGGAGGCTCTGAGAACAGAAATGACACTGAATCATACCCCAGAGAAGGCAGGTCAGAACCACAGCCTAAATTGAACCAGGTGGTTTGCCTGCTAAAACAAAAAATCAGCATTCTCCTTGGACTTAAGACCCAGAGTCCCATATGTCCAGTTGCAGCCCAAACTACTCAGCACACAAAGAACCAGGAATGTCTTAACTCCTATAGGAAAAGATTAACAGATGCTAACAATGAAAGAACACAGACATTAAAATTATGTACCAGAGTTAAAGCAATGATTATGAAAATGCTCTAACAAACAATGATAACACTCCCAAACTGAAAGAAAAAAATTGAAAGCCAGGGGGAAAAAAAAGATACCATATAAAGAACCAAATAAAAATTCTAGAAATTTTAAAACTAAAAAATACCATACTAAAATTTTTAAAACCCCCTACATGAGCTCAAGAGCAAAGGAAAGATTCAGTGAACTTGAAGACAGAAAGATAGAAATTATCTAATCTGAACAACAGAAAAAAGGTTGGAAAAAAATGAGGAGACTCACAGCATCTTTGGTACAAGAGAAATGGTCTAATATTTATGTCATAAGAGTGCAAGGGGTGCAGAAAGTGGGTGAAAATAATGGCCAAAAACTTCCTACATTTGGCAGAACTCTCGTGTAAGAATTCAAGAAGCTTAATGGATCCCAAACAGGATAAACCTAAAGAAATCCATACGAGACACATCATAGTCAAACTGTTACAAACTAAAGCAAAGAAAAAAAAAACTTCTTGAATGAGTAAGTCACAGGAATACAAGGCACAGCATTAGGATTAGTCAATGATATTGTTAATAGTGATGTATCGAGACAGATGGTAGCTATACTTGCGGTGAGCATAGAATAATGTGAAAACTTGTCAAATCCACTAAGTTGTACACCTGAAACCAGTGTAACATTGTGTGTCAACCATACTCAAATTTTTTTTAAAAAATTAACTTGTAAAAAAAAAGAAAAGAAAAATATCTTGGAAACAGAGAAAATATGTATTGCCTACAGAACAACAATTTGAACACCTGTGTACTTCTCAGAAACCAAGGAGACCTGAGAAAGTAGAATGACACTTTTTAAGTCTGAAAGAAGTGTCAACACAGAATCCCACATCAAGTGAAATATCCTTCAGGAATGATGGTGAATTAGGAATATTCTCAGATGAAGGAAAACAAAGACTATTCATAGACAACAGGCTAATCAAAGTTCTTTTAGATAAAGGGAAGTAATAATCAGAAGGACTTGGGACACAGAACAAAGCAAAAGCAATCCAAAGGTTAAACAGGGAGCAAAGATTCCTCCACAGCTCTTTAAACAATGTTGAGGAGTTGAGGGTGCCTGGGTGGCTCAGTTGGTTAAGCGACTGCCTTCGGCTCAGGTCATGATCCTGGAGTCCTGGGATCGAGTCCCGCATCGGGCTCCCTGCTCAGCAGGGAGTCTGCTTCTCCCTCTGACCTTCTTCCCTCTCATGCTCTCTCTCTACCATTCTCTCTCTCTCAATAAATAAATAAAAATCTTTAAAAAAAAGCAATGTTTAGGAGTTAAAAGCAAAAATTAAAAGAGTCTAATAGGGTTTTGCTGTCTATAAATGTAATATGTAAGAGAACTATGACATTAGAGGGGAGGCAAAAGGACCTACATGCTGTAAGATTTCTATGTTCCACTTGAACTAGTGAAATACTGATTTGAAGTAAACTGAAAAGTTAAGCGTGTGCTTTATAATGCCTAGAGCAACCAATTAAAAAAAACTATGAAAAGCAATATAACTTATGAAAAGATCATATATAATAAATTAAAATGGAATACTAAAAATGTTCAGGCAACCTAATAGAAGGCAGGAAAAGGAAGCAGAGCAATGAAAAAAATAGGGATCCTCTTTCTGCTATTTAAGGACATAATGAGAAGTTGGTGTCTGCAACCTAGAAAAGGGTCCTCTGATTCTGTGACCAATTCCAATGGGTGGCTTTTTTCCCCATACCACCAAGTAATTCTTGAATGCCAACTGGGTGTCCTACAATTCAGCTTCAGATACCAATCAAAAGCCCAGGTCACCTGTGCTTCTGACCAACCAGCCATAAATCAGAGGTTCCCATGACCCCCTCATTGGGTTCAATTAACTTGCCAGAGTGGCTCACAGAACTCAGGAAAATGTTCTACTTACTAGATTACCAGTTTATTATAAATGATATAACTCAGGAAAAGCCAGATGGAAGACAGGTATAGGGCAAGTTATGGGGAAAGGGTGATGAACTTCTATGCCCTCTCTGAGTGCTCTACACTCTTCCCAAATGTCCACATATTTCATCAATCCAGAAATTCTCTGAACCCTGTCCTTTTGGGCTTCCTTACATGAGCATGAATGACTGATTAAATCAGTGGCCATTGGCAAAGGATTTAACCTCCAAGGTCAGGAAGGTGGGATTGAAAGTTCCAACCCTCTAATCACATGCTGCGTCTCCTGACAACCAGCCCCCTTCTTAAGGGGCTTTCCAAAAGCCACCTCATTAACCATAAACTCAGGTGTGGTTGAAAGGGGTTTGTTATGAATATCAATATCCTCCTTACCACTTAAGAAACTGTAAGGGTTTTAGGAGCTCTCTATCAGAAACAGATAAAGACCGGGGTGTCTGGGTGGCTCAGTCGTTAAGCATCTGCCTTCGGCTCAGGTCGTGATCCCAGGACCCTGGGATCAAGCCCCGCATCGGGCTCCCCGCTCCACGGGAAGCCTGCTTCTCCCTCTCCCACTTCCCCTGCTTGTGTTCCCTCTCTCACTGTGTCTCTCTGTCAAATAAATAAATCTTTAAAAAGAAACAGATAAAGACGAAATACATATTTCTTATTAAAAGCAGAATATTACAGACCCTCATCAGACAAGACGATGCTGGGACCCTGACACCCTGACCTCAGACTTCTAAGCCTCCAGAACTGTGAGAAATAAATTTCTACTGTTCATAAGACAAAAAAAAGTGTGTGTGTGTGTGTGTGTGTGTGATATCCAAACATATCAGTAATTACATTGATCATAAAGAGTCTAAACAGGGGCACCTGAGTGCCTCAGCGGGATCAGGCTCCGTGCTCTAGGGAGTCTGCTTGAGATTCTTCTTCTCTCTCTGCCCCTCCCCCTGCTCACTCTCTCTCTCTAAAGAGAGAAATAAATAAAACTTTAAAAAAAGATAGTCCAAGATGGCAGAGGAGCAGGAGACCTTAGTTTTGCCTGGTCCCAGGAATTCAGCTAGATAGCTAACCAATCATTCTGAACACATGTGAGCTCAACTGGAAGAAAAGAATTGCTGCAATTCTACAAATAGAAAAGCAACCACTTTTCTGCAAGAATGACAAGACAGAAAAACTCACTTCAAAAAAGAGAACAAGAGGCAGGGACTGCCAGGGACCTAATCAGTATGGACATAAGTATGATGTCGGAACTAAAGTTCAGAATAACGATTATAAAGATACTAGCTGGCATTAGAGGGGAGGCAAAAGGACCTACATGCTGTAAGATTTCTATATTCCACTTGAACTAGTGAAATACTGATTTGAAGTAAACCAGAAAGTTAAGTGTGTGCTTTATAATCCCTAGAGCAACCAATTAAAAAAATTGAAAAAAGCATAGAAGACACTAGAGAATCCCTTTCTGGAGAAATAAAAGAACTAAAATCTAATCAAGTCGAAATCAGAAAGTCTATTAACGAGGTGCAATAAAAAATGGAGGCTCTAACTGCTAGGATAAATGAGGCAGAAGAGAGAATTTGATATAGAATACAAAATGACGGAGAATAAAAAAGCTGAGAAAAAGAGAGATAAGCAACTACTGGATCATGAGTGGAGAATTCAAGAGATAAGTGATACCATAAAGTGAAACAATAGAATAATTGGGATCCCAGAAGAGGAAACTTAAAAAAAAAAAAAGTCTAAACACACTAAAAGCCAGAGATTGTCAGAAAGGATGAAAAAATCCTGACTTAACTATATGCCAGCTACAAGAAACTCACCTCAAATATAATGACATGTTGAAAGTAAAAGGGGAAAAGATAAACCATGCAAGCACAAGTTCAAAGGAAGCTGGAATGGCCGTGCGAGTAGTAAACTTCAGAGCAAGAAAACTACCAGGGATAACGAAGTGGACTGCGTAATGACAGAAGGTCATTCACCAAGGAGACAGAACAATGCTCAGTGTGGATGCATCTAATAAGAGGGAGCTTCAGATTACACCAAGCCAACATCAACGGGACTGAAAGGAGAAGTAAATCCATAAGTGCACTGGTGACAGCAACAATTCTGTCCTTGACAGGAAATCAGCCAGAAGAACACAGGGGAACTGAATACCGGGACCTAGTGGGCCTAATGGGCATTTACACAAAACTCCTCTCGACAACAGATCTACTCTGTATGTTTCTAACTATAAATTTAAAATGTAGCAGGTAATTTTTCAAAATATCTGGTCTTTTTGTAGACAAGGAAAATGGCCTTTTTAAAAACTTCCATCATCAACTTCCTTCTATCATCAGGACTTCCTGTTCTGCGTACTTACGAAAGAAGACGCCCAGGATAGCAAAGCACTGAGTAGCAAGGGCTGGTCGCCCTGGCCACTGCCCTGCAAATATAGCGTGGGGAGTCCCAGTGATGGCTTCTGAGGCAGCAGGCTACCAAAAGACATGCCTCCTATATATCCAGCCCTGAGTCCTGCTTTTGGCCCTTCGCATGGCCAGAAACCACGCTGTGCCAGGAGAGGCCTGGGGGCTCCTGCAGTCCTTCCATACCCTCACACCACCCGTGCAATTGGTCAATAAGAAAATGGGTCAGGCCAACCACCTGGGGCAGCCACACTGCCCATGTGACCAGTCACCTTGGCCTCCTGCCCAACACCCATAGGACCCTTCCTCCTCCCCCTCCTCTGCCCACAAGAGGCCACCCTCAGTGGGGGAAGAGGCAGCGCAGGGGGCTCACAGACAGGGTCAGTGACACACTTAACTCACATCCAAGGAAAAACATAAATGCTCGACTTAATCCAAATCAGTATTTAAGGACACTTTTCTCATATAAAAATAGCAATATCTGTGTGGTACACACACACAATGAGATATAATTAATAAGGAAGGAAATTTTCACGCAGGCTACAACATAGATGAACCTTGAGGACATCATGCCGAGTGAAATAAACCAGTCACAAAAGGACAAATAATGTATGGTTCCACTTACGTTAGGTACCCAGAGTAGTCAAAATCATAGAGAAAGTAGAATGGTGGTTGCCGGGGGTTGGAAATGGGGAGCTAGTGTTTAATAGGTAGAAAGTTCCCGTTTGGGAAGATGGGAGAAGTTCTGGAGAGGACAGTGGTGATGGTTGCACAACACCGTGAATGCACTCAATGCCACTGAACTGTACACTTAAAAATGGTCAAAATGGTGAATTTGATGTTACAATTTTAAAAAATCAAGAACAAAAAAATAGCAATATTTATTGCACATAAATCAGAAAATATGGAAAAGGAAAAAAAAACCATAATCTCCCCATCCCCCACAGAAAGAAGATAATATGATACAAACTGTTTTATAAGCTGCTTTTTTTCTTCCAACTTCCATAATAATGTTCAGGTTGTTGAACATTCTTCTGCAGCACCTTTTTAGCTTTCTGTGGACCACTGGCCAAGGCCCTGTTGTAGGTCACTGCTGTTCTTTCCCATTTGTCACATTTTCATATTTCATCTTTTTCAGTCATAAACATTCCCCAACAAACACTCTGCCATGTGGAGTCCTACAGTTGCCATCAACATGCACACACACAATCCCAGGGCCCCACAAACACTCTCATGTCTCTCCATCCTGTGCATCTTCCACAAATGTGTTTCTGCATGGCCTCTGCCTCAACCACGTTAAGGAAAGCTGGGAATAGTCAGCTCTGGGTCCAAGTCTCCAAAGTCTCTGTCCTGACTTGTTCTTTGACACTTCACAATTCTACCCCCAAGATTTCTTTTAAATCCATTTACTTTTCTCCATCTCTAACTGCCACCACCGCTCTAGAAACGAAGTCCATGCTCACTACAACCACTCTGGCCACACTTGCCACAGAAACTTACCCCTTCCTGCCTTGTCCCCTCAGGCCCACTGGGGTTTCCTCCTAGCATGACATCTGCCTCAGCCTCTGGTCCCCTTTCCTGCTCACTGCCCATGCTGCTTCCAGCCCCCACAAACCCTGTGTTGTATCCCCAAGACAAGGGCCCCTCGTCTGCCTAGCCACTGCATGCATGACCCATGCGGCAGTCTCCACTGCACCTGACGGAGTGACGAGACTTCATAACCAGCTTCCACAATGCCAATGCCCAAAAGCATGATGAAATGACTTATTCGGAACGGTGCTCAACCCCGCCAGTGCTGCCAGGTGGGAACTTACAGTTTAACAACTCCATCACATCTCTGTCTTCACCAATTCAGCTCACATGAACATGTACAGAGACATACACCAGTTGGGGCCTGGTCACAGCAGGATGGCTTGTGACCACAAGCACAAAGGGAAGCGCATGTGGGAACAGAGAGAGAAAGCGGCCATCTGCAAGCCTAGGAGAGAGACCTAGGAAGGAACCAACCCTGCCGACACCTTGATCTCAAACTTTCAGCCTCCATTAACTATGAGACAATACATTTCTGTTGCTTAAGCCATCTGGTCTGTGGTATTTGTTCTGGCAGCCCAAGCAAACTAACACAGAGCTAAGAATGAGTCGAGAATTGCCCCGACAGGGTCCCTCTGCCCTTGCACCGACTGGCTGCTAAAATCCACCAAGTGCTGTTATTTTTTGCTCATGAAACAATGCATGCTCAGTGCAGAAAAAGCAGATGGCTAGGAGTAAAACAAAGGCCAGTGGACTGCTTGAACCTCATTCTCAAAGAGCTAGCATAGGCACTTCTGATGTGTGAGCCTCCACACCCCCTCGCAGTAAACGGACTGCAAATAAGGCACTCTCCTTGGTTTACACCATCAAACAATGTCAAGTCAGGCTTTTCCCCATTGACTCCCTATTGGCAGTAGTTCCCAGCCCTCAAGTTCATCTCCAAGCTCTACAGCTTGTCAAATTATAAAGCTGCCATTTTAACAAACCATTAGCTAACTGATTTTGTAAATCTAACAACTTTTTAAGATAAGATTTCAAAGGATGTATTGAACGTACTTTGTTGTTCTTCCAGTGACTGTTCAAATCCCCTGAATCACTCACAGGGATCCTCTTGGCTCAGGTGATACCTATGCTCTGGATAGCTACTCAGCATTTTCATCACTGGTGGGTGAGAGCTGGCCAGCAGTCGGAACTAGGAAACCCTGCCCACTATGCTGTGTGCCCCACTTACCCAGCTTATTCTTTCACTCAGGCTGTGTCCATGGCATGACCCTGGCATGTGGACCACATGCGCATGTGCTTGAACTGGAGAGAAGGGTAGCAGGGGAGGGCAGGGAAGGCTGTGCTGTGACAAGCTAGAACACTCTCAGCCCCGTGAGACCCCAGCTAGGCTACTTCCTCCCCCCACGCCCCATACTCCCTGCCCTTAGGTGAGGCACTCCCAGGACACAGGGACGTCAGGTGGGAGTCAAGCAACCACAGGCTGCTCACTATCAGGAACAGACTCACGCAGAATGGAGGCTCAGGTCTGTGCAGGGCAAGGTCTTCAAAATCTTGTTGGCATTTGCCTCCATA
This sequence comes from Eumetopias jubatus, assembly GCF_037043125.1. Lineage (NCBI taxonomy): Eukaryota > Metazoa > Chordata > Mammalia > Carnivora > Otariidae > Eumetopias > Eumetopias jubatus. The sequence goes on from NW_028274813.1 coordinate 145,992,599, forward strand.
AGAGGTATCTAACTGCAGACTCCCCTCTCCCACTGTGACACAAACCACCACCCTGGGATGCATAAGTCCCCCGCACACAGCCTCGACGATGCTGACAGTGCAGCTCCTGAGCAGAGCAAACCAGGGGCATCCCTTCCTTTCATCTCCCACCTGGAGCTAGAGCCCAAGGATAATGCCCCATGCACCTAAGGTGGCCACCACAAGTGACCATCAGGGGACCCTAGGTGGGGGTCAAGCAACCACATGTAGACAGGAGGCTGGGGTTCCCAACACAGGGCTGCAGGGCCTCACAGCTGCCCACTGGAAAGGCAGTGCCCACCCGACATGCTGAAGGCCCCGCAGCTGCTGCTCTTTTCTCCCTCACCTGGCAATGTCTGCCCTTGGCCTGAGAGTGACTCTGACATCTTCTCAACAAGTTGTCCCCTCAGCCGCTCTCAATGTGGGGCCATCACACCTTGACAGATGAGCAGAGCAAGGCTCAGAGGCCCCACTACCAGGGCAGGGACAGAATCACCCACCCCATTGCCAGGGACTGTGTTCCCTTGGGTAACCAGAGGCAAACAAAGAGGTCAGTAAAGCGAGTTTTACAGGGGTAAGTGCAGGTGTTAGGAAGCAGCAATGGAGGGGGGGCCTTATGTTTTAGGAGATGAGAGGATAAACTTCTATCACCATAGAGCTGTATTTCTGATCTATCACCATTCCCCTAGCACTGTTCTGGAAACAAAAAACACTTGAAAACACTTGGGTGAAATCATTTGCATGTATTTGGAAGAAGGACATTCATCTACCAGTGTAAAAGAATAAAACTGAAGAGCAAAAGGAAATAAATGCCAATAAAGGTTGAACCTAGAGACGACGGACATGAGGTTGAGGAGGTGACTCATTTAGAAGGATGGCTTAAAAACACTAAGAGAAACAGCTCAAAACAAACAGTAAGCAAACTGATTCTGGTTACTTCTGTTTCTAATACAGAGCCTCCTTAAAGCTTTAGCAAAGCAAACATTTACCTCCAGTAGGTCTCACATACTCACAGAGGAACTCAGCACAAGTTCACCAGATCTGTAACTTTTATCAAGGCAAGGTCTTACCTAGATAAATTACTGTCCACAAAAACAAAAATGAAATTAAAACTGTTATACTAGGTACATGCCTATTAATAAATATTAAGTTTCCAAGGGCCAGGAACCAGACTATCAGTAAGATACAATGGCAGCTAACCCAGTTCAGAAACAGGACTAAAAATTGACCCCAAAGCCCTGAGGGTCAGGCCGTAACATGTGTGGCAATAGCTAGCACTGGATGCACCAAGGAATGGGGCACTGGGACACGACCTCAGAGGCCAGAAGCTGGGGACTCAGGGGTGAGTCGAGGTGGGGGCAGCACTAGTACCATGCACACATGGGGTCAGAGTCCAGCACAGACTGAGACCCAGAGCCTCCCTCTGGGGGCATCTCCAAGGAGTGTGGCCCAGTGTCAGACACAAGCCAAGTGAAGGTACGTCCTATCCAAGAGCCAACAAGTGGGAGCTCTGCACTGAATAATCTTTGCTTAAAATAGAAACTGTCAGGGCAGCTCAACACCAAGATTACAAAACACGGTGAAACCACAGGCAGGAAAATGCAGAACTGATCACTCTGGTGCCCATTTAAGCATCCCGCCTGGGGCACCCATAGTGAGAGTGCTGTGCATGTGATTCCACCCCCAGCCAACATGATCAAAAGGAGTCTTCTCAGCATTTTTAAAACTTTTATTTTAGAAATTGCGAAGTATTTTGCTCATCAAACTCCACAATATAACCAAACAAGAAACTATGAAATGATTCTGCTAACATGTGTAAGATGAACACTGATTTTCTTCCTCTTCTATATGCAAATAAAGTTACTTCCCAGAAAAGTAGAAATGTCCAACATTTTTGTGCAATCTGTTCACATGTAAAATAAATCATGTGAGGAAGAGAAGCATACTTTATTGAACCTTGCCTTTCTCTCCCACATTTTCAAACAATGTGCTTTACTAGGTATTTACCCAAAGGATACAAAAATACTAGTTTGAAGGGATACATGCATCCCTATGTTTATAGCAGCATTGTCTACAATAGCCAAATTATGGAAAGAGTCCAAATGTCCAATGACTGATGAATGGATAAAGTGTGTGTGTGTATACACATGGGCGGTGCGTGCGCACACACACACACACACACACAAACACACACACACAGGAATATCATTCAGCCATGAAAAAGAATGAAATCTTACCATTTGCAACGACATGTGGATGGAGCCAGAGAATATGTATTATGCTAAGTGAAATAAGTCAGTCAGAGAAAGACAAATACCATATGATTTCATTCATATGTGGAATTTAGAAAATGAAACAAACACACATGGGGGCAGGGTGGGGGGGGGAGAGGCAAACCAAGAAACAGTCTCTTAACTAAAAAGAACAAACTGAGGGTTGCCAGAAGGGAGGTGGGTGGGTGGATGGGTTAAATAGGGGATGGGGATTAAGGAGGGCACTTGTGATGAGCACCAGGTGATGTGTATAAGTGCTGAATCACGAAATTTACACAGTATGTTAACTAGAATTTAAATAAAAACTTGGAAAGAAAAAAATTAAAAATAAAACAATGTGCTTTTCTGTATCACCAACTAGCATGGACTCCAACTTATTTCTCCAGATTAAGGGGGGAGATGGAAGGGTAGGGACGGGGCTGCTGTGATCACCAGGCAAAAAGCTACTAATTAAAAACCAAACATAATTTTCTAGCCAAGCTTGAGTGCTAAAGAAATTCAGTTGTTTTAATGAACAAAAACTTCAAATTCGTTCTCAAAAGCAGCACTAGTCTCTTTTACAATCACCTCAAAAGAACTGCTGCATTGACAGAAACAAAATCAAGCTTGCTTGAAAATCACAATAAGGTGAAGTCTGAGATGGAGTCTGCTTGGGAATCTTGTATCTCTGGGCTACTCCCTCCAGGACATGCTCTCCAGTGCCGTGGGGTCTCCCCAAGACAAGAGCTGTCTGTCAGCCTCCTGAGCACCCTCGCCCCCTCAACCCCTCTGCAATTCCCTGCTACAGTCCCACTCTGTTGGAGCAGCCCCTCTAGTCTAGAGCACTCCCAATCTGCATGCATGTCTACCGCTCTCCTTTTTCACTTCTTTTAACTGCACAAAGTATGACTCTGCTCATGTTATTCTTCTGCTCACATTTGCACAGCTGTGGCTTTCAAACCATGTTCTGTGAAACCAAAGGAAAGCACCCCTGCTTTTAGCTATTTTATATAATGGTACGCCTCCTTGGATTTGTATGAAGAAACTACTCTGACGCTAAAATAATCAATCAATAAAAGGCAGAATGGGCCCAGTATTCCAGAGTAAAGTCTTAATCCCTGAGGTAAAGTCAAGGGCCCTCCTCACAGCCCGCAGCTGCCCTTCCTCAGTTCCCTAACACCCAGGCCCAGCCTGACACGCCTGTACTGTGCTCTCCCACTCTCATGGCCCCATGTGGGTCCCTTGGGAAAATGGAAATGCTAAAAATGGCCCCCCAGCCAAATGCAGGCACATAGGTAAGCACCACAGAACCTGATATAGTGCCGTCTGACAGATGTTCAGATTGGGCAGACTCCCCATGGTGGGGTGGTTGTTTTCCTCCATGGTTTGGGATCCAGAGAGACAGCATGGTCTACCAATTAATTACTGGATGTTTCCTCATGTGAATGTGGTGGTCCTTCATCTTTCACATAGAATCCAGTGCATGTTTAAGAGACACCAAAGGAAGACAAGAATTATGTCCAGCTGAGTATACCTTTTCTAGTAGAATATACCCCACTGTGGCAGTCTCTGGTGCTCGGAGCGGGGGCCACATCCAGGACCCAAGCATCACAATGAACTCTGGGTACTGTGTTAAGCAATTGGTGAGGAATACCACTGTTCATCATTGTGACTGGGTGTTCTCAGCCTTCTCAATTCCTGACTCACCTCCCTTATCATGTGACATGCTCTGAAGGGCCAGATCCTGTGGGCACCTCAGGAACATATCTCGTGAGGATCAAACTTGTGAGGCCTGCTTCTCCCTGGCCTTACCTGCAAGTGCTAGGCCAGCTTTCAAAGTTCTCCTCCGAGGGCAGAGAAAGCCACAGGACTATGACCAAAAGGCACAGAAGTTGCAGGGTCAACCTTCACCAGGCACCCCACACCACTTGAATGTGCCCTTTCTTCTCTCCTTGTCCTTCCCCTGATCCAGCAAGGACCCTGACCTCCCACATCCCCATCTAGTCCGGGTGCAGGTGGGCACAAACAGATTCTGAAAAGCTCCCCAGTGGTTCTGGAGTAGTCTGGTAGCAGCCCAACCTCCTCCCACTCCAGGAGCACCCCTCTAGGGGCTTCAGACTGGCAGTGGCCCTGGGCCCGACTCCACCTGGTACCCTCTGAGCTCCTCAATGGCATCTAGCCTGAGGTCAAGACCCTGACCTTGGCTACCACCTTACCTACACCCCACTCCCCAATTTCTACCAAGCATATTGCTGTTCAAGCCACTCAGGCTGAAAGTATCCACATCATCCTGCTGTCTTTCTCTGTGCCCTGTGACCCCACTGTTACCATGGAACAGTTATCCCAAGGGGTCCTGGGACAGGCAGGAGGCTTCCCCACAGAGATGCCAACCCTGTAAGCTGGGAGGGAACTCAGAGGAGGAGATCTAGCTTTTTGGAAACCAAAATCCTGATTCTTACAGCTGGCTACCTCCTAGCCCTCTCCAGAACTGCAGGAAATCTGTCCAGGCTAGTGAAGCCATCAGCTGGCTCTTAGTCTCAATGGGACAAAAGCAGAGAGCAGTTCTTTCACCGAGTTCATGCATTTCTTCTCCACCATCACTAAAACTCCTGCACAGCCCAGAAACTGAAGAAACTTAGGAAGGAAACAAACTAGTGTTCGGCCCCCAGGAGTGCACCAGAATAGGCCTGTCCTCCTAGCCTGTCTCAACCTCAGTTCCTGTAAATGTGGACCTAGATACTTCCTGCCCAGGTTGCATCACCAAGAACCCTCCATGCTGGATGGCAGTCTTATCCTCATGTACAGTACAGCCTCATAAATGCTTGCCAAGGATTCGGACCCTTCATGTTAACCATTGTCTAGGCAGAAAAGTCAACATGTTTTCAGATGATTTTCCTGGCAGAGCATCCACATCCAATGCTGCAAGTGATGATCCAAGAATCCCACTTCTGAGTGGAAGGAAACAAAGGAAACAAAATCACTGACTCAAAAAGATATATACAGCCCATCTTCACTGCAGCATCATTTATAATAGCCAAGACATAGAAGCCACCAAGAGGTCCATTGACAGATGAATGAAGATGTGGTACATATATACGATGGAAAGTTATTCAGCCATAAAAAAGAAGGAAATCCTGTCATTTTCAACAACATGGATGGATCTTGAGGGCATTATGCTGAGCGAAATAAACCAGAGAGAGACAAATACCGTACAATCTCACTTATATGTAGAATCTAAAAAAGCAAACAAAAAAACAAGTTCAAAGATATAGCACAACAGATTGGTAGTTGCCAGAAACAGGGACTGGGGGATGCATGACATAGGTAAAGGTGGTCAAAAGGTACAAACTTCCAGTTATAAAATAAAGAAATCACCAGCATGGTGACTATAGTTAATAATAATAATGTATTGCATATTTGAAGGTTCCTAAGAGAGTAGACCTTAAAAGTTCTCATCACAGGAAAAAAATTTTCTGTAACTATGTGAAGTGACAGATAGTGCCTAGACTTATTGTGGTGATCATTTTGCAGTGTATGTAACAAATCATTACGTTGTATATATAATGTTGCATGTCAACTATATCTCAATTACAAAAAAGCTGCAGGTGGATTCAGGTGAGATGCCCTCCCACAGGGTCCCACAAACAACAGACTGGAGCCTCAGCACAGCATCCAGAGATCACTTTCATTTTTACAATTTAGTAAGTGGAACCATATCTAAATGTTCTTTTAATACGCATATCTGTTATTGTTATTAAGGCTGAATACATTCCTATACAGTAACCCGTTGGGTTTTTTCTTCCTCCTTGTGTGACTTGCCAGTTTGATTTGTTTACCTCTTATTTCGTCTTTCAAAATGTTGGCATTTTCCTTATCAATGTATAAGGTGTTCACTATAGCAATGATTAAAGACTAAAGCCGTGTGAAAGTTGCTGCAAACATTTTTCCCAGATCAGGCTACTTGCCTTTCTTTCTATGCCACATTTTCCTTTGAAACTCCAGTTTTAAATGTTTATCATATTGACCTTTTTCAGCCTTTTCCCATTGGAATTTCCTCTTTCACTTCTAAATTTACACAGAAGAACTATGCCAGCCCCGCCCAAAGAAAGAAGCAGTTTCTAATCCACGGCCCCCATCTCAGCAAACTGCTGACCCACTACCATAAGTCAAACACTGCCCATCTGAGAAAAGTTTTGAGGCAATAGTTAATTCCCAAGCACTAACCTGAAAGTAACGTTGAGATCCACAGAAAGTTCAGTAAACTTTTATTAATGGTAGCAGTTTTTTATTGGACCTCAGATACACAATAATTCTTAGAGCCTGACCAGCTTTCAACTTAGTTATGTTAACAATGCCATGACCACAGGTGAACCACCATCCACAACAAAAGCTGGGGACCTGCATGTGATTCATGCAGACACTACGGAGGAATCTATTCCCCACTTTCTTTTATACAAGTGGCATCTCATCTATACATATTCTTTTTTTTTTTTAAAGATTTTATTTATTTATTTGACAGAGAGAGACACAGCGAGAGAGGGAACACAAGCAGGGGGAGCAGGAGAGGGAGAAGCAGGCTCTCTGCGGAGCAGGGAGGCCGACGTGGGGCTCAATCCCAGGACCCAGGGACCACGACCTGAGCCGAAGGCAGATGCTTAATGACTGAACCACCCAGCCACCCCTCACCTATACATATTCTTAAAAGGCACTTTCTAAATCTAATCATTATAGGGGTGCCTGGGTGGCTCAGTCAGTTAAGCCTCTGACTCTTGATTTCAGCCAGGTTCATGAGATCAAGCCCTGTGTACTTAAGATTCTCTCTCTGCCCCTCCTCCTCCACACCTCTCTCTCTCTCAAATAAATAAATCTTTTAAAAAATTACAAAAATAAATTTAATCATTATAAAAGGGACATCATGCTAAATATAATTGTCCGACTTTTTTCACTGCTATTATATCACTAAGATACATCCACAATCACAGGTTGCTCTGAAGTCTTTTGACAGGTGCATACTATTCCACTGAACAAACAGACCAGAGGCTATGCTCACAGTCTCCTGAGGCTGGTTATAGGGCCTCTGTTATCATGAACTGTGAGAAAAATTATTGCACATTACTACATGTGTAATGAATTCTCTGGGGCAGGGGTCGGCAAACTTCCTATAAAAGGGCCAGAAGTTGGTAATTGTCCTGTGAGTATATAAGAGAATATCATTATGCTTAGGAAATATACACTGATGTGTTTCAGGGTAAAGGGCCTCAAATGGTGGAAAAAAGTTTTCTCTGGGGGCCCCTGAGTGGCTCAGTTGGTTAAGCATCTGCCTTCAGCTCAGGTCATGATCCCAGGGAGGGTCCTGGGACTGAGTTCCGCATCAGGCTCCCTGCTCAGCAGGGAGTCTATCCTCCCTCTTCCTCTGATCCTCCCCCCTGCTCATGGTCTTGCTCTCTCGCTCTCTCTCTCTCTCGCTTTCTCTCAAATAAATAAAATATTAAAAAGTTTTCTCCGTGAGTGTTCTTTGTAGTATTTTTATTTTTACGTTTTATACGTTTTAAATTATTTAAAAAGGGTAAAAATGGAATACTCCCCCCTGAAAACTTTTCATGAACACAAGGAAAAAGGAATTAAAAATGTTCAAAACAGATCTGTCATAAGTGCTTGAATGGAGGTATGTTTCCATAGCTCCTCACTGCTATGACCTGACCCATAGCAGGTTTACACACCTGCATCCACTTCAGAGTAAAATGCATCTTTCCAACCACAGCACCTGTCTTGGAAATCCCTGTGTCTTCGAAGAGAAAGGGTTTTGCCCAGGGTCCTACATTCCCAGAAGAAAGCTTCTGATAGACCCCAGGAGAACTGGGCCTGGAAAGCCACACATCCTCAGGCAGAGCTTTTAAAAAGGCTCTTCCAGGGGGCCTGGGTGACTCGGTCGGTTAAGTGTCTGCCTTTGGCTCAGGTCACGATCCTGGGGTCCTGGGATCAAGCCCTGCACCAGGCTCCCTGCTCAGTGGGCAGTCTGCTTCTCCTCCCTCTGCCCCTCCCCCTGCTGGTGCACGTGCATGCTCGCTCGCTCTCTCTCACGTGCTCTCTGAAATAAATAAAATCTTTTTTTTTTTAAAAGTCTCTTCCAGGCAAGTCAGTCCCCAGGATTGATCATTTTAGTACTTTAATCAAAATGCTTCAGACCACTGCAAAGTGCTGGGCTTTGTTTAAAAAATATATAGCACTCCAAATTTTGAGCTTCAATTACTTAATAACTTCCCAGATATTTAGATCTGAAAGAAAAGAGCTTATAGAAAATAGTGAAAGATCTTGAAAGTGCAAAACCATTTCCACTTCTGATCCAGAAGTGAACAAATCTCCAACACCATTTATGTGCTTAAAAAGAACTCTACCTCTTGGAATATGTACTGAAGTACTTGTGAATGAGAGGAAATGCTGCATCTGGGATTTGCTTCAGAACAGTACATGTGTAGGGGCACCTGGGTGGCTCAGTCGGTTAAGCGGCTGCCTTCGGCTCAGGTCATGATCCAAGAGTCCTGAGATCAAGCCCCACATCAGGCTCCCTGCTCAGTGGAGAGTCTGCTTCTCCCTCTCCCTCTGCCTGCCCTCTCTGCCTACTTGTGCTCTCTCTCTCTCTCTCTCTGTCAAATAAATAAATAAAAACGAAAAAAAGAACAGTACATGTGTGGAGGTGTCACAGACAAATGGAGATTACTCTTGAGGGTTCATAACACTATTTTCTGTGTCTCTGTACATTTTGGAATTGCCAGCAATTAACAGTTTAATACACATATATATGAGATTTCAAATCCCTCATCCCTGTGGGTGATAAGGCAGCAGCTAGTGGCTTTGCCTGCAGACACAAAGGGTCCTCAGGCCAGGCAGATAGCCTGGCAGTCACTCCCACCTATTTAAAATTTTTAAGTTCCTTCCAGCTTAGTTTTAATTGTCCACATCTTTTTTTTCCTGTGGTAATTTAAAAGTCTTTCAGAGGTAAGAGTTTTTGCAAACAGCCATTTTCAGACTGCTAAAAAGCTCATAAAGTGAATACTTTGTTCAGAAAACCATAAAATCCTGAGTGGGCTCCTCCCACCCAATGCCCCAAGGGTCCCCAGGGAGCTGGGGTATGAGCTGGCCTTGACTAAACACTGCAGAAGATCACCAGGGAGGCTGTAGGCTGTGCACAAATGCCAAATCTCCAACCTCACTCCGATTCTTTAGAGATATGGTGGCTCTGGACACCTGCGTTTTTAGAGCCCCGCCGCTGAGAGTCTCTGGCTCACACTTTGAGAAACTGTTTCAGGACACTGGTCTCCCATATGGGGTGTACCATATAATCCTTTGAAATGATGTAAGAAAAGAGTGGAACAACTGTATTTTTACCTAACAAAGACAAGGAATTAAGCCGCTCTAAGAGCTACTCACCTGGCCCCAGCCCTCTCCTGCCCTGTGTCCTCAAGGAGCAGTGGAAGCCCATAGCTCTGAGGGCTCACAGGTGCCCCATCACTGAGGGCCTGGCCCAGAGACGTGTCACTGTTAACACTGAGCTTTAACCAAATGAACTGCTATGGGCTGAAATGTTCCCCCCACCCCAAATCCATATGTTGAAGTCCTAATCCCCAGTACCTTAGACCTCATGTAAAGTGGATCTTTACAGGACTAATTAAGGTAAAATGAGGTCATAGTGTGGCCCTAAGGCAATATGGCTAGTGTCCTTATAAAAAGAGATGAGGACACAGACATAGGGAAAAGGCCATGCGAGGTAAAAGGGAAGATGATCATCTATAAGCCAAGGAGAGGCTTTGTCGAGATAAACCACCCTTGCTGACACCTTGATCTTAGACTTCCAGCCTCCATAACTGTGAAGAAATAAGTTTCTGTTGTTTAAGACACCCAATCTGTAGTACTTTGTTACAAGAGCCCTAAAGGACTAACACACAAACCCTTTGGCAAGGTTTCATTCCTGCAAAGATACTCGAGATGGGAAGAAATCAGGCATCCTGGCAGCCCCCCGCACCCTCTAGTTACCTGGCCTCACTACAAGCTGCAGGCCTGGGGAGTTCTAAAACAGCCAGCAAAAGGCCACCACAACCAACAAGCACACACAACACTGTCTCCTACATCTTAGTCACATCCTTTGCAAACTATTATCTATTATCAACTGCACACACTTTATGATTTACCCACCAAACTCAGACATAGACACTACTTACATTTATAAACCACCAAATGGAGCTCATGCTTGGAGTCACTTTAGGGATGGAGCAAGCAAATGAAAATGACAGGGATGTGAAATGCTGTGCTTGCCAAAAATCACCTTTTTTTTTTTTTTTGCAGGAGCTAATAAAGCAGATAAAAGATGAAAGGAGAAATACTAAGTGTGTATAATTTATTTAAACTCAGTTTTCTTTTTTTTCTTTTTTTTTCTTTTTTATAAACTCAGTTTTCAAGCAACATGAGGAACTCAGAAGCATCGACTTGGCCTATGGGTGGAGATATGGGATGAGACAGCACTACTCCATCACTCCTTTATGGGAACTGCCGGCTTAATAGGCAGAGCCTGTGAACCAGCACGGGGCTACAATCATCAGGAACCAACCAGTTCTTAAGCTTGGAGAGCTATGCAAGAGTGTGTAGATGGCCTGGACAGATCTCGGGTGAGCCGGCCAGCTAAGGAACTTGGAAGAGGTGACTTGGCTTTCAGGCATGCATGTGCCCTCCTGTGGCTAATACATGATAACGGGATCTTCTAGAAGAGCTGGCAGGGCTGCCTAGTGGGGGCATGCTCTCCAATTACTCTAAATGAAATCAAGCTCTTGAGGCACACAGAGTTCTAAGCACACTCTCAAATATGTCATCTTGGCCAACTATGAAGGAATGCACATGACCTATGTAAAAAGGGAGGATTGAGAGAGAACTTGAGACTTTCACACTTAAGAGTCTGCAGGAAGGGCATGCGTGGCCACAGGGCCCAGGGCCACCCCTACCCCAGTCTGTGGGGGCCCCGAGGCTGAGTCATACCTAGAGATCAGACAATACAGCACATCTCCCTTCCTGCCTTGACCTTGTGGCAGAATCAGGACAATAGAGAGATCCAAAAGCTTCTCAAAAGCCCTTCCAGAATCACAACTAATTCCACACAACCTATGGGGTAGGCCCAAAATGTGTGACTGGAATATAAATGATACATAGCAAACCCAGCACAGGGTCACACAGAAGTGCAGGGCAGCAAGTCACATCCCCTGTGGCAGCTGTTCCAGTCCTTGGCCATCCTGGCAGATGCATCCCCAAGTGGGCTCACCCCACTCTGTTCATTTCTAGTGTGAGGTGTGCTGTATGTGGACGTGGAGAAGGTTACAGCTTCCCACATCTCACGTGCATGGTCTGCCAGTGACATATGTGAAAGGATGTGTTCCCTTTTCCTGGTGGAGGGCAGTGGGGGAGTGTTGATTCTCCATTTACTCAGCTGGCAGTTTCAGAGGGCAAGAACCTTCCCACCCCACCATGTCCACCCTTTGCATGGGCTTACCTTGCAGTATGCACTCAGCCAATCTTATCTGGAAGAGGCAATTATCTAAGAGGCAAATTATTAAAACACAAAAGAAAAATTAAATGAAAATTAGTCTTTAAAAATTAAATTAAAAGTTAAATATAAATAATTAAATAAAAAATATGATAGTTAACTTTATGTGATAACTTGGCTATGCTATGGTATTACTCCATTTTTGTCAAATGCCAGTCTAGATGTTGCTATACAGGTGTTTTTTAGATGTGATTAACATTTAAATCAGCAGACTTTGAGTAAAGCAGATTACCCACCATACTGTTGGTCGGCATCATCTAATCAGTTGATAGCCATAAAAGAAAACATAAGAGGACTGAGATCCTCCAAAGAGGAACAAATTCTGCCTCCCACCTGCCTCTGGACTCAAGCTACCACATCAACTCTTCCCTGCATCTCCAGCCTGCCTACTGTAAATTCAGACTTGCCAGCCTCCACATCCTGTGAGCCAACTCCTTAAGATAAGTTCGTGTCTCCCTTTCTCTCTCTCTCTCTCTCTCTCTCTATATATATATATATATATGTACACACGCACACACATTCTATAGGTTCTGTTTCTTTGGAGAATCCTGACTACTACACAAACCCCATGTTCATCAAAACAAAAAAAAAAATACAACTCATGTGTACAAAATCATTATCAGTGTGGTCTCCAGAGCAGCAGCAAGGCTGACTTTCCAGAGTGTGAAATTATCAAGCTCCTGCATTTTGCTTGCTTTAACACACTTAAGTTATTCAGTGATCTCTGGGGACAGCATACCCCAAGGAATCAAGAGTCCAGGTGGTTTTAGAGCTCATTGGTTTTGTGAAGACTGGTCCTTCTAGGCAGGATTTGTGGGAAAAAAAAAAAAGAAAATTATTTAAAATAAATAGCTTGAGTAGGTCAGGGACTTAAATACAATGCAAATCTTCATCAGTACTTCTGACTTGAGGCTACAAGGTTCTTCAGAGCAAAGTGTCCCTTCTTCTGAAGATTATCTTGAAGGAAGAATAAATGCCCATCCCCACTGTCCTGGCCAAGACAACATGGGCACAAAGAATGATCATACTAGCTCTGGGCACAAAATTCTGGCTACAGAATCAGGATCTAAGAAGGGAACTCAGTACTCTCTAAGCATTGGTTCTTTTCCACTGTGGAGTAAAACATACCCAAGGGAGAGCGAAAAACTGTATCTAACAAGTCTGGCTAGTGGAGTATCTGAGATATAAATACAAATCACAAATATGCTGGTTTCTAGATCATAGTAGTTATCACTGTCCATCTGTCTTATTCACAACTAAAAACTCTGAAAGCCACGTTTAAGATCCATCATTTCTATCCCCACAGCCATGCACAGAGAGGAGGAGGCAGTCACAATAAAGTTGGGTGTGGGGAGCAACCACTTAAATGAATGCTTAATGAGCTTCTGCTGAACAGCACAAATGCACACCAGGCTCAAACCAACAGAGAGAAAAAACACATCCCTATTTCCTTGAGACCATGTTCTAAGAGGACTTCAATGCAGAAAATTTATACAAATGCAAATCTTATCCCTGGAATGTTCTGAAATCCTATTAGATAACCTAAAATTAGACCAGAGCTGACATGTTTACACCCCACTCATGGCCCACGTTCCCCACTAGCTCCTGCAGCGTTTCTGTGCCTAAGGCCCCTAGCCAAAGGTTCTCCAGATATAAAATATAAGGAAGACAAATACCAAAATGACAGATATAAACCCTACCATATAAGTATTTATACTAAATGTAAATGGACTAGACAATCCAAAGGCAGACACTGACACCAAGAATTTTTAAAAATGAACCAACTGTATGCTATGAGAGACACATTTTAATTCAAAGTTAAAAACAGGGTGAAGCTAAATGCATGGAAAAAGATACACCATGGAAGGAGAAACCAAAAGTGGGCAAAAGTAGCTTTTCTAATACTAGATAAAATGAGACAAAATAGACTTAATGACAAAAATCAATACTAAAAACATGATAAAAGGTCCAAACTCTCAGCAAGATTTAACAATTATAAACACATATCCATCTAACAACACAGCTGTGTAATACATGAAACTGCAGAGAATATAATCTTATATGCACAACATCCTAGAGATTCCACAAAAAATAACGTTAGAGCTAATAAATGAATTCAGCAAAGTCGCAAGATACAAAAGCAACACATAAAAATCAGCTGAACAACCAAAAAATGTATTAAGAAAACATTCTAGGGGTGCCTGGGTGGCTCAGTTGGGCATCTGCCTTCGGCTCAGGTCATGATCCCAGGGTACTGGGATCAAACCCTGGGTTGGGCTCCCTGCTCAACGTGTTGTCTGCTTCTCCCTCTTCCTCTGCCCCTCCCCCACTCCTGCTTGATCTCTCACACACATGCTCGCTCTCTCTGATAAATAAAACCTAAAGAAAGAGGGAGAGAAAAAGAGAGAAACAAACAAACAAACAAACATTCCATTTACAATAGCATCAAAATTTTAAAAAGGGACTTCTGGGGAAGATGGTGGAATAGGAGGATCCTAAGTTTACCTCATCTAGTGGATACAACTAGATAACACCCACATCAGTGTGAATAACCCAGCAAATGACCTGAAATCTGGCAGAACAGATTCTCCACAGCTAAATGTAGAGAAGAGGCCACAGAAAAGGTAGAAATAGCAGAGAGTCAAATGGACCCATGGGACTGTCTTCCAGAGGGAGGTAAACTATGAGCATGGAAAGGTGAAAGCAGCAGACCCCCACACAATGCACCAGCACAGGGCAGACGAATCCCCATAACATTTAGCTTTGAAAACCAGAGGGGCCTAACTTCACAAGTTCTTACAATCAGTGGGGCTTAATACCAGGAACTTTAAAAACCAGGAAGCTCAGCTCTTGAGAGCCTGAGGGCGATAGGAAACTGAGTCCTCAGCCTTCAGGAGACAGCACAACAAACAGTCCCACTGAGATACAGCATAGAAGCAACATTTTGCAATGCCTGGGGTACATGGGAAGGAGATTTGTTTACTAATTTGGAGCATATGCTGGAGGGACAGGGATCTTTGGGAGACTTCTCCAGGAACAAAAGAACTAGTAGGTGCCATTCCCTACACCTCCCAACTCCCCACCACAGATATAAGGACACCTTCAGGAACCAGTGCAGCACCAACACTCTACACCTAGCTTGCTTATAGCACACCTCACCCCCATGCACACCCCCACCAAATTAGCCAGCCTAGGCAGTTTTCCCAGGCAGCAGCAGGTCCTGCAGTGAGCCAACTCGGACTCTGCAGGCACTGTGGAGCCCCACCCCCGCGTTCTCCTGGGGACTGCCCCATCCAGTTCACCCTTGGCTCACCCAAAGAGGTGCTACAAGCCTGGCAGTATACAAGCAGTCCCAATATAGGCCAGCACCACTTCAAAGTGACTCTGCCCAGGGAGAGGGGAAGATAACCACACACACCAGGCAGACAGCAGCCCCAGCAGTGAGCTGGGGGTAGACATTTGGTCTGACTGCAGGCCCCACCCACAATGAAAGATCCTCAGGGGACAACACAGGAAAGCACCCTTCAGTTCAGTGCTTCTACAGTTTTGGCAAATGCCTGATCTGACTCATCTCAAGATCAAGACTGCCCCAGACTAACCCACTAACAACAAAAGGACCAAAACTTGACCACAACAGGCAAAGGGAGCCCCCACAATGACTGGCCTGAAGGCAAGTGCAGTTCAGCCAAAACAGTAGGGCAAACACAATATACATAGAAGACATTGCTGAAATGCCAGGTTCTGGTGAACAGGAGACATGGCACTGTAAGGCACTTTAAGACCTCTTTTTCATAAGGCCATTATTTTTCAGGAGCAGGAAATATAGCTTTCCTAAGACACAGAAACAGACACAGAAAGTTCAACTAAATGACAAAACAAAGGAATATGTCCCAAATGAAAGAACAGAAAAATCATGGCAAGAGACCAAAACAAAACAGAGATGAGTAATATACCTTATAGAGAATTTAAAGTAATGATCATAAAGAACTGGACTTAAAAAAAACAATAATAAAAGAAAAGATACTCAGTGGACTTGAGAAAAACGTGGAGGACTTCAAGGAGACCCTCCAAAAAGAGAAAACATAAAAAAGAACCAATCAGAGATGAAGAACTCAATAAATTAAAAATACACTAGAGCAAACAAACAGTAGACTAGACGAAACAGAACAATGGATCAGTGACTGTAGGACACAGTAATGAACCACAATCAAGCTGAACTGGAGAGAGAGAAATAATAATAAAAAAATGAGAAGAGACTAAGGGAACTCAGCAACATCATCAAGCATAGTAACAATTCTCATTATAGGGATCCAAGAAGGAAAAGAAAGAGAAAAGGAAACAGAGAATTTATTTCAAGTAATAATACTGAAAACTTCTTAAATCTGGTGAAGAAAACAGTAATCTACATCCAGGAGGCACAGACAGCCACCAACAAAACCACTCAAGAAGATCCACAGGCTGAAACCATAATTAAAATGGCAAAAAGTAGAGATAAAGTAAAAAATTTAATGCAGCAAAAGAAAAGGAGACAGTTACATAGAAGGAAAACCCCATAAGGCTATCAGTGGATTTTTTAGGAGAAACATTGCAGGCCAGAAGAGAGTAGCATGATGTATTTAAATGCTGAAAGAAAAAACCTGCAACCAAGAACACTCTATCCTGCAAGACAGAAGACATAGTTTCCTAGACAAAGAAAATATAAAGGAATTCATCACCACTAAACCAGCCTTACAAGAAATGTTCAAGGGACTCTCTCTTCAGTGGAAAGGAAAGACCACAAGTAGGAGTAAGAAAAGTAGGAAGCATAAAGGCAGTAAAATTAAATATATATATACAATGATACTGATGGCAAGGGATTCACAAAAGGATGTAAAGTATGGTACCATATACATAAAAATGTTGGGAGGAGAGGAGTAAAGAATGGGTTCAAACTTAAGCAACCATCAACTTTACATAGCTATATGCCTAAGATGTCATATATAAACCTAATGATAACCACAAATCAAAAACAAGTGATATGTAAAAAATAAAGAGAAAGGAATCTAAGTATATGCTAAAGAAAGCCAGCAAACCATGAAAGAAGAGAACAAGAAAAGAACAGAGAACTACAAAAACAAGTGTAAGACAAGTAACAAAATGGCAATAAACACATACTTATCG
Organism: Eumetopias jubatus; assembly: GCF_037043125.1. NCBI lineage: Eukaryota > Metazoa > Chordata > Mammalia > Carnivora > Otariidae > Eumetopias > Eumetopias jubatus. Next base: position 146,009,615 of record NW_028274813.1, read on the forward strand.
ATAATTACTTTGAATGTAAATGGACTACGGCTTCAATCAAAAGATAAAGAGTGACAGAACGGATAAAAAAGCAGCACCCATTTATATGGTTCCAACAAGAGACTCATTTCAAACCTAAAGACATATACAGACTGAAAGGGAAGAGATGGAAAAGCATTTATCATGCAAATGAAAGTGAAATGAAAACCGGGTTATCAACACATATAGCACAAAACAGACTTTAAAACAAAGACTGTAACAAGAGACAAAGGACACTATATAATAACAAAGAGGAAAATCCAACAATTGTAATATTTATGCCCCCAACTTGGGAGCACCCAAATACATAAAACAATTAATAACAAACATAAAGGAACGAATCAAGAGTAATAACAATAATAGTAGGGGACTTAAATGCCCCGCTTACATCAATGGACAGATCACCCACACAGGAAATCAACAAGGAAACAGTGGCTTTGACCAGTCTGGACTAAATAGATTTAACATATATTCAGAATATTCCATCCTAAAACACATTCTTTTCAAGTACACAGAACATTCTCCAGAATAGATCACATGACACCACAAAACAAATCTCAACAAATTCAAAAAGACTGAAGTCATACCATGCATCTTTTCTGACCACAATGCTATAAAATTAGAAATCAACCACAAGAAAAAATCTGGAGAGCACAAATATATGGAGGTTAAATAACATGCTACTAAAGAACGAATGGGTCAATGAGGAAATCAAAGAGGAAATAAAAAAATACCTGGAGACAAATAAAAATGAAAATACAACAATCTGAAATCTCTGGGATGCTGAAAAGCAGTTCTAAGAGGGAAGTTTATAGCAATGCAGGCCTGCCTCAAGAAGCAAGAAAAATCTCAAATAACCTGCCCTTACATCTAGAAGAGCTAGAAAAAGAACAAAAAACAAACCCCAAACCAGCAGAAAGAAGGAAATAGTAAGATCAGAATAAATATAAATGATAAAAAAAAGCCACAATAGAACAAATCAATGAAACCAGGAGCTGGTTCTTTGAAAAGATCAACAAAACTGATAAACTTCCAGCAAGACTCATTAAAAAAAAGGTGGAGGGGAAGCAGAGAGAGGACTCGAATAAACAAAATCACAAATTAAAGAGGAGAAATAAACAACACCACAGAAATACAAATGATTTTAAGAGAATATTATGAAAAACTATGTTAACAAACTGGACAACCTAGAAGAAATGGATAAATTCCTAGAAACATGTAACTTCCAAAACTGAAGCAGGAAAAACAGAAAATTTGAAGACTGATTACCAGCAATGAAACTGAATCAGTAATAAAAAGCCAACAAAGAGAAGTCCAGGAACAGACAGCTTCACAGGTGAATCATACCAAATATTTAAAGACTTAATACCTATTCTTCTCAAACTATTCCAAAATACAGAAGAGGAAGGAAAACTTCCAAATTCATTCCATGAGGCCAGCATTACCCTGATACCAAAAGCAGATACCAAAAGCAGATAAAGACACCACTAAGAAAAACCCCTACAGGACAATTTCTCTGGAACACAGATGCAAAAATCCTCAGCAGATCAAGAGTTAAGTGTTGAAGGAGGAGGGGGGCCCTTAAGTATGTCTTGTCCCTTGAACACAGGTAGATTGCTATCAAATCATTCTGAAAACCCAGTAAATCATTTGGAGGTCTGAGAAAACAAAACTGCAAGTCTACATGTAGAAAAGCAACCACCTTGGGGTGCCTGGGTGGCTCAGCTGCTTAAGCATCTGCCTTTGGCTCAGGTCATGATCCCAGGATCCTGGGATCAAGCCCCGCAACCCTGCTCAGCAGGGAGCCTGTTTCTCCCCCTCTCTTTGCCCCTCCCCCCACTTGTGCTCTGTCATGTGCACGCTCATTCTCTCTCTCTCAAATAAAATCTTTAAAAAAAACTAAACAACATAATAATATTCACATCATAAAGTCCCAGAAAATGAAGAGAGAGAAAAATAGCTGAAAACTTCCCTAATCTGGGGAAGGACACAGACATCAAAATCCACGAAGCACAGAGAACTCCCATTATATTCAACAGAAGCCAACCATCACTAAGGTATATAATAGTCAAATTCACAAAATACACAGACAAGGAAAGAATCCTGGAAGAAACAAGGGGAAAAAAAGTCCTTAACCTACAAGGGAAGACAGATCAAACTTACTGCATATCTGACCACAGAAACATGGCAAGCCAGAGAAAAACAGCAGGAAATATTCAAAGTGCTGAATGGAAAAAATAAGCAGCCAAGATTTCTTTATCCAAAAGGCTGTCATTCAGAATAGGAGAGATAAAGAGTTTCCCAGCAAAAACTAAAGGAGTTCATGACCACAAAATCAGCCCTGTAAGAAATTTTAAGAGGGACTCCTTGAGTGGAGAAAAACCCAAAAGCAACAAAGACTATAAAGGACCAGAGAACATCAGCAGAAACACCAACTCTACAGGTAACACAAGGGCACTAAATTCACATCTTTCAAAAATCACTCTGAATATAAATGGACTAAATGCTCCAATCAAAGGAGACAGGATATCAGAATGGATAAAAAAGATCCATCTACATGCTGCCTCAAGAGACTCATTTTAGACAGAAAGACACCTTCACATTGAAAGTGAAGGAATGGAGAACCATCTGTCATGCTAATGGATGTCAAAAGAAAGCCAGAATAGCCATACTTAAATGAGAAAAACTAGGTTTTAAACAAAAGACTGTAACGAGAGATGAAGGACATTATATCATAAAGGGGTCTATCCATCAAGAAGATCTAACAATTGTAAATATTTATACCCCCAACTTGGCAACACCCAAATATATAAATCAGTTAACAACAAACATAAAGAAACTCATTGATAGGGGCACCTGGGTGGTTCAGCTGGTTAAGCGACTGACTCTTTATTTCGACTCAAAGGGTCATCTCCTCAGAGTCCTGGGATCAAGACACACATCTGGTTCTGTGCTCAGCAGGGATTCTGCTTGAGGATTTCTCTCCTTCTCTCTCTGCCCCTCTTCCTGCTCTCTTTCTTTCTCTCTCTCTCTAATAAGTAAATAAAACTTAAAAAAAAAAACCACCTCATTGATAATAATATAATGATAGTAGGGGACTTTAACGTCCACTTAGAGCAATGGACAGATCACTTAAGCAGAAGATCAATAAGCAAATAAAGACTTTGAATGATGCAATGGACCAGGTGGACTTAACAGAAATATTCAGAACACTTCATCCTAAAGGAGCAGAATACACATTCTTTTCATGTACACATGGAACACTCTCTAGAATTGATCACATGCTGGGTCATAAATCAGGACTCGACCAGTACAAAAAGACTGAGATCATACAAGCATATTATCAGACCACAGTGCAATGAAACTTGAAGTCAACCACAAGAAAAAAATTTGGAAAGACCTCAAATAATGAAGGTTAAAGAACATCTCCTAAAGAACGAATGAGTTAAAAGGAAATTTAAGAAGAAATTAAAAAGTCCATGGAAGCAAATGAAAATGAAAACATGACAGTCCAAAACCTTTGGGATGCAGCAAAGGTAATCTTAAGAGGGAAGGAGTTGCAATACAGGCCCACCTCAAGAAGCGAGATAAGTCTCAAACACAACCTCACCTTACACCTAACAGAGCTAGAACAAGAACATCAAATAAAGCCTAAGACCAGAAGAAGAAAGGAAATAATAAAAATTAGAGCAGAAATAAATGATGTAGGAACAACAACAAAAAAAAACCCCAGTAGAACGGAGTAATGAAATTGAGAGGTGGTTCTTAAAAAGAATAAAATTGATAAACCCCTAGCCAGACTTATCAAAAAGAAAAAAGACCTGGATAAAATCATGAATGAAAGAAAAGAGGTCACAACCAACACCACAGAAATACAAACAACTACAAGAGAATATGATGAAAAATTATACGCCAACAAACTAGGCAACCTGGAAGAAATGGACAAATTCCTAGAACCTTACAAACTACGAAAACCGAAACAGGAAGAAATAGAAAATTTGAACAGACCCATAACCAGCAAAGAAATTGAGTCAGTAATAAAAAATCTCCCAACAAACAAAAGTTCTGGGCCAGATGGCTTCCTAGGGGAATTCTACCAGACATTGAAAGAAGAGTTAATACCCATTCTTCTCAAACAGTTCTAAAAAACAGAAATGGAAGGAAAACTTCCAAACTCATTCTATGAAGCCAGCATTACAATGATTCCAAAACAAGGCAAAGACCTCACTAAAAAGGAGAATTACAGGTCAATATCCCTGATGAACATGGATGCAAAAATTCTCAATAAAATACTAGCAAATCGAATGCAACAGTACATTAGAAGAATTCTTCACCACACTCAGATGGGATTTATTCCTGGGCTGCAAGCCTGGTTCAGTATTTGCAAATCAGTCTATGTGATACACCACATTAATAAAAGAAAGGATAAGAACCATATGATCTTCTCAATAGATGCATAAAAAGCATTTGACAAAATACAGCAGACTTTCTGGATCAGAACCCTCAACAAAGTAGGTATAGATGGAACATATCTCAACATCATAAAGGCCGTTCATGAAAGATCCACACTCAACCAACTGAGCTACCCCAGCGCCCCTGCAAACAACATATCTGATAAAGGGTTAGTATCCAAAATCTATAAAGAACTTGCACCACCACGTACTTACCGAAAGGATATAAAAATACAGATTCAAAGGGGTACATGCACCCAGATATTTATAGCAACATTATCAACAATAACCAAACTATGGAGAGAGCCCAAATGTCCATTAACTGATGAATGGACAAGAAGATGTGGTGTAATATATATGCAGTGGAATATTACTAAGCCATCAAGAAAGATGAAATCTTGCCATTTGTAATAATGTGGATGGAGCTAGATTATGTTATGCTAAGTGAAATAAGTCAGAGAAAGACAAATACCATATGATCTCACTAATATGTGGAATTTAAAGCAGAAAACAGATGAACATATAGGAAGGGGAAAAGAAAAAAGGAGAAAAGGAAACAAACCATAAGAGACTCTTAACAATAGAGAACAAACTGAGAGTTGATGGAGGGAGGAGGGTGTGGGGTAGGCTAGATGGGTGATGGGTATTAAAGAAGACACTTGTGATGAGCACTGGGTATTGTATGCAAGTGATGAATCACTGAATTCTACTCCAGAAACCAAAATAACAAATAAATAAAAATAAAAATCGTCAACAAAATACTAGCAAATCAACCAACTATGCATTAAAAATAATCATTCACCATGATCAAGTAGGATTATTGCCAGGAGGCAAGGGTGGCTCAACATTTGCAAATCAATCAATGTGATATATCAATAAGAGAAAGGATAAAAGCCATATAATGTTTTCAACAAATGCACAAAAAGCATTTGACAAAATACAACATCCATTCATGATAAAAACTCAACAAACCTAGAGTTAGAGGGAACATATCTCAACTTAAATGTGAAAAACCCAGTGAACATCATACTCAATGGGAAAAAAACAGAGCTTTTCCCAGATCAGGAAAAAGACAACGATGTCCACTCTCACCACTTTTTTCCAACATAATACTAGAAGCCCTAGTCACAGCAATCAGACAACAAAATGAAATAAAAGGCATCCAAATTGGTAAGGAAGCAGTAAAACTTCCACTATTTGCAGATGATATGATACTATATAGAGAGAGAATTGGAAGACTCCATCAAAAAACTACTAGAACTCATAAACAAATTCACTAAAGTCCCAGGATACAAAAATCAATGTGCAAAAATATGTTTCATTTCTATACACTAATAATGAAACAGCAGAAAGAGAAATTTTAAAAAATCCCATTTACACTTACACCAAAATTAATAAGATATCTGAGAATTAACCTAATCCAGGAGGTGAAAGACCTGTACTCTGAAAACTATAAAACACTGATGAAAGAAATGAAGATGACACAAAGAAATGGAAAGACACTCCATGCTCATGGATTAGAAGAATAAATATTGTTACAATGTCTACACTACCCAAAATAATGGACAGATTTAATGCAATACCTATCCAAACAACAACAGCATTTTTCACAGAACTAGAACAACCTTAAATTTATAGAGGACCACAAAACTCACCAAATAGCCAAAGCAATTTTGAAAAAGAAAAGCAAAACTGGAAGTATGATTATTCCAGACTTCATATATTACAAAGCTGTAGTAACCAAAACAGTATGGTACTGGCACAAAAACACACAGATCAGTGGAACAGAATAGACAATCTAGAAGTAAACTTACAACTATATGGTCAACTAATCTTTGACAACGCAGGAAAGAATATGCAATGGAAACAAGTCTCTTCAACAAATAGTACGGGGAAAACTGGTTAGCTACATGCAAAAGAATGAAACTGGACCACTTTCTTGTACCATACACAAAAACAAACTCAAAATGGATTAAAGACTGGGACGCCTGGGTGGCTCAGTCAGTTAAGCATCTGCCTTTGGCTCAGGTCATGATCCCAGAGTCCTGGGACCGAGTCCTGCATAAGGCTCCTTGCTCAGTGGGGAGTCTGCTTCTCCCTCTGCCTGCCACTCCCACTGTTCATGCTCTCTCTCCCCGCCCCCCAACAAATCGTTCAATCAATCTTTAAAAAAAAAAAAAAGTGGATTAAAGACCCAAATGTGAGACATGAAACCATCAAAATCCTAGATGAAAGCACAGGCAGTAATTTCTCTGACATTGGACACAGCAATAAAAGCAAAAATAAACTATTGGAACTACATTAAAATAAAAAGCTTCTGCATAGCAAAGGTAACAATCAACAAAACTAAAAGGCAACCTATGGAATGGGAGAAGTTATGTGCAAAAGACATATCTGATAAAGGGTTAGTATTCCAAATATGTAAAGAACCAATACAATTCAACACCCAAAAAACATATAATCCAATTAAGAGATGATCAGAAGATATGAACAGACATTTCTCTAAAGAAGACATACAGATGGCCAACAGACACATCACTCAACATCTGGGAAAACCATATGCAAATCAAAACTACAATGAGCTATCACCTCACACCTGTCAGAATGGCTAAAATCAAAAACACAAGAAACAAGTGTTGGTAAGAATGTGGAGAAAAAAGAACCCTTGTGCACTGTTGCCAGGCATGCAAACTGGTGCAGCCAATCTGGAAAGCAATAAAGAGGCTCCTCAACAAGTTAAAAATAGAATTACCCTATGACCCAGTAATCCCACTACTGGGTATTTACCCAAAGAATAGTAAAACACTACTTTGAAAAGTTATATGCACCCACCCCTACGTTTATTGCAGCATTATTTTCAATAGCCAAATTATGGAAGCGACTCAAGCGTTCATCAACAGATGAATAAAGAAGATGTGATATATATACATATATATATACACACATATATATATACACACACAATGCAGTATTATTCAGCCATAAAAAATGAAATCTTGCCATTTACAACAACATGGATGGATCTATAATGCTAAGTAAAATATGTCAGCTAGATAAAGACAAATAGCATATGATTTCACTCATGTGTGGAATTTAAGGAACAAAATAAATGAAGAAAGAAAAAATGAGACAAACCAAAAAACAGACTCTTAACTATAGACAACAAACTGATGGTTACCAGAGGAGAGGTGGGTGGAGGGATGCGTGAAACAGATGAAGGGGATTAAGAGTACACTTACCCTGATGAGCAGTGAGTAATGTATAGAATTGTTGAATCACTTTATTGTACACCTAAAACTAATATAACACTGTATGCTAACTACACTGGATGCCAACTATGCCAGAATTAAAATAAAATTTAAAACAGGAAAGAAAAATATATTTAAGAATAGATTTAACCAAGAGGTGAAAGATTTGTACACTAAAAATACAAAACACTGCTGAAAGTAATTGAAGACACAAATAAATATATTTCATGTCCCTGGACTGGAACACCTAATATTGCTAAGATGACAACATAACCCAAAGCAATCTACAGATTTGATGTAATGTCCTTCAAAATTCCAACAGTGTTTTTTGCAAAAATAGAAAATCATGCCCCCAAATTAATACAGAATTGCAAGGTACCCAGAATAGCCAATTGAAAAAGATCAACAAAGTTGGAGGTATCACACTTACTGAATTCAAAACTTACTATAAAGCAGCAGTAAACAATGTGGTACTGCCATAAAGACTGACATGCTGACTGATGACAGCATAGAGAGCCCAGAAATAAACCCTTGCTTATATAGTCAGTGATTTTCAACAAGGGTGTCAAGACCATTGCAGGGGAAAAGGACAGTCTTTTTAACAAATGGTGCTGGGAAAACTGGATATTTGCATGCAAAAGAATTAAACTGGGCCATTACCTTACACTATCTACAAAAGTTAACTCAAATAAACAAGCTAAACAAAAGAGCTAAAACTGTAAAACTCTTGGAAGGAAATACGTAGGAAAAGCTTCACGACACTGGATTTGGCAACCATTTCTTAGATATGTCACCAAAACACTGGCAACAAAGAAAAAAATAGATAAACTAGACATGAAAATTAAAAACTAGCACACCCACCCAAGGATGGTGTCAATGAGTGAAAAGACAACTTGCAGTATGGGAGAAAATATCCACAAATCATATATTTGATGAGAGACTGATATTTAAAATATATAAAGAATTCCTATGACTCAACAGCAAAAAGACAAACAACATGATTAAAAAATGTACAAAGGACTTGAACAGACCTTTCTCCAAAGATATATGAAGGGCAAATAAGTATAGGAAAAGATGTTCAACATTTCTAATCATTAGGAAAATGCAAATCAAAACCAGAATGAGATACCATTTCACACCCATTAGGATGGCTGTTATCAAAACCAAAAAACCAGAAAAGTGTTGGTAAGGATGTGAAGAAATTGGAACCCCTCTACACTGTTGGGAATGCTGGTGCAGCTGCTGTGGAAAACAGTATGGCAATTCCTTAAAAAAAAAAAAAAAAACTAACCATTGAATTACCATACGATCCAGCAATTCCACTTCTGGGTATATACCGAAAAGAACTGAAAACAGGATCTGAAAGAGGTATGTGTACACCCATGTTCATAGTCGCATTCTGCAATAGTAAAAGGTGGGAACCCAAATGTCCATCAACAGATGAATGGACAAAGAAAATATGGTATATACATACACTTGAATATTATTCAACCTTAAAAGGAATTAAATTTTGATATATGATACAAATGGATGACCTTGCAGACATACTAAATGAAATGACAGAAACAAAAGGACAAATATTGTACAACTGCACTCATATAGATATCTGAAATAGTCAAGTTCATAGAAAGAATGGTGGTTGCCAGGTACTGGGGAAATATACGAATGTGGATGTTTTGTTTAATGGGCACAAAATTTTTTTTTAAAGATTTTATTTATTTATTTGAGAGAGAGAATGAGATAGAGAGAGCATGAGGGGGGGAGGGTCAGAGGGAGAAGCAGACTCCCTGCTGAGCAGGGAGCCCAATGCGGGACTCCATCCCAGGAATCCAGGATCATGACCTGAGCCAAAGGCGGTCGCTTAACCAACTGAGCCAACCAGGCACCCTGGGCACAGAATTTCAGTTTGGGATGATGAAAAAGTTCTGGAGATGAATAGTGGTGATGCTTGCACAACAATTTAATGTATTTAATTCTCCTAAACTGTACACTTGAAATGGTTAATATGGTAAATGTTAGGTCATTTAACATTTTCCTTAGTAAAATAAAATCAGGTAGGGTGATTCCTCCAATTTATTTTTGTTTTTAAACATTTTTAAAGCTATTCTAGTTTATTTCCTCCTTCATATAAAGTTTAAAATCAGTGTCTTTTATTTATACATCCTGTTGAGAAATGAACTCCCAAAACGGCATTTTAAGTGAAAGAAGCCACACTAAAGACTACAAATTGTATACTTTCCTTTATGGTAAATTGTCAGAAAAGGCAACTCTACAGAAGACAGAAAATAAATAAATAAATTAGTGATTAGCTAGCGTAGGGTTAGAAATGGGGATTACCTATATTCAGTCATGTGGAATCTTACTGTTCTAAGACTGGATTACAGTGATGGCTGTACAACCCTGTAAATCTACTATAAATCACTGCATGATTAAAGTAGGTTAATTATGTACATTATACCTCAACAAAGTTGTTTAAAATATTTTTTTCTGAGATATTTGATTGGAATTGTGTTAAATATTTAGATCAATTTGGAGAGAACTGACACCGTTACTATGTTGAGTGTTCCAAACCCAGACCATAGCATGCTTCTCCATTTATTTACATTTTTTTCACTCATTTGTTTTCATTCATCAACATTTTGTCGTTTTCAGGACATAGATCCTGTGTTTTTAGATTTATATCTAAGTATTTGATTTCTTTGAAGCTACTGAAAATGGTATTTTAAAATTTCACTCTCTAATCATACATTGCTAGTATATAGTGACTGACATGTGTTGACTTTGTATTTTGTGACCTTGCTAATCTCACTTACTAGTCCTAATAGCATTTTCGTAGATGCCTTGGATTTTCTATATAGATTATCACATCTGCAAATAAAAGACAGTTTCATTTTCCCTGCCAACTTCCATGCCTTTTATTTCTTTTTCTGTCCTTATTGAACTGGCTAAAATAAAGTTCTTAAATTATGTAGATGTAATTAATCCATACTATCCCATGACTGCTAAGAGCTGGCTAAATCTTAGTAGCAAAAACAATAAAAGTAGCTTAAACAGGTTAGTTACTTAAAACGTCACCTTTAAAAAATAATTTTTCTCATATAAAAACTTCAGAAAACATAGCACTAATAGTAACTGTCCCTTCTACAATATTTTCCTATATTCTCATTTGATCTTCATGAAATCTAAGAGGTACTTTTCCCATGTTACCAAAGAAGGAAAATGAGCCAAGGCAGGCCAAGCAATGTGCCCACTTGGCCTCAGATAATCATGCTGGAGCAAACAGACATCAACAATCAAAGCAGCAGACTTACCAGAACCCAACTTGATCTCACCTGCTTAAGTCTCTGTCATGCAGGCACTAAGCTGACCTCTCTGTAAGATGGTGCTAGTGAAACACAAATCAAAAGCCAGAACACATCACAGAGGGAGAGGGACAACTGGGAAGTGGGGAGGCAAGTGCTCCTGGAGTGGTGCCTGAGCAAGCATCGTCCTTAAAAGAATCACAGGTGATTCAGTAAGTGTGTGAGGGTCAGGTCCTAGGATCTAACATTTGGGGCAAGGTATTTTGGGCAGATTCTTTCTAATTTTTAACCTGAAGCATGTGAGTAAGATAAATGGATTCAAAGTCTGGCTCTACTATTTACCAGGCACATAATCTTGGATACATACTTCATTTCTCTTTTCAATTTCCTCATCCAATAACTGCACCTACCTTTGACAGCTGGGAGAATAATTAGTTTGTAAAGGACTCAGAATAAGAGTTAGCAACACTGCCTATTTCTGCAACTAAAGTTTTATTAAAACACAGCCACACTCTCATCACATATTGTCTATGCTGCTTTGATGTTAGAACAGTAGAATGATGTAGTTGTGATAAAGACCATATGGCCCCAAAAGGCATAAATATTCTCTATCTGGACCTTTACAGGAGAAATAACCCTGGCTTAGAACAATGCTAGAGCACAGGTATTCAAGAAATGTTAGCTATTATTTTAACCCACACTCACTTCCAGAATGGTAAGCTTGAGTATGTGCACAAAGATATAAACAAAAGCACTGACTATGGTGGTGACAGATGTGAAAGAACAGTATCAATTAACAAGAGGCTGATTAAACAAATTATAATCCACCCATACCATGGAACACTATACAGCCATTAAAAAGAATGAAGGAGGGGCGCCTGGGTGGCTCAGTCAGTTAAGCATCTGCATTTGGCGCAGGTCATGATCTTGGGGTCCTGGACCCCTGCTCAGCAGGGAATCTGCTTCTCCCTCTCCCTGTGCCCCTCCCCCTGTTCGTGCATATGCAAGCTCCCTCACTCATTCTCTCTCTCAAATAAATAAATAAAATGTTAAAAAAAAAATAAAGGAAAATCTGTGTATATATACTGTATATGCCAACATGTAAGGATCTCCAAGATCTTTAAATGAGCCAAAGTCATTAAGTGGAAAGGTATGATGATATATGCAATATATAATCTCATTATGTTACCAAAAGAACACAAAAAACCAAAAACTACATGTATGCACAGAAAAGGCTATATAGTACCACAGAAGCACTGAGGGAATTTCACCGTTAATATACATAGTTCTGTACTTTTCAATTTTTTAATAAGTGGGTGTTTTATAATTTTTCTCATGACTTAAAAATATTATTTGAGGGGCACCTGGGTGGTTCAGTCGGTGGAGCCACAGGCTCTTGGTTTCCCCTCTGGTGGTGATCTCCGGTGGTGGGATCCAGCCAACCAGAGGCTCAGGATTGGGTGGGGAGTAGGCTTGAGATTCTTTCCCTCTGCCCCTCGCCCCACTCACACACTGCTCTCTCACGTGCTCTCTCAAATAAATGGATAAATCTTTAAAGAAATATATTATTTGAATCTCTCAGGTTGTATCCTACATGTGTACTTTTTCAAAACTTTATGTCTTTACCCCTCAGCGACAAACCAGAAAATAGATTAATCTCAAATGCATTGCGCTAAGTGAACTAAGCCACACACAAAGGCCACATATTCTGGAAAAAGCAAAATGTCCGAATGGAGAACTCAGGTGTTGCCAAGAGTTGTAAATGGGGGGAGGGGTTGCCTACAAAGAGACAGCTGAACCAATCTGGGGGGTGACAGAACTGTTCTGTATCTTGATTGTGACGGGAGTCCTATGACCATGAATTTATCAAAACTCATAACCATACACCAAAAAGCAAACTTTACTATATGTAAGTTTAAAAATAAATCCAAATAAACACACATACAAAAAACCAACAAAACAGAAAATTTTTCTTTGAGCGACCTATCAGCACACAAACATATGTGTTAACACAGGAAATGTTTTCCACCACAATTCTGTTTGCCTCTGTCACGGAGATGATGCTGCGGAGGAAGAAGGCAGCAGAGAATCAAACATTAGCACCACATTCCTACTGAATTCCTACAAATGCGGACTTGCCGTGGTCCACATTTAAATAATAGTGATTTCTTTTCAGCTCTGTGCCTGCACATCTACACTTCACACGGAAAACCATTACGACATTCAGGGATAAGGGACAGCAGAGGTGGGACCCTTTAATGGTCCAGGCACAGAAACTGCAGCCCCTGGCTGCTGAACTGGAGAGGATTTTCTGGCACAATCACCAAGCTACTCCGAGTGGGTGACGGAGTGTCAAGCATACCAATCTGATATACAGCACCAGGAATCACTGCTGCTTCAATCACGAATCATTTAAGGAATAATATTAGAAAAAGGCCAAGAAATTCCCCTGGGCTCACGAAGCAGCAAAAACTGTCCAGTGTGGCACACAGTACCCTCTACTACTAGAAAAGAAACACTCCAAACATCTCAGTTGCCCACAGAAGCGCAGATCATCCAACACTGGGTTTAATAAGCAATTGCTATCTGTACTCTTCAGACGTAACACTAGAGTGGACATGGCCTGGACGCCTCTCCCAGCTTAAAAAACACTCCTTAAACCCCATTTCCAAATTACTCTCACCATTTTTCTCACACCCACAACATGCTGCAAACTAAACGCACGCATTTCAGGCTTAAAATACACAATTCAGTATGGCTGTGCGGAACAGCGCTGCCCACTTAACAATCCGGCGCCTTAACAAAGCCCAAAACTCCTGTCCAAGAATCTGCAAAATGGTTTCGCTTGGCCAGAGTCTCCCTCCTTCCCTCAGAGAGGGGCACAAAGCAAGCAAAAACTGGTTCGGGTCTAGTCGCACGGTATTAGTCCAGGCTGCCTGCGCCTTACTTTCCAACAATAACGACAAAACACCAATATACCCTCCCCACTGGAGCTCTGCCATGTGCCGGGGACTAGGGATCCGGGACGCCGGCGCAGGGGCCGGGGCGCGGGGTCGAAGGTCAGGGGCCGGAGGGCTTTGGGGCAGGGAATGTGAGGGTGTCCAAGGGCGCACAGACCGGGATGCGCTGGTGCTGGGGGTTCGGAGGCACGGAAACTGGCGTGCGGGGGCCGGGGCGATCCCGGGAGGCCGCGCCGCCGGAGAGGCCGCGCCGCGGAGAACCAAGTCCTAGGCGCCCGCGAGGCCAGGGTGCGGCCCCGCTGCCGCAATGCCCGACTCGGTTCCGAGGGCCGCCCGGACCCCACAGGGGTTGCAGGGCTGGGCGGGGGCAGCAGCCTTCCTCACCTGGGTCGACGGCGGCCGCGGCTCCAGGGGTCCCAGGCGGACCCTGGGAGTTTCCTGGCTGAGTGAGTCACTCGGGCGGGCCGGGAATGCGCCAGGAAACACCCGGCCTCCTCCCCTTCCTCCCGGGGCGGGGGCTCTCCCGGCTCGGCCTCTTCCTCCCGGCGCTCCTCCCTCCGCGCTCGGGCCGCGGCCCTGGCTGCTCCCTCTTTTGCGCCGGGCACGCTCCACCGCCCCGCGGATCCTGCCGGGCCGCGCACGCCTTATGCCTATCAGCTGTAAGGAGGCGACGGAGAGGCCCTGGCCGCGCTCTCCTCTGGCCGCCTAAGGTGCTTCCAAGGGAGATCTCCGAAGGCCACCTGCCGGCTCAGGCGACCTCAGCTCTGCCTGGGACCACTGGGGAACACTGCTCTGGGACTCCCCTGGTGGGAGCCGCCCGGCCCGTGGAGGAAAAGGGGCGGGGATCCGCACACTGCTCCGGGGATACACGGGATCAGGGCTGTGGGTGGATGGGCTGCACAAGAGCCTTGGGGCGGGGTGGGGGGAGGCACCCAGCGCGCGCCGATAGGGCGCCACTGCCAGGTAGGAGGTGCGCACACCTGCGCTCCGCATGAGAGCGTGGCAGGCGGTGGGGTACTGGGTGCGACAGCTACACACTTCGACGGGCTCCTGCAGTGATCACTTCTGTACAACCTCTTCTCCCTCTGAGCCAGGGGCAAACCCACGTGCAGACTTGTGGGAATGGCTAACAGAAGAAAACTTAATTTGAACAAGTCCCCGAAAACAATCTTGAGAGAGGCCAGTTAAGTGAGAAATTACATGAAAACAGTGAATGGAGTGAGCTTGTCACAACCATGCTTAGGAGAAAAATTGCCCTAAACTCCGCACCGATCCCCACCTACCCACTTCCCTTCACCCATTTTGGTTCTAATGGAGAACAATAATGATGGGCATCAAGTATTCTAATCTGGCCACTAGACTATGAAAACCACAAGAGGTTTGCTTACTCCCATCTGTCCAATGGATAATGCAAAAAGTCACAGCAAATGGATCCTGACCAGAACAGAATCTACCAGTTGTCTAAATATTCAGAGAACATTTTTTTTAGAAGTTCCTGCAAGTCCCTGACATTCCTACAAAACATGCGTTTTGAGTGACTTTCTGGTTCCCAGTCCACACATTTTCACTCAGATTACTGTTTCTCTCTGCCCAGGACTGATTCTCAAAGTTAGATTCCAAAGGTTTTTGTTTTGTTTTGTTTTGTTTTGTTTTACACTGTAGGTGAAGTGATAGAATACAAATTCAAGGTGTATTGTGATATTTTAAAAATATTGTAATTTCTAAAACAACTAATAAAAAATAAGAGCCATAGCTAAAAATCCACAAGAGGAAATAAAATAGAATGCTGAGATATACTCAATCCAAAGAAGGAAGCAAAGAAACAAAAAGCACATAGGATAAGCAGTAACAAATAGCAAGCTGTTAGGCTTAAATCCAACCATATTAGCAATTACATTAAATGTAAATGTAACACTCCAACTAAAGATAAATTGTCACATCGAATAAAACAAATCCCAAATATATGCTATTTAAAAGAGACATACTTTAGGGGCGCCTGGGTGGTTCAGTCAGTTAAGAAATTAAGCGTCTGCCTTCAGCTCAGGTGGTGATCCCCAAGTCCTGGGATCAAGCCTCAGTCAGACTCCCTGCTCAGCGGGGGTCTGCTTCTCCCTCTCCCTCTCCATCTCCATCTGCCCCTGCCCCTGCTTGTCATGCTTTTATTCTCTCATATAAATAAATAAAATCTTTAGAAAAATAAAAGTGATGCTTTATAAGGACACAAAGAGATTGACATTAAAAAAGATGGAAAACAATATACCATTTACATAATAATCATAAGAAAGTTGGAGTGACTATATTAATATCAAAGACTTCAAGACAAAGTGTCACCAGAAATAAAAAGGGACAGGGGCACCTGCGTGATGCAGTAGGTTAAGCGTTGCACTCTTGGTTTCAGCTAAGGTCCTGTTCTCAGGGTTGTGAGATTGAGCCCCCCACCCACGGCTCCCCCTCCAGCCCCCCCACCTTGGCTTGGCGGTGGCCCTGCATTGGGCTCTGCACTCAGTGAGCAGCTTGCTTAAAAGACTCTCTCCCTCTGCACCTCCTCACCTGTGCTCTCTCTCTCTCAAATAAATCAATCTTAAAAAAATAAAATAAAAAGGGACATTTGATAAAGATAAGCAGATCGACACATTAAGAAAAAAAATTTTTAAGTATGTATACACCAAATAAGCTGTGGAATGCTTGGGTAAAAGAGAAAAGAAGAAGTACAGAGTCATAATTAGAGATCCTAATCTTAGTAATTGATAGAACAGGCAGACACAAAAATAAGTAATGATACAGAAAAACTTAAAAAGCAATTAACTGGAGTGCCTAGCTGGCTCAGTTGAAAGAACATGGGACTCTTGATCTTGGGGTTGTGAGTTTGAGCCCCACATTTGGGGTAGAGATTATTTAAATAAATAAATATTTTAAAAAATAAATAAAATAAAAAGCAATTAATCTATTTGACCTAAACAGTACCCTCACAAAACAAAATACAGAATACACCGTATTTGATAAAAGATGTTCAAAACCTTTATACTGAACCCTCAAGGTATTACTGAGAAGAATTAAAGTTTTCAGATACATAACATTCACAAAACATACCATATGCTAGGAAGTAAAACAGATCTCAACAGATTTCAAGGGTTGAAATCATATAGTACCTTCTCTGACCACCATGGAATTAAACTAGAAAGCAATAATAAAAGCATAACCTTGTAAATGATCAAATATTAGAAAATAAAATAATGGGGCGCCTGGGTGGCTCAGTTGGTTAAGCGACTGCCTTCGGCTCAGGTCATGATCCTGGAGTCCCGGGATCAAGTCCCGCATCGGGCTCCCTGCTCAGCAGTGAGTCTGCTTCTCCCTCTGACCCTCCCCTCTCTCATGCTCTATCTCGTTCTCTCTCTCAAATAAATAAATAAAATCTTTAAAAAAATAAAATAAAATGAGCTTTTAAAAAAAAAAAAGAAAAAAGAAAAGAAAAGAAAAGAATGTACCTGTAAATAACCCTTTGATCAAAGGAGAAATCACAATGGAAAATTTTAAATATGTTGAATTAATAAAAAAATCAAAATTTGCAAGATGCAGCTAAATGAATGCTCAGAGGGAAAGTTTATATATGAAATGCATATATTATAAAACAAGAAAGGTTGAAAATCAATTATCTAAACTTCTACCTCAAAAACGTTAGAAAAAAAAAAAAGCAAATGAAATCCAAAGAAAATAAGAGTGAAAGAAATAATAAAGTTAAGGGCAGAGATCAATGAACTAGAAAACAGATGACCGAACAAAAAAGCTGCCTTTTGGAAATAAGACTTTTAAAAAGCAGCTATGTATACAGGGAATTAGAAAAAGAAAGGATACACACAGGCCCAAGAAAGATAAATGACCAAAAAAAAGACCTTAAGCATTCACTCTGCAATGATCAGTGAATGTCTTCCCCTGCATGGAATCAGTCTGCACAGACTGGAAGAGGTACCTGTTTTTTTCAAATGTCCAGTTTGCAACAGAATATCATAAGGCATACAAAGAAGCAGGGAAAACATGACCCATTCAAAGGAACAAAATAGATCTCCAGAAACTCACCCTAAAGAAACAGATTTCAGACTTACTTGACAAAGACTTTGAAAAACTGCCTTAAATATATTCAATTAGCTAAATTAGAACACATATAGAGAAATAAAGGAAATCAGGAAAACAAAATATGAACATATTTTGATATGTTGATATATGAACAAAATGAGAATATCGACAAAGACAGAAATTCTAGAAATCCAGTTTCTGGTCTAGCATATCTGGAGCATGAAAGTTGTCACTCTGGCCTAACAAGTAAAAAGCTAAAGGAACTGAAAACCAACAACTCTTCTGAGATCCACTAAAGAAGTTAGGTCATAGGGCAAACTGCTAACTTATAAATCAGAGAGATAAGACAGGTGGATACAAAGAATCAGAACTTACAATAGAGAAACCCATGAGCAGAAGCCTCTGGAGGAACCAGTATCAGGGTAGGGAAACCTAAGCTGAAAGTTATGAATTGCTGGAGGCTCAGTGTAAACAAGCCTAAGATGGAAAATCCCCAGGAGGGACCCTGTCTTAGAGGGTGTGCCCACTATTTTGTGATTTTTATCTCCTGAAGACTTACCAAGTTCTCACAGTAAAGAATGGAGAAAAATCGCCTTGTGCTTCCAGCAGGGAGAGGAAAAAAAGAACCATTTTGAAATATGCCAGAGCATTATGTTCTTAACAAAGCCTGCCCTTAGAAGAACTATTTCAACAAACCCTAACTCATCCGGGTTTTATCAAAGCATAACCAACCTGCATGAAGGGAAATACTCAATGCCAGCCTTTCTAGCCATCCTGTCCTGCCTAAAGGAGGGGGAAAACTGAGAAACACTTGTGAAATTCACGGCCCAGGGGCACTGCCTCACTAGAAAACTGAGAACTAATCATAATTTCATGAACTATGGAATGTTTACCCTCCCCCTACATCTTAATGCCATATCGATAAAGGTCTATTTACCACAGATCCTCTTACCCAGTAAGATAGAGAAATTGAAGGGCTCCATAAAAGTCTGCTTTTTCTCCTTTTCCTGCTTCAATTCTTGCTAGGACCTGTACCCCCACCCCACTTGACATATGCCTTGTAATGCAAATAGCATACGTCTTCCTTGTAAGGGACAAGGAGTTAATGATTTCTTTAGAACAGATAACATCTAAGGAAGGACCAGATGAGAAGGACTGGATAAAGCGATCATATGTGTATTCCAGATCACCAGAGCTAGACATCTCATCGTCAAGACCCCTGGTTCCAAAGAATAACACCCAGGCCCTCATCTCAGTTCTAACTGGTTCCTGGATGCCTGAGAGGACATGGACACCAGACGACTGTCCTCAGTAAAAACCCCTAGACTCCAAAGACGAGACTCTCTCCTTTCCTTTCTGAGTCTCCCAGACACTCTGTCTGTATCTGCACTCCCTCTATATCTTCAATAAACACTGCTTTCACCTCCTGCTGGCTCTGTTTGATTTCCATATGTGCAGCCCTCCTGGCTGGTCCTGCAAGACTCCCTCTGGGTCCCTGGAGCCAGCCTGCCAGCATCGCCAGTACATCGTATATGTGTTTCAACAAAAATTACAAGCATACTCACAGGCAAAAAACACAGTTTAAAGAGATAGAGCAAGCAAAAGAACCAGACTCAGATATGGCAGGAATGTTGGAATTATCAGAATAAGATTTTTTAAAACTATTATTAATATGTTAAGGACATATTGTTCAAGTATTCTATTTCCTTATTTGGTCAAAAATCATTTGACCATTTATGTGAGGGTTTCTTTAAGAGCTTTCTATTCTACTTCATTGGTCTATATGCCTGTCTTTATGCCAGTACTACATTGTTATGATACTGTATGTTATGATCTCTATAGCTTTGTAGTAAGTTTTTTTATCAATCCAGCCTAAAAGACATATACAGAACACTAATCAACAAAAGCAGAATACACATTTTTCTTAAGTGCATAGGGAACATTCTCCAGAATAGACCATATGTTAGGCTACAAAACAAGTCTTTAGAAATTTTTAAAATTGCAATCACACAAAACATCTTTTTTGATTATGATGAAACTAGAAATCAACAGCAGAAGGAGCTCTGTGCTCCTCCCTGTTCAACACATAGTGGCATTTTCTGATGCAGTGCCAACCATGTCCCTGACACATTATGGTGAAGGTTGGAGTAAACTGATCTGGCCGTATTGGACACCTGTTCACCAGGGCTGCTTTTAAGTCTGGCAAAGTGGATATTGTCACCATTGATGATCCCTTCATTGACCTCAACTACATGGTTTTCATGTTCCAGTATGACTCCACCCACTGCAAATTCAATATCATGGTCAAGACTGAGAATGGGAAACTTATTGTCAAGGAAAGCCCATCTCCATCTTCCAGGAGTGAGATCCTGCCAACATCAAATGGGGTGATGCTGGTGCTGACTATGTTGTGGAGTCCACTGGGGTCTTCAACACCCTGGAGAAGGCTGGGGCTCACTTGAAGGGTAGAACCAAACGGGTCATCATCTCTGCCCCTTCTGCTGATGTCCCCATGTTTGTGATGGGTGTGAACCATAAGTATGACAACTTCCTCAAGATTGTCCACAATGCCTCCTGCACCACCAACCATTTGGCCCTTCTGGCCAAGGTCATCCATGACACCTTTGGTATCATGGAGGGACTCATGACCACAGTCCATGCCATCACTACCACCCAGAAGACCATGGATGGACCCTCTGGGAAGCTGTGGCATGATGTCTGAAGGCCTGTACAGAAAATCATCCCTGCTTCTACTGGAACTGCCAAGGCTATAGGCAAGGTCATTCCTGAACTGAATGGGAAGCTTAATGGTGTGGCCTTCCGTGTCCCCACTCCCAATGTGTCAGTCATGGATCTGACCTGCTGCCTGAAGAAAGCTGTCAAATATGATATCAAGAAGGTGGTGAAGCAAGCATCAGGGGCATCCTGGGCTATACTGAAGACCAGGGTGTCTCCTGCGACTTCAACAGTGATACCCACTCCTCCACTTTCAATGCCTGGGCTGGCATTGCTCTCAGTGACCACTGTGTCAAGCTCATTTCCTGGTATGACAATGAATTTGGCTACAGCAAATGGGTGGTAGACCTTATGGTCCACATGGCCTCTTAGGAGTAAGAGCCCCTGGACCACCTGCCCTACCGAGAGCAAGAGGAAGAGAGAGACCCTCAGCTGCTGGGGAGTCCTGGCCCAAACTCATCCCCCAACACACTGAGAATCTCCTGAGCCCTACACAGTTTCCATCCCAGACCCCCTGAAGAAGGGGAGGGGTTTGGGGAGCCCTACCTTGTCATGTACCATCAATATAAAGTATACTGTACCAAGCCCTCCCCCTGAAAAAAAAATAGCAGAAAGAAAATGGGAAAATCCACAAATACATGAAAATAAAAAATACACTCAAATACCAGTGAGTTAAAGAAGAAATCAGAAGAGAAATTAGAGGGGTTCTTGGGTGGTACAGTTGGTTGGGCATCCAACTCTTGGTTTCAGCTCAGGTCATGAAATCAGTCTGTTTGAGGTTCTCTCTCCCTCTCCCTCTGCCCCTCCCGCTCGTACTCTCTCTCTCTCTCTCTAAAATAAATAAATGAATCTTCTTAAAAAAGAGAAATTAGAAAATATCTTGAAACAAATGAAAATGAAAACACATCATACCAAAACTTATAAGATGCAGTTCCCATTTCAGGAGTAGAATCTAGCGATCCATCACCCACATATAACACCCAGTGCTCACCCCAAAATATGCCCTCCTTAAAACCCATCACACTTTTGGCCCACCCCCCCACCTCCCTTCCAGCAACCCACAGTTTGTCTTCTTAAACAAGAGTCTCCTATGACTTGCCTCCTTCTCTGTTTTTATCTTATTTTACTTTTCCTTCCCTTCCCCTATGTTCATCTGTTTTGTTTCTTAAATTCCACATATGAGTGAAATCATCTGGTATCAGTCTTTCTCTGACTGACGTATTTCACTTAGCATAATACGCTCTAGTTCCATCCACATTATTTCAACTGGCAAGATTTCATTCTTTTGATGGCTAAATAATATTCAGTTTATATATATACCACATCTAGTCATCTGTCAATGGACATCTGGGCTCTTTCCATATTTTAGCTATTGTGGACATTGCAGCTGTAAACATTGGGGTGCACGTGCTCCTTTGAAACACTATATTTGTATCCTTTGGATAAATACCTAGTAGTACAATTGCTGGGTCATAGTGTAGCTCGATTTTTAATGTTATGAGGAACCTCCATACTGTTTTCCAGAGTGGCTGCACCAGTTTCATCCCACCAACAGTATAAGGGGGTTCCCCTTTCTCCACATTCTCACCAGTGTCTGTTCTTTCTTGAGTTGTTGATTTTAGCCATTCTGACTGGTGTGAGGTAGTATCTCATTGTGGTTTTGATTTGTATTTCCCTGATGCTGAGTGATGTTGAACATTCTTCACGTGTCTGTTAGCCATTTGTATGTCTTCTTTGGAGAAATGCAGTTTCATAGCTTCTGCCCATTTCTTGACGGGATTTTTTGTCTTTTTGTTGAGGCTGATAAGTTCTTTATATATTTAGGATACTAGCCCTTTTTCTGACAAGACATTTGCAAATATATTCTCACATTCCGTAGGTTGCCTTTTAGTTTTGTTGGCTGTTTCCTTTGCTGTGCAAAAGCTTTTTATCTTGATGAAGTCCCATTCATTTTTTATTTTGTTTCTCCTGCCTTTGGAGATATGTCTAGAAGGAAGTTGCTGTAGCCAAGGTCAGAGAGGTTACTGCCTGTCTTCTCCTCGAGAATTTTGATGGATTCCTGTCTCACATTTAGGTTTTTCATCTTTTGAGTCTATTTTTGTGTGTGGTGTAAGAAAGTGGTCCAGTTTCATTCTTCTGCATGTGGCTGTCCAATTTTCCCAACACCATTTGTTGAAGAAACTCTTTTTTTCCATTGGATATTCTTTCTTGCTTTGTCAAAGATTAGTTGACCATAGTTGAGGGTCCATTTCTGGGTTCTCTATTCTGTTCCATTGATCTATGTGTCTGTTTTTACGCCAGTACTAGACAGTCTTGATGACTACAGCTTTGTAATACAGCTTGAAGTCCAGAATTGTGATGCCTCCAGCTTTGGTTTTCTTTTTCAACATTCCTTTAGCTATTTGGAGTATTTTCTGGTTCCATACAAATTTTAGGATTGTTTGTTCCAGCTCTGTGAAAAATGCTGGTGGTATTTTGATAGGGATTGCATTAAATGTGTAGATTGCTTTGGGTAGTATAGACATTTTAACAATGTTTGTTCTTACAATCCATGATCATGGAATGTTTTTTTTACCATTTATTTGTGTATTCCTCCATTTCTTTCATAAGTATTCTATAGTTTTCAGAGTATGGATCCTTTACCTCTTTAGTTAGGTTTATTCCTAGATATCATTGTTTTTGGTGTAATTTCAAATGGGACTGATTCCTTGATTTGTCTTTCTGATTCTTCATTGTTGGTATATAGAAATACAACAGACTTCTGTGTGTTGATTTTATATCCTGCCACTTTGCTGAATTCCTGTATTGGTTCTAGCAATTTTGGGGTGGAGTCTTCTGGGTTTTCTACATAGAGTATCATGTCATCTGCAAAGAGTAAAAGTCTGACTTTTTTGCTGATTGGATGCCTTTTATTTCTTTTTGTTGTCTGATTGCTGAGGCTAGGACTTCCAGTACCATGTTGAACACCAGTGGTGAGAGTAGACATACCTGTCGTGTTCCTTACCTTAGGGGAAAAGCTCTCAGTTTTTCCCCCTTGAGGATGATATTCACTGTGGGGTTTTTTTTATATGGCTTTTATGGTATTGAGGTATGTTCCCTACACAACAGAGGGTTTTTAAACAGATGCTGCATTTTGTCAAATGTTTTTTCTGGATGTTTCTTGTCCTTTCTTTTATTAATGTGGTGTATCACATTGATTTGTGAATGTTGAACTGCCCTTGCAGCATAGGAATAAATCCCACTTGGTCGTGGAGAATAATCTTTTTAATGTACTGTTGGATCTTATTAGCTAGTATCTTGGTGAGATTTCTCTTGGTGAGATCTTCATCAGAGATTTGGTCTGTAATTCTCCTTTTTGGTGAGGCTCTTTGTCTGGTTTGGGGATCAGGGTAATGCTGGCTTCATGGAATGAGTTTGGAAGTTTTCCTTCCATTTCTATTTTTTTGAAACAGTTTCACAAGAATAGGTATTAATTTTTCTTTAATTGTTCTTTATAATTCCACTGGGAGGCCATCTGGCCCTTGGTTCTTGTTTGTTGGGAGATTTTTGAGTACTTATTCAATTTCTTTGCTTATTATGGGTCTCTTCAGGTTTTCTATTTCTTCCTGTGTCAGTTTTGGTAATTTATATGTTTCTAGGAATGCATCCATTTCTTCCAGATAACCTAATTTGTTGCCAATATAATTGCTCATAATATTCTCTTATAATTGTTTGTGTTTCTTTGGTTTTTGGCTCTGATCTCTCATTTTTCATTCATGATTTTATTGATTTGGGTCCTTTATCTTTTCTTTTTGATAAGTCTGGCTAGGGGTTTATCAGTCTTATTAATTCTTTCAAAGAATGATCTCCTAGTTTCCACTGAAACTGTGGAATCTGTTTCATTGTTGTTTTTTTTTATTTCCATGTCATTGGTTTCTGGTCTAATCTATATTATTTCCCTTCTCCCGCTGGATTTTGGCTTTGTTATTCTTTTTCCACCTCCTTTAGATGTAAGGTTAGACTGTGTATTTGAGATATTTCTTGTTTTTTGAGAAAGGCCTATATTGTTATGTATTTCCCTCTTAGGACCACCATTGCTGCACCCCGAATGTTCTGAACTGTCGTGTTTTCACTTTCATTTATTTTTTAAATTCTTCTTTAATTTCCTGGTTGACCCATTCATTCCTTAGTAGGATGCTCTTTAACCTCCATGTATTTGTGTTCCTTCCAAATTTTCTCTTGTAATTGAGTTCAAGTTTTAAAGTGTTGTAGTTTGAATATGCATGGAATAATTGCAATCTTTTGGTACTGGCAAAGACCTGATTTGTGGCCCAATATGTTATCTATTCTGGAGGATATTCCATGTGCACTTGAGAAGAATGTGTCTTCTGTTACTTTAGGATGAAATGCTCTAAATATGACTGTTACATCCATCTAGTCCATTGTGTTATTCAAAGCCCTTTTTTCCTTGTTGATCTTCTGTTTAGATGATCTATCCATTGCTGTGAGTGAGCTGTTAAATTCCCCTATGATTGTATTATTATCAATGTGTTTCTTTAATTTGGTTATTAACTGGCTTATATAATTGGCTACTCCCAATTTAGGAACATAAATATTTATAATTGTTAGATCTTCTGTTGGATAGAACCCTTTATTTTGATATAGTGCCCTTCTTCATCTCTTATTACAGTCTTTGGTTTAAAATCTGATTTATATGAGATAAGGATTGCTCTTCCAGCTTCTTTTGATGTCCCTTAGCATGATAAATAGTTCTCCACCCCCTCTCTTTCAATCTGGAGGTGTCTTTGGGTCTAAAATAAGTCTCTTATAGACAGCATATTTATGGGCCTTTTTTTAAAAAATCCATTCTGATACCTTTATCTTTTGATTGGAGCATTTACATTCAGAGTAATTATTGAAAGATATGAATTTAGTTGTATTACCTGTCAAGTCACTGTTCCTGTAGATTGTCTCTGTTCCTTTCTGGTCTATGTTTCTTTTGGGCTCTCTCTTCACTCAAAGGATTCCCTTTACTATTTCTTGCAGAGCTGGTTTAGTGTTCACAAATTCCATTGGTTTTTGTTTCTCCTGGAAACTCTTTATCTCTTCTTCTATTCCGAATGGCAGCCTTGCTGGGTAAAGTATTCTTGGCAGCATATTTTTCTCATTTAGCACATTGAATATATCATTCCAGTCCTTTCTGGCCTGCCAGGTCTCTGTGGACAGGTCTGCCACCAGCCCTATGTGTCTATCCTTGTAGGTTAAGGACCTCTTGACCCCAGCTTCTTTCAGGATTTTCTCTTTATCTCTGAAACTTGCAAGCTTCACTATTATATGTCAAGGGGTTGATTTATTTTTATTGATTTTGAGGGGTGGGTTCTCTGTGCTTCCTGGATTTGAATGCTTGTTTCCTTCCCCAGATTAGGGAAGTTCTCATCCATAATTTGTTCAAATAAACCTTCTGCCCCCATCTCTCTTCATTTTCTGGGACTCCTATTATCTGGATATTATTTTGCTTTATGGAATCACTGATTTCTTGAAGTCTCCCTTTGTGATCCAGTAGTTGTTTTTCTCTCTTCTTTTCAGTTTTTTTATTTTCCATCATTTTATCTTCTATATTACTGACTCTCTCTTCTGCCTCATTTATCCTTGCTGTTAAAAGCCTCTATTATTGACTGCATCTCAGTAATACCAGTTTCAATTTCAGCCTGATTAGATTTTAGTTCTTTTATTTCTATAGTAAGGGATTCTCTAGTGTCTTCTATGCTTTTTTCAAGCCCAGTTAGTATCTTTATAATCATTGTTTTAAATTCCAGTTCAGACATCTTACTTATATCCATTTGATTAAATCCCTAGCAGAGAGTACTACCTCCTATTCTTTCTTTTTCAGTGATGATATGTGGAATTTAGGAAACAAAATAGATAAACACAGGGAAAGGGAAGGAAAAATAAAATAAGATGAAACAGAGAGGGTAACAATCCATAATAGACTCTTAACTATAGGGAACACACTGAGGGTTGCTGGAGGGGAGATGGGTGTGGGGATGAAGTACCTGGGTGATGGGCATTAAGGTGGGCACTTGAAGTAATGAGCACTGGGTGTTATATGCACCTGATGAATCACTAAATTATGCCTCTGAAACTAATAATACACTGTATGTTAATTAAATTAAATGAATTTAAATAAAAAAATTAAAAACAAGCTGAATTGAAGAATGGGCAAAGGACTTGAATAAATATTCTCCAAAGAAGAAATGCAAATACCTAATAAGCACAGGAAAAGATGCTCAACATCACTAATCATTAGGGAAATGCAAATCAAAACAATGAAATTATACCTCAGTCCCATTAGGATGTCTACTAGGAACAAAATAACCACCCTACCTCCCCCCAAGAAAAAAAAACAAAAAACAAAAAACAAAATAACCAGTGTTGATGGGGATGGGGAAAAATTGGAATCCTTGTGCATCACAGGTGAGAATGTAAAATGGTGCAGATGTTATAAAAACAGTATGCTGGCTCCTCAAAAAATGAAACATAGAATCATATATATATGCAAATCAACTGAAAACAGGGTCTTAAAGGGATATTTGTACAACCATGTTTGTATCAGCTTTTTTCACTACAGTCAAAAGGTGGAAGTAACCCAACTATCCATTGACAGATGAATGGATAAACAAAATGTGGTATACACATACCATGAAATAATATTCAGTCTTAAAAAGAAATGAAATTCTGACACATGCTATGTGGATGAACCCTGATCATAACTTTTTAAAAAGGTTTTATTTATTTATTCATCAGAGAGAGAGAGAGAGAGAGAGCACAAGCAGGGGAAGTGGCAGGCAGAGGGAGAAGCAGGCTCCCTGCTGAGTAAGGAGCCCAATGAGGGACTCAATCACAGGACCCCAGGATCATGACCCGAGCTGAAGGCAGATGCACAACGAGCTGAGCCACCCAGGCATCCCCTTGGTCATAACTTTTAAAAATCACATAAACATTCTCAACAAAATACTAGCAAATGGAATCCAACAAAATACAAAAAAAATTGTACACCATAATGTGTACATATGTGTACCATATGTACAATGGAATTTATCCTAGGAACACAGTTATTTAAACACACAAAAATCAATTAACATCATTATCAATAGATTAATAACAAAAATCACACAATCAACTCAATGATACAGAAAAAGCATTTGATCAAACCCAATAACGTTTCATGATAAAAACATTTAACAAACTATGAATAGAAGTGAACTTCTTCAACATGATGAAAGGCATCTATGGACATCCCAAACACCGATTGGATACTTTCCCTGTAAGATCACTTCTACTCAACATTGTACTTAAATTCTACCTAGGGCAATTAGAAAAAAATGAAAAGTACCCGTATCAGAAAGGAAAAAGTAAAAACTATCTCTATAATTTTGTGTGTAGAAAATCTTAAAGAGTCCACTAAAAAAACTAAGAGAACTAGTAAATGAGTTTAGTAAGGTTGCAAGATACAAGATCAGTATCTAAAAATTAACTGCAATTGTATATACTTGCAATGAACAATCTGGGAAGGAAATGAAGAAAACGATTCCATTCACAATAGCATCAAGAAAAATAAAATTCATAGGAGTAAATGTAACCAGGGAGGTTAAAGACTTGTATACTGAAAACTATAAAATGTTGATGAAAGGAATTAAAAATAATCTAAGCAAATTCTACAAGGCAACTGCTCCAGGATGATGATAGAACGAGTTAAACCCATGAACATGGGCTCATTGGTATATTTTATTTGTTCTTAAGTGAGTTCCTTGATCAGAAAAAATGCTGTGTGTAAGACGACAATGGCAGATAAGGTGTGTTTATTGTGGAAAACTTTGGAAAAAGACAATCTCTATCCAGAAAACTTTTTCCTTGTTGCAATGTTTCTATGACAAATTTCTGCATCCTTTCCTTCTATTTCTCTTGGCCAGACCCCTGACAAACTGACTCTTGTATATTTCTGTCTTGCAGGCACTCAACTCAAACATTCTTTAAAACTGTTTTCACCTCTGCCTCCCAAGATCCATATCTGCTCAGCCACCTTTATCACAATCTCATGGAAGGGTGCCACTCTTCATCGAGTTGTTGAAGCCATAAAATGAGGACTCATTCTTCTTTTTCTTCTTTTTTATTATTTTACTTTATTTTATTTTATTTATGTTATGTTATGTATGTTTTATGTTATGTTATGTTATGTTATGTTCGTCACCATACATCATTAGTTCTTCATGTAGTGATCCACGATTCATTGTTCTTGTATAACACCCAGTGCTTCATGCATTATGTGACCTTCTTAATACCCATCACTGGGCTAACCCATACTCCCACCCCTTCCCCTCTAAAACCTTCAGTTTGATTTTCAGAGTCCATAGTCTCTCATGGTTCCTCTCTCCCTCTGATTCCCCCCCTTCATTTTTCCCTTCCTGCTATCTTCTTCTTCTTCTTCAATATATATAATGTATTATTTGTTTTAGAGGTACAGGTCTCAGATTCAACAGTCTTATACAATTCACAGTGCTCACCATAGCACATATCCTCCCCAATGTCTACCACGCAGCCACCCGATTCCTCCCACGCCCCACCACTCCAGCAACACTCAGTTTGTTTCCTGAGATTAAGAATTCCTCATATCAGTGAGATCATACGATACATGTCTTTCTCTGATTGACTTATTTTGCTCAGCATAATACCCTCCAGTTCCATCCACTTCATTGTAAATGGCAAGATTTCATTCCCTTTGATGGCTGCATAATATTCCATTGTATATATATACACCACATCTTCTTTATCCATTAATCTGTTGATGGACATCATGGCTCTTTCCATAGTTTGGCTATTGTGGACATTGTTGCTATTAACATCAGGGTGCACATACCCCTTCGATCCCTACATTTGTATCTTTAGGGTAAATACCCAGTAGCGCAATTGCTGGGTTGTATGGTAGCACTATTTTCAAGTTTTTGAGGAACCTCCATACTGTTTTCCAGAGTGGCTGCACCAGCTTGCATTCCCACCAACAGTGTAGGAGGGTTCCCCTTTCTCCACATCCCTGCTAATATCTGTCATTTCCTGACTTGTTAATTTTAGCCACTGGTGCGAGGTGGTAATCTCACTGAGGTTTTAATTTGGATTTCCCTGATGCCGAGCGATGTTGAGCATTTTTTCATGTGTCTTTTCGCCATTTGGATGTCTTCTTTACAGAAATGTCTCTTCATGTCTTCTGCCCATTTCTTGATTGGATCATCTGTTCTTTGGGTGTTGAGTTTAATAAGTTCTTTATAGATTTTGGATACTAGACCTTTATCTGATATGTCATTTGCAAATATCTTCTCCCATTCTGTCAGTTGTCTTTTGGTTTTGTTGACTGTTACTTTTGTTGCGCAAAAGCTTTTTATCTTGATGAAGTCCCAATAGTTCATTTCTGCCTTTGCTTCCCTTGCCTTTGGCAATGTATCTAGGAAAAAGTTGTTGCGGCTGAGATCGAAGAGGTTGCTGCCTGTGTTCTCTATTAGGATTTTGATGGACTCCTGTCTCACATTGAGGTCTTTCAACCATTTTGAGTCTATTTTTGTGTGTGGTGTAAGGAAATGGTCCAGTTTCATTCTTCTGCATGTGGCGGTCCAATTTTCCCAACACCATTTGTTGAAGAGACCCTCTTCTTTCCATTGGACATTTTATCCTGCTTTGTCGAAGATTAGTTGAGCATAGAGTTGAGAGTTCATTTCTGGGCTCTCTATTCTGTTCCATTGATCTATGTGTCTGTTTTTGTGCCACTACCATACTGTCTTGATGATGACAGCTTTGTAATAGAGCTGGAAGTCTGGAATTGTGATGCCGCAGGCTTTGCTTTTCTTTTCAATATTCCTCTGGCTATTCGGAGTCTCTTCTGGTTCCATACAAATTTTAGGATGATTTGTTCCATTTCTTTGAAAAAAGTGGATGGTATTTTGATGGGGATTGCATTGAACGTGTAGATTGCTCTAGGTAGCATTGACATCTTCACAATGTTTGTTCTTCCAATCCATGAGCATGGAACGTTTTTCCATTTCTTTATGTCTTCCTCAATTTCTTTCATGAGTATTTTAGAGTTTTCCGAGTACAGATCCTTTGCCTCTTTCGTTAAATTTATTCCTAGATATCTTATGGATTTGGGTGCAATTGTAAATGGGATCGACTCCTTGATTTTCCTCTCTTCTGTCTTGTTGTTGGTGTATAGGAATGCCACTGATTTCTTTTTTTTTTTTTTTTTAAGATTTTTTTATTTATTTATTTGACAGAGAGATAGAGTACAGGTAGGCAGAGAGGCAGGCAGAGGGAGAGGGAGAAGCAGGCTCTCCGCTGAGCAGGGAGCCCGATGTGGGGCTCGATCCCAGGACCCTGGGATCATGACCTGAGCCGAAGGCAGACGCTTAACCGACTGAGCCACCCAGGCGCCCCGGAATGCCACTGATTTCTGTGCATTGATTTTATATCCTGCTACTTTACTGAATTCCTGTATGAGTTCTAGCAGTTTTGGGGTGGAGTCTTCTGGGTTTTCCACATACAGTATCATATCATCTGCAAAGAGTGAGAGTTTGACTTCTTCTTTGCCGATTTGGATGCCTTTGATTTCTTTTTGTTGTCTGATTGCTGTGGCTAGGACTTCTAATACTATGTTGAATAGCAGTGGTGATAGTGGACATCCCTGCCACATTCCTGACCTTAGGGGAAAAGTTCTCAGTTTTCCCCATTGAGAATGATATTCGCTGTAGGTTTTTCATAGATGGCTTTTATGATATTGAGGTATGTACCCTCTATCCCTATACTCTGAAGAGTTTTGATCAAGAAAGGATGCTGTATTTTGTCAAATGATTTTTCTGCATCTGTTGAGAGGATCATATGGATCGTGTACTTTCTTTTATTAATGTATTGTATCACATTAAGTGATTTGCAGATGTTGAACCAAACTTGCAGCCCAGGGATAAATCCCACTTGGTCGTGGTGAATAATCCTTTTAATGTACTGTTGGATCCTATTGGCTAGTGTTTTGGTGAGAATTTTTGCATCCTTATTCATCAAGGATATTGGACTGTAATTCTCCTTTTTGATGGGGTCTTTGTCTGGTTTTGGGATCAAGGTAATGTTGGCCTCATAAAATGAGTTTGGAAGTTTTCCTTCCATTTCTATTTTTTGAAACAGTTTCAGAAGAATAGGTATTAATTCTTCTTGAAATGTTTGGTAGAATTCCCCTGGAAAGTCATCTGGCCCTGGGCTTTTGTTTGTTGGGAGATTTTTTATTATTGCTTCAATTTCCTTAGTGGTTATATGTCTGTTCAGGTTTTCTATTTCTTCCTGGTTCAGTTTTGGTCATTTATACATCTCTAGAAATGTATCCATTTCTTCAGGTTATCTAATTTGCTGGCATACAGTTGCTCATAATATATTCTTAAAATTGTTTGCATGCCTTTGGTGTTGGTTGTGATCTCTCCTCTTTCATTCATGATTTTATTTATTTGGGTCCTTTCTCTTTCCTTTTGTATAAGTCTGGCCAGAGGTTTATCAATCTTATTAATTCTTTCAAAGAACCAGCTCCTAGTTTCGTTGATCTGTTCTACTGTTTTTTTGGTTTCTATTTCATTGATTTCTGATTTGATCTTTATTATATCTCTTTTCCTGCTGGGTTTAGGCTTTATTTGCTTTTCTTTCTCCAGCTCCTCTAGGTGTAGGTTTAGGTTGTATATTTGAGTCCTTTCTTATTTCTTGAGAAAGCCTTGTATTGCTATATAGTGACCTCTTAGGACCGCCTTTGCTGCATACCAAAGATTTTGAACAGTTGTGTTTTCATTTTCATATGGTTCCATGAATTTTTTAAAATTCTTCTTGTGTTTCCTGGTTGACCCATTCATTCCTTAGTAGGATGTTCTTTAGCCTCCATATATTTGAGTACTTTCTGACTTTCCTCTAAGTGATTGAGTTTTAGTTTCAAAGCATTGTGGTCTGAAAATATGCAGGGAATGATCCCAAACTTTTGGTACCGGTTGAGACTTGATTTGTGACCTAGGATGTGATCAATTCTGGAGAATGTTCCATGGGCACTAGAGAAGAATCTGTATTCTGTTGCTTTGGGATGGAATGTTCTGAATAGATCTGTGAAATGCATTTGGTCCAGTGTGTCATTTAAACTATTTACTTCCTTGTTGATCTTTTTCTTAGATGATCTGTCCATTTCAGCGAGGGGGGTGTTAAAGTCCCCCACTATTACTGTATTGTTGTCAATGTGCTTCTTTGCTTTTGTAATTAATTGGCTTATATACATGGCTGCTCCCATGTTAGGGGCATAGATATTTACAATTGTTAGAACTTCTGGTTGGATAGACCTGTTAAGTAGGATATAGTGTCCTTCCTCATCTCTTATTATAATCTTTGGTTTAAAATCTAATTTTTCTGATATAAGGATTGCCACCCCAGCTTTCTTTTGGTGTCCATTAGCATGGAAAATGGTTTTGCACCCCTCACTTTCAATCTGGGGGTGTCTTTGAGTCTAAAATGAGTCTCTTGCAGACAGCATATCAATGGGTCTTCTTTTTTTATCCAATCTGATAACCTGTGTCTTTTGATTGGGGCATTTAGCCCATTTACATTCAGGGTAATTATTGAAAGATATGAATTTAGTGCCATAGTATTGCCTGTAAGGTGACTGTTACTGTATATTGTCTGTGTTCCTTTCTGGTCTATGTTACTTTTAGGCTCTCTCTTTGCTTAGAGGAGCCCTTTCAATATTTCTTGTAGGGTTGGTTTCATGTTTGCAAATTCCTTTAGTTTTTGTTTGTCCTGGAAGCTTTTTATCTCTCCTATTTTCAATTACATCCTAGTTGGATATACTATTCTTGGCTGCATATTTTTCTCATTTAGTGCTCTGTATATATCGTGCCAGTCCTTTTTGGCCTGTGAGGTCTCTGTGGATAGGTCTGCTGCCAATCTAATGTTTCTACCATTGTAGTTTACAGATTTCTTGTCCTGAGTTTCTTTGAGGATTTTCTCTTTGTCTCTGAGACTCGTAAGTTTTACTATTAGATGTCGGGGTGTTGACCTGTTTTTATCGATTTTGAGGAGGGTTCTCTGTGTCTCCTGGATTTTGATGCCTGTTTTCTTCTCCACATTAGGGAAGTTCTCTGCTCTAATTTGCTCCAATATACCTTGTGCCCCTCTCTCTCTTTCTTCTTCTTCTGGGATCCCAATTATTCTAATATTGTTTCATCTTATGGTATCACTTATCTCTCGAATTCTGCCCTCGTGATCCAGTAGCTGTTTATCTCTGTTTTTCTCCACTTCTTTATTTTCCATCATTTGGTCTTCTATATCACTAATTCTCTCTTCAGTGTCATTTATCCTAGCAGCTAGAGCCTGCATTTTTTATTGCACCTCATTAATAGGCTTTTTGATTTCGACTTGGTTAGATTTTAGTTTTTATTTCTCCAGAAAGAGTTTCTCTAATATCTTCCATGCTTTATTCAAGCCCAGCTAGTATCTTTAAAATCGTCATTCTGAACTCTAGTTCTGACATCATACTAATGTCCGTATTGATTAGGTCCCTGGCAGTCGATATTGCCTCTTGTTCTTTAATTAGAGGTGATTTTTTCCGTCTTGTCATTTTGTCCAGAGGAGAATAGATGAATGAGAATAAAATGTTAACAGGGTAACAACACCAGAAAAATATACTCTAAATAAATCAGAAGACACTTGAAACCAGGGGAAAAGAAAGGGATAGAAAGAAAAAAGAAAAAGAAAAAAAAACCCAGAAAATGATAAAAAACAATCAAATAAAAAAACAGAATATGATCAAATATGTTCAGGCCGGTGCATTGATTAGTGCTACACACTAGATTTTGGGCGTATTTTGGTCTGTTAGAAGAAAGTGCCTCCCAAAATTTTAAAGAAAGAAAAGCTTATATATGTACAACAATAAGGGAAATACGATGAAGGGATGGAATATGATTGTAAAGATGAAAAGTATAAAAGATTTTATAAAAGGAATTGATAAGATAGAAGTTGGATGAAAAAAGAAAGAAGATTTAAAAAGAAAAAAAAGAGGGAGAATGTGATTAGGCAGGAGACTAGAACAAAGCCATACACTAGATTTTTTAGGGTATGTTTTGGTCTGTTAGAAGAAACTGTATACCAAAATTTTAAAGCGAGAACAACTTATATATATATACCCAAAATAAGGTTAACTACTATGAAGGGATAGAATATGACTCTAAACATGAGAAATGAAAAAGATTTTTTAAAAAAGGGATTGATAAGATTTTGGTTGAAAAAGGGAAAAAGAAAAATTAAAAAAAAAATAAAGAAAACTAAAAAAATTAACTTTGAAAGTCTAAAGAATCATGGGAGAAAAAGCCATGAATTCTCTGTGCAGTATTCCCCCTAGTTCTGGAGCTCTGCCATTCTCATTGATGGGTAAACTTGGTCTTGGCTGGCTGCTTTTGCTGATCTTCTGGGGGTGGGGCCTGTTCCCGTGGTTCTCAAATATATTTGCTGGAGGCTGAATTGCCCCGCCCTTGCTGGGGGCGGGCTAAGTAATCTGCTTGGGTTTGCTCTCGGTAGCTTTTGCTCCCTGCAAGCTTTCCCTACAGCTTTGGAGGATGAGAGTGAAAATGGCGGCCTCCCTATCTCCGTCCGGAGGACCTGAGAACTCAGGGCCCCACTCCTCAGTGCGCCCCCAGAGAAAAGCAGTCACTCCTGTCTCCCCAGTCTCTGGCTGCATTCCGTGCTCACCCGGCCTGTGACCGAGCGTTTCTATCTCTGGCACATGAACCCGTGTAGAGTTCCAAACCCAGCATATGCCTGCAGTGCACTCCCGCACCACTCCTCCCAGGGGAGGAAGGGGAGTCTCCCCAGATCTGCCCTTGTTGAGTCCCTGTTTCCAGAAGGTGCTCGCTTTTCTTTTCAGAGAGTTGCTGCTATTGTTTTCTTTGAACTCCTGTTGAGTTCATAGGTGTTCAGAATGATTTGATCCCTATCTAGCGGAATTGCTGGGACCAGACGAAATTTAGGTCTCCTACTCCTCCATCATCTTGCTCCTCCCCCCTCTTTTCTTTTTGATAAGTCTGGCCAGGAGTTTATCAATCTTATTAATTCTTTCAAAGAACCAGCTCTTAGTTTCGTTGATCTGTTCTATTGTTCTTTTGGTTTCTACTTCATTGATGTCTGCTCTGTTCTTTATTACTTCTCTTCTCCTGCTGGGTTTAGGCTTTAAATGCTGTTCTTTCTCCAGCTCCTTTGAGACCTTTCTTATTTCTTGAGAAAGACTTGTATTGCTATATACTTTCCTCCTAGGACCGCTTTGGCTGCATCCCAAAGATTTTGAACAGTTGTGGTTTGATTTTCATTGGTTTCCATGAATTTTTAAAATTCTTCTTTTACTTCCTGGTTAACCCATTCATTCTTTAGTAGGATGCTCTTTAGCCTCCATGTATTTGAGTTCTTTCCAACGTTCCTCTTGTGATTGAGTTTTAGTTTCAAAGCACTGTGGTCTGAATATATGCAGGGAATGATCCCAATCTTTTGGTACCAGTTGAGACCTGATTTGTGACTAGGATGTGATCTATTCTGGAGAATGTTCCATGGGCACTAGAGAAGAATCTGTATCCTGTTGCTTTGGGATGGAATGTTCTGAATAGATCTGTGAAGTGCATTTGGTCCAGTGTGTCCTTTAAACTATTTACTTCCTTGTTGATCTTTTTCTTAGATGATCTGTCCATTTCAGTGAGGGGGGTGTTAAATTCCCTCACTATTATAGTATTGTTGTCAATGTGTTCCTTTGCTTTTTTTTATTAATTGGCTTATATAATTGGCTGCTCCCATGTTAGGGGCATAGATATTTACAACTGTTAGATCTTCTTGTTGGATAGACCCTTTAAGTAAGATATAGTGTCCTTCCTCATCTCTAATTATAGTCTTTGCTTTAAAATCTAATATTTCTGATATAAGGATTGCCACCCCAGCTTTCTTTTGGTGTCCATTAGCATGGAAAATGGTTTTGCACCCCTCACTTTCAATCTGGGGGTGTCTTTGAGTCTAAAATGAGTCTCTTGTAGACAGCACATCAATGGGTCTTTTTTTATCCAATTTGGTAGCTTGTGTCTTTTGATTGGGGCATTTAGCCTATTTACATTCAGGTTAACTATTGAAAGATAGAAATTTAGTGCCATTGTATTGCCTGTAAGGTGACTATTACTGGATATTGTCTGTGTTCCTTTCTGGTTTATCTTACTTTTGGGCTCTCTCTTTCCTTAGAGGACCTTTCAGTATTTCTCGTAGGGCTGGTTTCGTGTTTGCAAATTCCTTTAGTTTTTGTTTGTCCTGGAAGCTTTTTATCTCTCCTTCTATTTTCAATGACAGCCTAGCTGGATATAGTATTTTTGGCTGGGTATTTTTCTTTTTTAGTGCTCTGAAGATATCATACCAGTCATTTTTGCCCTGCCAGGGCTCTGTGGATTGGTCTGTTGCCTGTCTAATGTTTCTACCATTGTAGTTTACAGATCTCTTGTCCTGAGCTGCTTTCAGGATTTTCTCTTTGTATCTGAGACTCGTAAGTTTAACTATTAGATGTCGGGGTGTTGACCTATTTTTATTAATTTTGAGGGGGGGTTTCTGTGCCTCCTGAAATTTTTTTAAAGATTTATTTATTTACATGACAGAGAGAGAGAGAGAGAGAAAGGGAACACAAGCAGGGGGAGTGGGAGAAGGAGAAGCAATGCAGCGTTTGGTCCCAGGATCCTGGGATCAAGACCTGAGCCAAAGGCAGACGCTTAATGATTAATCCATCCAGGTGCCCCCCCCTTCCTGGATATTGATGCCCATTTCCTTCCCCAAATTAGGGAAGTTCTCTGTTATAATTGGCTCCAATATACCTTCTGACACTCTTTTTCTTTTTTCTTCTTCTGGGATCCCAATTATTCTAATATTGTTTCATCTTATGGTATCACTTAGCTCCCAAACTCTGCCTCATGATCCAGTAGTTGTTTATGTCCGTTTTTGTCAGCTTCTTTATTTTCCATCATTTTGTCTTCTATATCACTAATTCTCTCTTTGGCCTCATTTATCCTAGCAGTTAGAGCAGCCTCATCATTTTCTATATTTTTATCTTCTATATCATCTATTCTCTCATCTGCTTCTCCTGTCCTTTTTTTTCCCCATTATA
Source organism: Eumetopias jubatus (assembly GCF_037043125.1). Lineage (NCBI taxonomy): Eukaryota > Metazoa > Chordata > Mammalia > Carnivora > Otariidae > Eumetopias > Eumetopias jubatus. The sequence continues at coordinate 146,047,604 of NW_028274813.1, forward strand.
TCCAGTCAGTGTTTTATCTCAGTTATAGTTATTTTTTATTTCAGCCCAACTAATTTTGTGGTCCTTTATCTCTGCATTAAGGGTTTCTCTGGTGTCTACTATGGTTTTTTCAATCCCAGCTACTGGTCTTATGACTGTGGTTCTAAATTCTTGTTCAGATATATTGCTTATATCTGTTTTCAGCAAGTCCCTGGCAGTGATTTCTTCTTGATCTTTCTTTTGGGGAGAGTTTCTACATCTTGTCATTTTGGCTAAGTTTCTGTCTATTTTGTGTTTTGAACGTTTGTTATGTTTCCTACATCTGAGAATTAATACTATATTAAGAAGTGCTGGGGCGCCGGGCTGACTCAGTCTGTTAGGTGTCTGACTTGATTTTGGCTCAGGTCATGATCTCAGGATCATGGCATTGAGCCCCACATCGGGCTCCATGCTCAGTGGGGAGTTTGCTCAAGCTTCTCTCTCCCGTTCCCTCTGTTCCTCCCTCCAATCTCTCTCTCTGTAAAATAAATAAATAAAACTTTTAAAAAGTAGGGTGTCATACACTGTCCAGGGCCTGGCCCTTCAGAGTTTCTGGTGTATGCTCTGTGCACTCTGCTGTTGTATTTTGGCTGTTCCTTCCCACTGGTCAGTCCTCTGCAGAGTTCCTCCTTGCTGCACTGTGGAGTTTTGGGACCTTTGACGAGGTGTGCTTTTTTGTTGAAATAAGCCTGTTAAAAGAAATGAAAAAGGAAGAAAAATAAAAGAAGAAAAAACGCTTGGTTTAATTTAAAAAAAGGGGGGGGAAGGGAAAAGGAATAGGAAACACACTGACAAACAAAAACTATAAGCCTGAATCCAAAGAAATAAAGGCTTTAAACGACATAGTGGACCAGATGGACTTCACAGAAATATTCAGAACATTCCATCCGAAAGCAACAGAATAACATTCTTCTCTAGTGCCCATGGAACATTCTCCAGAATAGATCACATCCTGGGTCATAAATCAGGTCTCAATGGGTACCCAAAGATTGGGATCATTCCCTGCATATTTTCAAACTACAATGCTTTGAAACTAGAACTGAATCACAAGAGGAAAGTTGGAAAGGACTCAAATACATGGAGGCTAAAGAACATCCTACTAAAGAATGAATGGGTCAACCTGGAAATAAAAGGATTTAAAAAATTCATGGAAACCAATGAAAATGAAAACACAACTGTTCAAAATCTTTGGGATGCAGCCAAGACAGTACTAAGAGGAAAGTATATAGCATTACAAGTCTTTCTTGAGAAACAAGAAAGGTCTCAAATACACAACCTAACCCTACACCTAAAGGAGCTGGAGAAAGAACAGCAAATACAGCCTAAACCCAGCAGGAGAGGAGAAATAATAAAGATCAGAGGAGAAATCAATGAAATAGAAGCCAAAAGATCTGATTCATTCCAGATCAACGAAACTAGGAGCTGTTTCCTTGAAAGAATTAATAAGATTGATAAACCCGTGGCCAGACTTGTCAAAAAGAAAAGAGAAAGGACCCAAATAAATAAAATCATTAATGAAAGAGGAGAGATCACAACTAACACCAAAGAAGTACAAACAATTATAAGAACATATTATGAGCAACGATATGCTAGCAAATTTGACAATCTGGTAGAAATGGTTGTATTCCTAGAGATGTATAAACTACCAAAACTGAACCAGGAAGAAATAGAAAGCCTAAACAGACCCATAACCAGTAAGGAAATTGAAGTAGTCATCAAAAATCTCTCAATAAACAAGAGTCCAGGGCCAAATGGCTTCCTAGGAGAATTCTACCAAACATTTAAAGAAGAGTTAATACCTATTCTTCTGAAATTGTTCCAAAAAATAGAAATGGAAGGAAAACTTCCAAACTCATTTTATGAGGCCAGCATTACCTTGACCCCAAAACCAGACAAAGATCCCACCAAAAAGGAGAATACAGACCAATATCCCTGATGAACATGGATGCAAAATTCTCACCAAAATACCAGCCAATAGGATCCAACAGTACATTAAAAGGATTATTCACCACAAGAAAGTGGGATTCATCCCTGGGCTGCAAGGTTGGTTCAATATCCGCGAATCAACCAATGTGATAAAATACATTAATAAAAGAAAGGACAAGAACTATATGATCCTCTCAATAGATGTAGAAAAAGCATTTGACAAAGTACAGCATCCTTTCTTGATCAAAACTCTTCAGAGTGTAGGATAGAGGGTACATACCTCAATGTCATAAAAGCCATCTATGAAAAACCCACAGCAACTATCATTCTCAATGGGGAAAAACTGAGAGCTTTCCCCCTAAGGTCAGGAACATGGCAGGGATGTCCACTATCACCACTGCTATTCAACATAGTATTAGAAGTCCTAGCCACAGCAATCAGACAACAAAAAGAAATAAAAGGCATCCGAATCGGCAAAGAAGTTAAACTCTCACTCTTTGCCAATGATATGATATTTTATGTGGAAAACCCAAAAGATTCCACCCCAAAACTGCTAGAACTCATAATGGAATTCAGTCAAGTGGCAGGATATAAAATCAATGCACAGAAATCAGTGGCATTTATATACAGCATCAAAAAGACAGAAGAAAGAGAAATTAAGGAATTGATTCCATTTACAATTGCACCCAAAACCATAAGATACCTAGGAATAAATCTAACCAACGAGCAAAGGATCTGTACTCAGAAAACTATAGAATACTCATGAAAGAAATTGAGGAAGATACAAAGAAATGGAAAAAGGTTCCATGCTTATGGATTGGAAGAACAAGTATTACTAAAAATGTCTGTGCTACCTAGAGCTCTCTACACATTTAATGCAATCCCTAACAAAATACCATCAACTTTGTTCACAGAAATGGAACAAATAACCCTAAAATTTGTATGGGACCAGAAAAGACCCCAAATTACCAGCGGAATGTTGGAAAAGAAAATCAAAGCCAGTGGCATCACAATTCCAGACATCAAGCTTTATTACAAAGCATCAAGAATGTATGGTACTGGCACAAAAACAGACATAGATCAATGGAACCAAATAGAGAGCCCAGAAATGGACCCTGAACTCTATGGTCAACTAATCTTCGACAAGGCAGGAAAGAATGTCCAATGGAAAAATTTTCCTTACACCACACACAAAAATAGACTCAAAATAGTTGAAAGTCCTAAATGTGAGACAGGAGTCCATCAAAATCCTTGAGAACACAGGCACAACCTCTTTGACCTCAGCCAGAGGAACTTTTTCCTAGACACATTGCCAAAGGCAAGGGAAGCAAGAGTAAAAATGAAGTATTGGGACTTCATCAGGATAAAAAGCTTTTGCACAGCAAAGGAAACAGTCAACAAAACCAGAAGACAACCGAGAGAATGGGAGAAGATATTTGTAAAGGAAACATCAGATAAAGGGCTAGGATCCAAAATCTATAAAGAACTTATCAAACTCAACACCCAAAGAACAAATAATCCAATCAATAAATGGGCAGAAGACATGAACAGACATTTCTGCAAAGAAGAGATCTAAATGGCCAACAGACACATGAAAAAGTGGTCAATATCACTAGGCATCAGGGAAATACAAATCAAAACCTCAATGAGATACCACCTCACACCATTCATGTTTCTTCACTTCAGATTTAGGTACCTAATTCTAGATTTTAGCCATTCTATCAGGTGTGAGGTGATATCTTATTGTGGTTTTGATTTGTATGTCCTTGATGATGAGTTATGTTGAGCATCTTTCCATGTGTCTGCTGGCCACCACTATGTCTTCTTTTGAAAAAGGTCTATTTGGGTCCTCTATCCATTTTTCAACCGTGTGTTTGGTATATTTGGTGTTGAGTTGTACATGTTCTTTATATACTTTTTTTAAAATTTTTATTATGTTATGGCAGTCACCATACAATACATAACTAGTTTTTGATGTAGTGATCCACAATTCATTGTTTTTGTATAACATCAGTGCTCCATGCAGTATGTGCCCTTCTTAATACCCACCACCAGGCCAACTCATCCCCCAACCCCCCTTCCTCCAAAACCCTTAGTCTGTTTCTTGGAGTCGATAGTCTCTCATGGTTCGTCTCCCCCTCCGATTCCCCCTCCTTCATTTTTCCATTCCCTCTCTCAATGACCTCCATGCTATTCCTTATGTTCCACAAATAAGTGAAACCATACGATAATTGACTTTCTCTGCTCGACTTATTTCAAGTAGCATAATCTCCTCTGGTCCCATCCATGTTGATGTAAAAGTTAGGTATTCATCCTTTCTGATGGCTGAATAATATTCCATTGTATATATGGACCACTTCTTTATCCATTCAGGTTTTGAAGGGCATCTCGACTCTTTCCACAGTTTGGCTATTGCGGACATTGCTTCTATGATCATGGGGGTGCATATCGCCCTTCTTTTCACTACATCTGTGTCTTTGGGGTAAATACCCAGGAGTGCAATTGCTGGGTCATAAGGTAGCTCTATTTTTAATTTTTTGAGGAAGCTCCACACTGTTTTCCAATGTGGCTGTACCAATTTGCATTCCCACCAACAGTGTAAGAGGGTTCCCCTTTCTCCACAACCTCTCCAACATTTGTCGTTTCTTGCCTTGTCAATTTTTTGCCATTCTAACTGGTGTAAGGTGGTATCTCAATGTGGTTTTGATTTGAATTTCCCTGTGACTAATGATGATGAACATTTTTTCATGTGTCTGTTAGCCATTTGTATGTCTTCTTTGGAGAAGTGTGTGTTCATGTCTTCTACCCTTTTTTGACTTGAAGAGGTGACTGCCTATGTTCTCCAGTGGGATTTTGATGGATTCCTGTCTCACACTGAGGTCTTTCATCCATTTTGAGTTTATGTTTGTGTATGGTGTTAGAGAATGGTCGATTCTCATTCTTCTGTATATAGCTGTCTAATTTTCCCAGCACCAATTATTGAAGAGACATTCTTTTTTCCATTGCATATTTTTTCCTGCTTTGTCAAAGATTATTTGATCATAGAGTTGAGGGTCCATATCTGGGCTCTCTATTCTGTTCCGTTGGTCTATATGTCTTTGTGCCAGTACCATGCTGTCTTAGTGATCACTGTTTTGTAATACAGCTTGAAATCGGGCAACGTGATGCCCCCAGCTTTATTTTCCTTCTTCAACATTTCCTTGGCGATTCGGGGTCTTTTCTGATTCCATACAAATTTTAGGATTGTTTGTTCTAGCACTTTGAAAAATGTCATTGGAACTCTGATCGGGATGGCATTGAAGGTATAGATTGCTCTGGGTCGCATAGACATTTTAACAATGTTTATTCTTCCGATCCATGAGCATGGAATATTTTCCCATCTATTTGTTTCTTCTTCAATGTCTTTCATGAGTGTTCTGTAGTTTCTAGAGTATAGATCCTTTATGTCTTTGCTTAGGTTTATTCCGAGGTATCTTACAGTTTTTGTTGCTATTGTAAATGTAATTGTTTCTCTAATTTCTCTTTCTACAGTTGCGTTGTTAGTGTATAAGAAAGCAACTGATTTCTGCACATTGATTTTGTATCCTGCCATATTACTGAATTGCTGTACGAGTTCTAGTAATTTTGGGATGGAGTCTTCTGGGTTTTCCACATAAAATATCATGTTATCTGCGATGAGAGAGAGTTTGACTTCCTCTTTGCCAATTTGAATACCTTTTATTTCTTTTTGTTGTCTGACTGCTGTTGCTAGGACTCCTAGTATTATCTGAACAATAGTGGCAAGAGTGGCATCCTTGACGTGTTTCTGATCTTAAGGGAAAGGCTCTCTGCTTTTCTCCATTGAGTATGATATTTGCTGTGAGTTTTTCATAGATGGATTTTATGAACGTGAGGAATGTTCCCTTTATCCCTACTCTGAAGAGTTTTAATCAAGAAAGGATGCTGTATTTTTTCAAATGCTTTTTCTGCATCAATTGAGAGGACCATATGGTTCTTCTCCCTCCTCTTATTAATGTATTCTATCACATTGATTGATTGGCAAGTGGTGAACCAAACTTGCATCCCAGGGATAAATCCCACTTGGTCATGGTGGATGATCCTTTTAAAGTATTGTTGGATCCTATTAGCTAGGATTTTGTTGAGGATTTTGGAATCCATACTCATCAGGGATACTGGCCTGAAATTCTCCTTTTTGATGGGGTCTTTGCCAGGTTTGGGGATTAAGGTAATGCTGGCCTCATAGAATCAGTCTGGAAGCTTTTCTTCTGTTTCTATTTTTTGAAACAGCTTCAGGGGAATAGGTATTATTTCTTCTTTGAATGTTTGTAGAATTCCCTAGGGAATCCATGAGGCCCTGGACTCTTGTTTTTTGGGAGGTGTTTGATCACTGCTTCAATCTTGTTACTGGTTATTGGCTTATTCAGGTCGTCCGTTTCTTCCTGTTTCAGTCTTGGGAGTTTATAGGTTTCCAGGAAGGCCTCCATTTCATCCAGGTTGCTCAGTTTATTGGCATATAGTTTTTGATAATAATTTCTAATAATTGTTTCTATTTCCTTGGTGTTGTGATCTGTCCCCTTTCATTCATTTTTTAAAAATTAATTTGTGTACTTTCTCTTTTCTTTTGGATAAGTTTGGCCAGTGGTTTATTGATCTTATTAATTCTTTCAAATAATCAGCTTCTAGTTTTTTTGATCTGATCTACTGTGTTTCTGGTTTCTAATTCATTGATCTCTGCTGTAATCTTATTATTTCTCTTCTAACGCATGGGTTAGGCATTGTTTGTTTTTTTCCTGCAGTTCATTAAGGTGTAAAGTTAGGTGAAATCGGGATTTTTCTATTTTTTTTTTTTGAGTGAGGCCTGGATGGCTATGTATTTCCCCCTTCGGACGGCCTTTGCAGTATGCCGTAGCTTTTAGACTGATATGTTTTCATTCTCATTGCTTTCCATGAATTGTTTACGTTCTTCTTTGATTTCCTGGTTGACCCAAACATTCTTGAGCAGAGTGGTCTTTAGTTTCCAGGTGTTTGAATTTATTCCAAATTTTTTCTTGTGATTGAGTTCCAGTTTCAAAGCATTATGGTCTGAGAATATGCAGGCAATAATTTCAATCTTTTGGTATCGGTTGAGACCTGATTTGTGACCCAGTATGTGGTCTATTCTGGGGAAGGTTCCGTGCGTGCTCAAGAAGAATGAGTATTCTGTTGTTTAGGGTGGAATGTTCTGTATGTATCTATGAGGTCCATTTGGTCCAGTGTGTCATTCAAAACTTGTTTCTTTGTTGATTTTCTGCTTAGATGATCTGTCTACTGCTGAGCGTGGAGTATTGAGGTCTCCTACAATTAACGTATTGTTACCAATATGACTTTTTATTTTGGTTAACAGTTGGCTTATGTAGATGGCCGCTCCCATGTTGGGGACGTAGATATTTACAATTGTTAAATCTTCTGTTGGGTAGTCCCTTTAAGAATGATATAGTGTCCTTCTGTGTCTCTAACTACAGTCTTTTGTTTAAAATCTAGTTTTCTGATACAAGAATTGCTACCCCAGCTTTCTTTTGAGGTCTGTTGGCATGGAAGATGGATCTCCATCACTTCACTTTTAGTCTGGATGTATCTCTAGGTTCAAAATGAGTCTCTTGTTGACAGCATATGGATGGGTCTTGTGTTTTTATCCAATCTGCAACCCTGTGCCATTTTATGGGAGAATTTAGGCCGTTCACATTAGAGTGATTATTGAAAGAAATGAATTAATTGTCCATCATGTTGCCTGTGAAGACCTTGTTTTTATAGATTGTCCGTTTCTATATCACTCTTGGGTCTTTCTCCTTTTATAGAACACCCCCCGTTAATATTTCTTGTAGAGTCAGCTTAGTGGTCACATATTCTTTCAGTTTCTGCCAGTCTTGGAAGCTCTGCATCTCTCCAGCCATTCTAAATGATAGCCTTGTTGGATAAGGTATTCCTGGCTGCATGTTCTTCTCGTTTAGTACCCTGAATATGTCTTGGCAGCTCTTTCTGGCTTGCCAGGTCTCTGTGGACAGGTCTGATGTTATTCTGATGTTCCTCCCTCTGTATGTAAGGAATCTCTTCCCCCTAACTGCCCTTAAGATGGTTTCCATGGTTCTAAGATTTGTGAGTTTTACTATTACATACCAGGGTGTTGGCCTGTTTTCCTTATCTTGGGAGCGGTCCTCTCTGTCTCTAGGAGACGAATGTTTGTTTCATTCCCTAGATTAGGGAAGTTCTCAGCTACAATTTGCTCAAATATATCTTCTACTTCTTTGTCTCCACCCCAAGGGATTCCAATAATTCTGACATTGGACCGTTTCATGGCGTCAGTTATTTCTCTGATACTGTTTTCATGGATTCTGAGTTGTTTTCCCCTGGTCTCTTTTCCCTTTTTGTCTATTAATTGGTCTTCAAGGTCACTAATTCATTTTTCTGCCTCACTTACCCTAGCTGTTAGATTATCTAGATTAGATTGCATCTCACTGATAGTATTTTTAAATTCTGCCAATTCAGCTTTCATTTCTGCCCTTAGAGACTCTATGTTGCCATTAATTGATCTCTCCATTCTAGCTATTTTCTTCACAATTGCTAGCCTGAATTCCATCTCTGACATCTTGGTTATATCTGAATCTATTTGTAAATCTGTAGCATAAGTCATAGTCTCTTAGTCTTTCCTATTTTGGAGGTTCCTCCTCATAGTCATTCTATTGAGGGGTGGTTAAGGGAATGTATAGAGTCCAAATTATTGACCACAACCCAAGGAAGATGCACCTGTTTTATAGAGACCTTAGAGTTGCTGGCCTCTTGTTTTCCCAGCCTGTCTTCTGGGGGAGGAGCGTGCTACACTGTTACTCAGGCAATCCTGTTTCGGTAGAGTTGTCCTGTCCCCCGTGGGGGGGGGGTGGGCTCAGTGGAAACCGGTTTTGGGGGGCTTTTGTTTTCTGGCATCTTTCCCTGGTGGCTTTCTGTTCAAAGCTTGTTTGAACTTGAGCTTGGTCTCATCTGAGAGTCAGAGAAGAGACCGTTTCTAACCCTCTTAGAGCAGAGAGATTGCAGTCTGTTCTTCAGCGAGCTCTCCAGGACACACTATCTCCGTTTCTGTCTGTGCTGTTATAAACTGCAGTGTCGTGGGTTGTGTGCCCCTCAGCAGCGCTCCCAGTCCTCGCCTCTAGGTCGGGGCACATCTCTGCACTTTGTGCTTCTAAAACCGTCAGCTGCTCCAAGTTCACACCCGAGGTCCGCTGCTCAGGGTTTCTGTCCGGCGGTGTCAGATTCCAATGTCCAGGCTCCCTCCCCCTTCCATTTATCGTCTGATATCTGCCCATGGAATCATGGCTCCCTGCTTCCTACCTTGAAACCAACCCCCTGCGATAGTCTGTAGAGATCCAGATCTATCTTCTTACATCTCAAGCTGATTTTGTCAGGTTCAGAGTGGTCTGGTAGATATCCAGCTCAATTCCGGGGACCGGTTGGAATAGAGTTCCCCTACTCCTCTGCCATGCCACCCTCCCCGCAACTCTTAATCTCAGGGTTGTGAATTCAAGCTCCACACTGGGTGTAAAGATTACTAAAAAATAGATTTAAAAAATTCGGCCCAATTGCATACCATTTACACACCTATTAAAGTGGCAAAACAAGAAACTGATTATATCAAGAACTGACATGGATGTAGAACAACTGGAATTTTCATACGTTGCTGGTGGGCATACAGAATGGTATAACCACTTTGGCAAAAGTTTTTCTATAATATTAAACATATACTTATCATGTCCTAGCAATCCCAGCCCCAGGCATTTACCCAAGAGGAATAAAATTATGTTCACACAAAAACCTGTACATAAATGTTTATAGCAGCTCTATTCATAAGGATCAAAAGCAAGAGACCATCCACATGTCCATCACTTGGTCTATGAATAAATGGTGTCAGTTCATACAACAAACTACAATTCAGTAATGAGAAGACATAAACTTGTTAACAACGTGGGTGAATCTCAAAAACAGTGTTAGGTTAATAATCCTCAAATGGTTACATAATATATGACTTCTTTTATATGATATTCTGGAAAAGACAACATCATAGGACATAGAACAGATTAAGTTGTTGCCAGCGGCTGGGGCTCAAGGGAGGAGACTGACACAAAGGGTCATGTGACACTTCTGGAGATGATAAAACTGTTCTCTATTTTGACTGGAGTAGTGGGTGCATCAGGATTCATAGAACTGCATATCTAAAAAGATTAACTTTTACTCCAAGCATTACCTCAATAAACTTGACTTTAAAAATATAAAGTAGAGATACCTGTCTGGCTCAGTTGGTAGAGCATGGGACTCTTGATCTTGGGGTTGTTAAGTTTGAGTCCCATGTTGGGTGTAAAGATTACTTAAAAATAAAAGTTTAAAAAATTAAAAAATAAAAAGAGAAAGTCAATTTACAATCTAGTAAATGGAAAACTTAATTCAAACTGAAGTTCAATACAGTGTCCTAATTGAATGCAAAGAATCTGACCTGATTTGTAAAAGCAAACAAACAAAAATAAGAGCATAATTGCATTTCTTCTCATATGCTAGAATACAACATGTAGTTCTGATTCTGGTTTATATGAGGATGTACAGGTTCATGACACAGATAACCCATTTTTCATTGTGCTAGGTATTCACTCATTCAACACACTGCGCACTTCCTGTACACCTTGATCCATGACAGATGCTGACCATAACATGGTCAGATACAGGCCTGTTCCCAAGGATCTCATAGTGCAGTGAAGAGGACAAATAAGAAACAAATACATCAGGGGCGCCTGGGTGGCTCAGTCGTTAAGCATCTGCCTTCGGCTCAGGTCTTGATCCCAGGGTGCCAGGATCGAGCCCCGCATGGTGCTCCCTGCTCAGCGGGTGAGCCTGCCTCTCTCTCTCTCCCTCTGATGTTCCCCATGCTTGTAGTCTCTCCCTCTCTGTCTAATAAATAAATTAAAAAAAAAAAAAGAAACAAATACATCATAAACAAGACGGGCATATTTATCTTGAATAAATTAATTATACCTTGTCATTTTCACGATCAGAGATAGGAATGTCCATGCTCATTATAATACATCCTAAATGGCAATTTGATTATCTGAAGCCCTATCCTTTATATATTTCCTTTGTTTATTTTAGCCAGATGTCAAATTAAAAGAAAAGTCAATTTAAAAACCCCTTTGCAGGGATGAGTTAAGATGGTAGAGGAGTGGGGTGGCCCCTAAGCTTGCCTCATCCCTTGAACACAACTAGATAAGTATCAAATCATTTTGAACACCTAAGAAATTGATCTGAGGACTGAGAGAGCAAAACTGCACAGGAAGAAGCAAAATTGACCCCATCATGGAAGGTAGGAGTTATGGAGAGTTGATTTGGGGGAGAAAAGAACTGAGGCTGCTGTAATGGGGAGGGAGCCCTGATCATGGAGAGTGGAGAAAGACAGACAGACAGACACACACACACACACACACAGTGAATCAGCCTGCAGATATTGCACAAGAAAAACTCTTCCCCAAAACCACTGCCTGGGAAAAGGAAAGGGGCTGCTTACCGCAAGCATTGATAAGCAGTGGAGGACAAAGTCTGAAGTTTTGGAGGTCCGTGCCATCACCAGGGTTGTGCCTGGTGGGCTTGGCGGTGCTCTGGTGGGAAAGGAGGGTGGAAGCATAGGAGCAGGCAGTGTGGTCTCAGGATCCCCTTGGTTACATGGGGAGAAACCATTCCCCTGCTTGGAGCACATTTGGGAGAGGGGGCACAACCGCTCCAGGGACAAAAGACCTCATGGGCACCACTGAGCTGCCCTGTTCCCTTGCAGAGGAACAAAGACACCAGCGAAGGACAGCAAGCCATGGTGCTCTTTTTGCTGATCTCTACCATAAACTCCAAACTGCTGTGCTATCATACAACTGATTTCTGGGACAAACCAGCAAATGGCAAAAGCGTGGGGAGACCCTCCCCCAGAGGATCAGCATGGGTCTGCCCCTCAGGGATGTCTAAAATTTGGAGTTTTGAAACCCAGCCCCACGCCTGAGATAAAACACAGGAGTACTGTACCACCTAGCAGGCAGACAGCTTGGATGCAGGCAGGGACCTGACAGAAGCTGGGGACACAAGAGAGGTGATTGTTTGATCTTTTGTGAGAGCTTCCTGAAGAGTGGCAGGTGCGAACTCACTGCTCAGGGGTCAAGAGAGTGGGGCAACACCATTCCCCCCACTGCACCCCTCCCACCCCTGCCCATCAGCACTGAATTCGTATCTTTCAATAATCACTCTGAGTGTGAAATGGACTAAATGCTCCAAACAAAAGATATAGGGTATCAGAATGAATAAACAACAAGACCTATCTATATGCTGCCTATAAGAGATTCATTTTAGACCTAAAGACACCTGCAGATTGAAACTGAGGGGCTGGAGAACTATTTATCATGCTAATGGCCATCAAAAGAAAGCCAGAGTAGCCATACTTATAACAGACAGACTACATTTTAAACCAAAGACTGTAAAAAGAGATGAAGAAGGGCACTAAAATTAAGGGGTTTATCCATCAAGAAGATCTAATTATAAATATTTATGCTCCAACTTCGGTGCTCCCAAATATATAAATCAATTAATAACAAACATAAACTCATTGATAATAATAATACAGAAATAGTAGAGGATTTTAACACCACTCATAGCAATAGACAGATCATCTAGAAAACCAACAAGGAAACAATGGCTTTGAGTGACACACTGGACCAGATGGACTTAATAGATATATTCAGAACATTTCATCCTAAAGCAGAGGAAAACACATTCTTTTCAAGTGCACATGGAATATTCTCCAGAATAGATCACACACTGGGTCACAAATCAGGACTCCATGAGTATAAAAAGATCAAGATTATATCATGCATATTTTCAGTTCACAACATTATGAAACTTCAAGTCAACCACAAGAAAAAATTTGGAAAGACCACAAATGTATGAAGATTAAAGAACATATAATAATGAATGAATGGGTAAACCAGGAAATTAAAGAAGAAATAAAAAAATACATGGAAGCAAATGAGAATGAAAACACGACAGTCCAAAACTTCTGGGATGCAGCAAAGGTGGCCCTAAGAGGTAAGTATATTGTAATACATGCCCACCTCAAGAAACAAGAACAGTCTCAAACACTACCTAACCTTACACCTTCAGGAGCTAGAAAAGGAACAGCAAATAAAGCCTAAAGCCAGAAGGAAAATAATATAGAGCAGAAATAAATTATATATAAGTGCACCTGGGTGGCACAGTTAAGCGTCTGACTCTTGGTTTAGGCTAAGGTCGTGATCTCAGGATCTTGAGGTTGAGCCCTGCATTGGGCTTTGTGCTCAGTGAGGAGTCTGCTTAAGACTCTCTCTCTGCCCCTCCCCACTGTGCTTTCTCTCTCAAATAAATATATAAATGAATGTTAAAAAAAAATAAAATCTTAAAAAAAAAGGGGGGCGCCTGGGTGGCTCAGTCGTTAAGCATCTGCCTTTGGCTCAGGTCATGATCTCAGGGTCCTGGGATCGAGCCCTGCATTGGGCTCCCTGCTCCACAGGAAGCCTGCTTCTCCCTCTCCTACTCCCCCGTTTGTGTTCCCTTGGTCTGTCAAATAAGTAAGTCTTTTCTTTTTTTTTTTTTAAAGATTTTATTTATTTTTCAACAGAGAGAGAGAGAGAGAGAGAGGGAACACAAGCAGGGGGAGTGGGAGAGGGAGAAGCAGGCTTCCCGCTGAGCGGGAAGCCCGATGTGGGACTCGATCCCAGGACCCTGGGATCATGACCTGAGCTGAAGGCAGATGCTTAACGACTGAGCCACCCAGACGCCCAATAAAGTCTTTAAAATATATATATACAACAAAAAACAGTAGAACAGATCAATGAAACTAAGAGCTGGTTAGAATGGCTAAAATCACAACTGAGGAAAGAAGAGATGTTGGCAAGGATGTGGAGAAAGGGGAAGTGCAAATCGGTGTAGACACTCTGGAAAACAGTATGGAGGTTCCTCAGAAAGTTAAAATAGAGCTACCCTATGACCCAGCAATTGCACCACTGTGTATTTATCCAAAGGGTACAAACATAGTGATTCAAAGGGGCACATGCACCCCAATGTTTATAGCAGTAATGTCCACAATAGCCAAAATATGGAAAAAGCCCAGATGTCCCTCAACAGATGACTGAGTAAAGAAGATGTGGTGTGTACACACACACACACACACACACACAGTGTATATTACTCAGCCATCAAAAAGAATGAAATCTTGAGTCACAGATCTGTACTTCTGAAACAAATAATGCAATATATGTTAAGAAAAAAAAATGAAGAAGAAGATAGCAGGAGGGGAAGAATGAAGGGCAGTAAGTCGGGAATAAGCCGGAGGGGGAGACGAACCATGAGAGACTACGGACTCTGAAAAACAAACTGAGGGTGCTAGAGGGGCGGGGGGTGGGGGATGGGTTAGCCTGGTGATGGGTATTAAAGAGGGCACATTCTGCGTGGAGCACTGGGTGTTATGCACAAACAATGAATCATGGAACGCTACATCAAAAACTAATGATGTAATGTATGGTGATTAACATAACAATAAAAAATTTAAAAAAAAGAATGAAATCTTGCCATTTGCAATGACATGTAGATGGAACTAGGGGGGGATTATTCTAAGTGAAATAAGTCAGTCAGAGAAAGACAAATACCATATGATTTCACTCATATGTGGAATTTAAGAATCAAAACAGATGAACACAGGGGAAGGGAAGGAAAAACAAAATAGGAAAACAGAGAGGGAGGCAAACCATAAGAGACTCTTAACTACAGGGAACAAACTGAGGGTTGCTGGAGGGGAGGTGGGTTTAGGGATGGGGTAACTGGGTGATGGGCATTAAGGAAAGCACTTGAAGTAGAGCAGTGGGTGTTATGTGCAAGTGATGAATCACTAAGTTCTACTCCTGATATTAATAATACAGTGTATGTTAACCTACTTGAATTTAAATAAGACCTAAAAAAATAAAAACAGAAACAAAGAAAAACTATATAAAAGTTTCTATGACCAAGCAAAAGGAGACTAGAATTTAAAATGCTTTCTTTTTAATACTACTAACTGCGTTTCCAAAAATGACATAATTCACATTTAAAGGTATCAATACTATAAATGTATCTTACAGTAGGAAATATAAGTATAAACAGATTATATACATTTTGCTTTATTGATATAATTTTACACACATAACCTTATATACTATCCAATAATATCCAAAGAAAACACCTACAAATGTACTTGTCTAGACAGTAGACAACAGTTTTTAAAATGAACCAAAATAGAGATTCTGGTTTCTCAGCTGCATGTGGTGGAATTATTTATGTATAAAGATCAACTCTTGTGTATTTACCACATTAAAGATATTTAACTTTGTTCCATGCCAGCCATGAGTGACAGTGCGAGAGATTCCACTGTTGGAAGAATAAAAATAAGGTTAAAAAATAGGTTTAAATATTTGAAAATAAGGCTTCAATAATTTCAGAACCGAAAGTATTTAATGACTTTCCAATTTTTAATTGATTATTTTAAATGTAAATAAAGATAATTGGTTTATTAAATACAAATTGGAAAAGCAGGATTTATTTTGTATTTCAGATTAATGTTGAAAACAAAACATCTGGCATTTCACTGAACAAATCACAGTTGTCCCCTATGTCTTAGAATCTGGAGTCAATTCATAACAAAATGCTATGTTCTAACCTATGAATGGATCCTATTTGCATAACAATCACCCAAAGCAAAAATGGACAAATAAGTCAATGTTTCCTCTAACACATTTCTAACATAGTGTTTTTTAAAATGTTCAGCTATTCTTAATTAGTACATCACAATTAGAATACGCAGAAAAAGGGAAGAGATTAACCCTGCACACTTAAAAAATCTTCTCCCTGTGACTCAATCCACAGACTTGTCTGCCTCACATGGTATTTTGAACTGTTACACATGTTACAGGGGGTACAGGAGTTTTTGAAACTGCCAAAAAAAAAAACCCAAAAACCCACCCCAAAACAATGCTTACCTTTTGAAAAGGAATAATTACAAAAGCTACACATAATAGTAAAGTATGACTGAGATCTACTCTGCCATCAGCTTTATTTAATAATAGTTCTAGAAATCCACTGGTGTAACAAATCATATACTAAAAAGCAGTATCTTTAGTCTCAGTGTTTTACATCTGATATTAATTCACCACATTGTAATTCTGAAAAAGCAAGTCAAAGTATGGCACAACTGCTGAAGGATTTTCCAGGTTTAAAAAGGTGAAAAATTCTAATTCTTTATGAGATTAGTACCAAAACAGTAACAGTAGACTTAGCTACAAGAAAACATAAAAGCAGTAATAATTTAACATGGTATACTCACAATGGGGAAAGGATCCTCTGCAGACAGCTTTGTTTAAAATGGTTACAAGAAACATATGGCAGTTTTTAAAATCCGACTCCATTTTCTCTATAGATTCCATTCTAGGAAAGAAAGTAAATTTCAATTAATAAGTATATAAAGGGTTAATGGGTAGGCTACAAAATATATTTGGAGTAATTTCAAATATACTTCAGTTTAATGTCCTAAGTCTTAAGATAATGAAATATAAAATTTCCTGCCCTACTTTAAAATACAAGCTTTCCAAATATTTGAAGGAAAAAGTCATTAGGACATAAAACTGTGCTCTTTTTGGATGATACTGGGTTCCGAAGCTGGGATGGCTGGGGATGTTCCCTTTTCCATTACACATTTCTGTATTTTTCATTTGTATATCTTCTTTTTGAAACAAATACATTAAAGATATAAAAGCCTACATTTTAAAATTATTAAAAAATGAGAGGGAAAAATCAAATAAGAAATCAGAGGGAGACAAATCGTAAGAGACTCTTAACTATAGGGAACAAACTGAGGGTTGCTGGAGGGGAGGTGGGTGGGGGGATGCGGTAACTGGGGGATGGGCATTAAGACGGCACTTATGTAATGAGCACTGGGTGTTGTACGCAACTGATCAATTATAGAACTCTACATCTAGAACTAATGATACACCATATGTTACCTAATTGAATTAATAAAATGTTATATAAAAATAAAATCTTAAAAAAACAAAAACTTTATTATGGGCAATATGGAACATACATAGGAGAGAGCACAGAGGACACTCACACACCCACATCCAGCTTCAGCAGTCATCTACTGCCAAGAGGCCCTGTGCACAGCCCAGCCCCACATTTAGGCAAATTTGAGACATCATAGCCCTTCTGTCATAAATATTTCAGTGTGTATACATTAAAGATAAAGACTCCTTTTAAAACAGAGCCACAACACTATTTACTTGAAAATATTTAACAATGATTTTTTAATATCATCAAATAAGCAGTGTTCAAAATTCATGTTGCTTTTGAAAATTTTCACTCTTCTGCTGTAAGTGAATCAGGGTCAATTAATTTCCATAAATTATAATGGCTGATAATTCTTCTGAAGTCCTCCTCACTCCCTGTTATTTTTCTCACAATTTACTTGAAGAAACTGAAACAATTCAATTTTAGCCAAGCATATGCAGCAGTGTTATTTTCTCCTCCACCTCACAGTGGTATGGAAAGAAAAATGTGCTTTACATACTTTGCGACAGCCCTAACAAAGCAAGTAAGACTTTTATTTTCATACTGCCATTAAGAATTCTAAACTACACTTAGTATCTTCATTCAGAGTGTTCTGATGCAGCCATAGATTAAGATTTTAATTTTGATTAGCACTATCATGAATTCTCACCTCCTTACTGACAAGTACAAGCTATTATTCCAAAAGTCTGGTCAATGAGACTTGCATTTTTATTTTAGGGAAGTAACAGAGGCATTATCATTACATTAATTTTATGAAGAAGACAGGATCAAACTACTGAACTGTACATTCAGGTTTACAGTACAGGATGGTATTCTAGATATGAAGAGCAAGCTCCTGGCTCAAAAACTGTCCTCTGACTTCACAGCATCTGTCTTTCTACATGATTCTGGACAATAGTCTACCGAGACATCCAGAATTTGCCTTAAAATAATTTAGCAAGTTATGGATAGGGGTGGGCACCAAGAGTTTGTTATGCAGTTCTCTCTACTTGTATGTTTGAAAGTGTTCATAATTAACAAAACCTATACAAGTAAACATGAATGCAATCTAAGAATATTTACTTGTTCCAATTAAAATTTTCAGGTATTTCTTCTTGTTTTACAACTCATAAAAGAATGGCACACTTTTAATGCTGCCTATTAAAGTGAAAAACTTCAACTCTTCCCTTAATGTAAGTGATATGTAATATATTGCCAAGATGTAAAAAGGCTCCCAGAATATACTTTATAAAAAAGGGTTTCGAGAATAAAGTCAGTTTAAAATTTTTTTAAAATTTAAATTGAATTTAATTAACATACCCTGTATTATTAGTTTCTGTGGTAGAACTGGTGATTCTTCAATTGCATATATATCACTCACTGCTCTCCTTCAAGTGCTTTCCTTAATGCAATGTTCATGTTTTGTTTCTTAAATTCCACATGTGAGTGAAATCATATGGTATTTGTCTTTCTCTGACTTATTTCACTTAGCATAATCCCCTCTAGTTCCATCCACGTCATTGCAAATGGCAAGATTTCATTCTTTTTGATGGCTGAGTAATATACCACTGTGTGTGTGTGTGTGTGTGTGTGTGTGTGTGTGTGTGTGTGTGTGTGTGTGTGTGTGTGTGTACCCATACATACATACACATCTTCTTTACTCATTCATGTCACTGGTCATTTGGGCTCTTTCCATATTTTGGCTATTGTGGACATTGGGGCCATAAACATTGGGGTGCATGTGCCCCTTCGAATCACTATGTTTGTACCCTATGGATAAATACATAGTGGTGCGATTGCTGGGTCATAGGGTAGCTCTATTTTAACTTTCTGAGGAACCTCCATACTGTTTTCCAGAGTGTCTGCACTGGTTTGCACTCCCACCAATGTAAGAGGGTTCCCCTTTCTCCACATTCTTGCCAGTACCTGTTCTTTCCTGAGTTGTTAATTTTAGCCATTCTGCCTGGTGTGAGGTGGTATCTCATTGTGGTTTTGATTTGTAGTTCCCTGATGCTGAGTGATGTTGAGCATTTTTTCCTGTGTCTGTTGGTGATTTGTATGTCTTCTTTGGAGAAAGGCTGTTCATGTCTTCTGCCCATTTCTTGACTGGATTGTTTTTTGGGTGTTGAGTTGGTAAGTTTTTTTTTTTATAAGATTTTATTTATTTGTCAGGAGAGAGAGAGAGAGAGAGCACAAGCAGTGGGAGCAGGCAGAGGGAGAAGCAGGCTCCCCGCTGAGCAAGGAGCCTGATGTGGGACTCCATCCCGGGACCCTGGGATCATGATCTGAGCTGAAGGCAGATGCTTAACTGACTAAGCCACCCAGGCATCCTGATAAGTTCTTTATATTTGGATACTAGCTCTTTATCAGATGTCATTTGTGAATAGCTTCTCCCATTCCATAGGCTGCCTTTAGTTTTGTCGACTGTTTCCTTTGCTGTGCAGAAGCTTTGTATTTTGATGAAGTCCCAATAGTTCATTTTTACTTTTGTTTTCCTTGCCTTTGGAGATATGTCTAGCAAGAAGTTGCTGTGGCTGAGGGCAAAGAGGTTGCTGCCTGTGTTCTCCTCTAGGATTTTAATGGATTCCTGTCTCACATTTAGGTCTTTCATCCATTTTGAGTTTATTTTTGTGTATGGTGTAAGCAAGTGGTCCAGTTTCATTCTTCTGCATGTAGCTGTCCAACAGTCCCAACACCATTTGTTGAAGAGACTGTCTTTTTCCCATTGGATAGTCTTTCCTGCTTTGTTGATTAGTTGACCATACAGTTGAGGGTACATTTCTGGGTTCTCTGTTCTGTTCCATTGATCTGTGTCTGTTTTTATGCCAGTACCATACTGTCTTGATGATTATAGTCTGTAATACAGTGTGGAGTCCGGAATTGTGATGCCTCCAGCTTTGGCTTTCTTTTTCAACATTTCTTTAGCTACTCAGGGTCTTTCCTATGTTCCATACGAATTTTAGGATTGTTTGTTCCAGCTCTGTGAAAAATGCTGGTGGTATTTTGGTAGGGATTGCACTGAATGTGTAGATTGCTCTGGGTAGCACAGAAATTTTAACAAAATTTGTCCTTCCGACCCATGAGCATGGAATCTTTTTCCATTTCTTTCATAAGTGTTCTATAGTTTTCAGAGTACAGATCCTTTACGTCTTTGGTTAGGTTTATGCCTAGGTATCTGATGGTTTTGGTGCTATTGTAAATGGGATGGAGTCCTTGATTTCTATTTCTTCTGTCTCATTGTTGGTGTACAGAAATGCAACTGACTTCGGTACATTGATTTTATATACTGCCACTTTGCTGAATTCCTGTATGAGTCCTAGCAGTTTTTGGGTGGAGTCTTTCAGGTTTTCAACATAGATTATCATGTCATCTGTAATGAATGAAAGTTTGACTTCTTTGCTGAGTGGATGCTTTTTATTTCTTTTTGTTGTCTGATTGCTGTTGCTAGGATTTCTAGTATTATGTTGGACAGTGGTGAGAATGGACATCCCTGTCATGTTCCTGACCCTACAGGAAAAGCTCTCAGTTTTTCCCCCTTGAGGATGATATTTGATGTGGGTTCTTTGTATGTTGAGAAATGTTCCCTCTATCTCCTCTATCCCTACTTTTTGAGGGTTTTTATCAAGAAAGAATGTTGTACTTTGTCAATGCTTTTTCTGTATCAATTGAGAGGATCATATGGTTCTTGTCCTTTCTTTTATTAATGTGGTCTATCACCTTGATTGATTTGCGGATGTTGAACAACCCCTGCAGCCCAGGAATAAATCCCACTTGGTCCCAGTGAATAATCTTTTTAATGTATTGTTGGATCCTATTAGCTAGGATCTTGGTGAGAATTTTTGCATCCATCCTCATCAGAGATTTGGTCTGTAATTTCCTTTTTAGTGGGGTCTTTGGTTTTGGGATCAAGGTAATGCTGGCTTCATAGAGTAAGTCTGGAAGTTTTCCTTCTATTTCTATTTTTTTCAAACAGCTTCAGAAGAATAGGTATTAATTCTTTAAATGTTTGGTAGAATTCTGCTGGGAGGCCATCTGGCCCTGGACTCTTGTCTGTTGGGAGATTTTTGATTACTGCTTCAATTTCTTTGCTGGTTATGGGTCTGTTCAGGTTTTCTATTTTTCCTGTTTTAGTTTTGGTAGTTTTAAGTTTCTGGGAATGAACTAATTTCTTCCAGATGGCCCAATTTGTTGCCATATAGTTGCTCATAATATTCTAATTGTTTGTATTTTTTGGTGTTGGTTCTGATTTCTTCTCTTTCATTCATGATTTTATTGATTTGGGTCCTTTCTCTTTTCTTTTTGATAATCTGGCTAGGGGTTTATTGATCTTATTAATTCTTCCAAAGAACCAGCTACTAGTTTCATTATCTGTTCTATTGTTTGTTTTTATTTCTATGATTTCTGCTCTAATCTTTATTGCTGGATTTAGGCTTTATTTGCTGTTCTTTTCCCAGCTCCTTTAGGTTTAAGGTTAGGTTCTGTATTTGAGACTTTCCTTGCTTCCCGAGGAAGGCTTGTATTGCTATATACTTCCCTTTTACGATCAGCTTTACTGTATCCCAAGGGTTTTGAACTGTCATATTTTCATTTTCATTTCCTTCCACGTGTTTTTAAATTCTTTAATTTCCTGGTTGACCCATTCATTCCTTAGTAGGATGCTTTTAACCTCCAAGTGTTTGTGTTCCTTCCAAATTTTCTTTTGTGATTGAAGTTTTAAAGCATTATGATCTGAAATAGGCAGGGCATAATCTATTTTTTGGTACCAGCTGACACCTGATTTGTGACCCAGTATGTGATCTATTCTGGAGAATGTTCCATGTGTACTTGAGATGAATGTGTATTCTGTTGCTTTAGGATGAAATGCTCTGAATATATCTGTGAAGTCCATTGGTCCATTATGTCTTTCAAAGCCCTTGTTTCCTTGTTGATCTTCTGCTTAGATGATCTGCCCATTGCTGTAAGTGGGGTGTTAAAGTCCCCTACTATTATATTATTATCAATGTGTTTCTTTAATTTTGTTATTAGTTGGTTTATATGTTTGGCTGCTCCCATGTTAGGAGCATAAATATTTACAACTGTTCCATCTTCCTGTTGGATAGACCATTTAATTATGATATAGTGTCCTTCTTTATCTCTTATTACAGTCTTGGATTTAAAATCTAGTTTGTCTAGGGATGACTACTCTTTTTTTTTTATGCCCATTAGCATGATAAATGGTTCTCCACCCCCTCACTTTCAATCTGTAGGTGTTGCTGGATCTAAAATGAGTGTCTTTTAAGCAGCATATTGATAGGTCTTTTTTTTTTCTTAATACATTCTGATACCCTGTCTTTTTTTTAAATTTTTTATTATGTTAATCACCATACATTACATCATTAGTTCTTGATGTAGTGTTCCATGATTCATTGTTTGTGCATAACACCCAGTGCTACCCTATGTCTTTTGATTGGAGCATTTAGCCCATTTACATTCAGAGTTAATTATTGAAAGATACGAATTTAGTGTCATCGTATTACTTGTAAAGTCACACTGTTCCTGTAGATTGCCTCTGTTACTTTTCGGTCTTCGTTACTTTTGGGCTCTCTCTTTGCTCAAAGGATTCCCTTTAATATTTCTTGCAGGGCTGGTTTAGTGTTCACAAATTCCTTTGGTTTTTGTTTTCCTGGAAACTCTTTATTTCTCCTCTATTCTGAATGACAGCCTTGCTGGATAAAGTATTATTGGCAGCATATTTTTCCCATTTAGCACCTTGAATATATCATGCCAGTCCTTTCTGGACTGCCAGGTCTCTGTGGCCAGGTTTGCTGCCAGCCTTATGTTTCTACCCGTGCAGGTTCAAGACCTCTTGTCCCAAGTGGCTTTCAGGATTCTCTATTTCTGAAATTTGCAGGCTTCACTATTATATGTTGAGGGGTTGACCTATTTTTATTGATTTTGAGGGTGGGGCTCTCTGTTCTTTCTGGATTTGAACGTTTGTTTCCTTCCCCAGATTAGGGAAGTTCTCAGCTATAGTTTGTTCAAATAAACCTTCTGCCCCTCTCTCCATTTTCTGTGACCCCTATTATCCGGATATTATTTTGCTTTATGGAATCGCTAACTTCTTACAGTCTCCCTTTGTGATCCAGTAGTTGTCTTTCTTTTCGCTTCTTTATTTTCCATCATTTTGTCTCCTATAACACTGACTCTCTCCCCTGCCTCATTCATCCTCATTAGAGCCTCCATTTTTTACTGCATCTCAGTAATATCATTTTTTATTTTGTCCTGATTAGATTTTAGTTTTTATTTCTCCAGTAAGGGATTTTGTAGTGTCTCCTATGGTTTTTTCAAGCCCAGACAGTATCTTTATAATCACTTTAAATTCTAGTTCAGACATCTTAGTTGTATCCATATTTAAATCCCTGGCATTGAGTGCTACCCCCTGTTCTTTCTTTCATGGTGAATTTCTCCATCTGGTCATTATGTCCCGAAAAGAATAGAAGAAAGAGAAAAGACAACAATACCAACAAGAACAACAGAAAAAAATAACAAAACAAACCAGAAGAAAACAAAATCAAGACAAAATAAAAAATCAAACCACAATGAACTGAACGAAACAAAATACTAGATTCTGGATTTATTTTGCTCTGCTTGTTAAAAGAAACTAGATTTCAAAATAGGAAAGAAAGGAAAACACATATATATATATAATAAAGTATATAAAATATACAATGAATAGAAAGCAAATATATATATAATGTATATATAAAAATAAAGAATTGAAAAAATAAGAAAACAGAGAAAAAATAAAACTGAAAGACTAAAGAATAATAAAACAACTGCAAATGCTATATATTGTTTTCCCCAAGAGCTGAAGTTTTGCAGTTCTGTATGATAGGTAAATTTGGTGCTCGTTGGTTGTTCCTGCTGGTCTTCTGGGGGAGGGGCCTGTTGTGCTGATTCTCCGGTGCCCTTGTGGTGGGAAATTGCACCTTCCTTGTCGGGGGGCCAAGCTCAGTGTTAGTGGCTCCGGATTCCACTTCGTGGTGCTGTTTTGCTCCCTGATGGCTTTCAGTACCAATGGGGGGGAGGATGAAAATGGTGGCGCCCCACTCTCTAGCCCAGAGCTGAAAGTTTGTGCCCCCCACTCTTCAGTGAGCCCTCACAGAAAAGCAGTCATTCTTTTACATTAAAAGCCAGTTTTAAAAGGAAAGCTGAAATGGTCACAATGCAGAGGTTCCACAAGCTACATACTTACTGCCATGCCCCCAGACCTGCTTGCCAACCATCTGCAAACATGAGAGCCAAATTCAATACCTTCATGATGGCTTCTTTCACAAAACTGACCTGGAGATTAAAGCCACAGACAGAATACAGGCTCTGTAACTATGTTTGGACACTGACACCAACACTTTTATTTAATCTACATGAGTCACAAAAAAAGTTCATCAATGCAATGACAGCCTTCAATATAATATGGAAAGGTGCTAGGCTGTGAATAAGTGCACTTGGAATTAGGCCACCCATCTAATGCACTGTGACATAGGGAGTATTAGCAGCAAAGTCTGACCAACAGAGCAAGTCACCATTTCCTAGGATGGTTATTTGAATTCACCAACAAAAGGGAGGAAGTAGTCCAATGGCTGTAAATTGACTTAATCCCATACATTCTCACTAAGCTGGATGCACTTCCTGACTAAAGCACTATTATTCCACAACTGCAGACACAATTTTCCAATTGAATCCAAGTGCAGTAAAGGGTGCAGATGATCATAATACAGTTCTCATCTATTTCTCTTAGATATAATTTCTAGTAATATGGCACAAATTTGTAACTTTATTTGATTTGGTCATTCCTTATAGAATATTTTGCTTAGTAAGTATAAAATCTAGGTGGCCAAATCTGCAGATGACATCTCACATACCTTTTCTCTCAGCAAACATCGATCATGGATGGTTGACAAGTATCTATAATGAATCTTAATCAACTGATCTAAATCCTTGGCTTCTTCAACTTGATGTTGAAACTCCAGCCCTGTACTGTGAAGAATCTTGAAGAGAAAGATGAAAAGTTTAATTAGCAGACTTCTTTGAGGACTTGAATGCTAGACACAAAACTTTTTACCAACCTCTTCTACTCCTCTCAAATTCTTTCTTCAGTAATTACAACTGTAAAATTTACAAAGTACATGCTTTAAAGGCTGACATTCTTATCCTAGAATAATGGTGGGGCCAGTTCTTTAGGAAATCCATTTGCACAGTAAATGAATGCCTTACTTTGGACCAACAGACTATTCCTGGTGGGGAGGGGCAAATACATCAAATCACATACAAAATGCATTGGTTTTGTTTTGTTTGTTTAATTATCAGGTAAATTGAACTTACATGTTTTTATAAGTTCCAATGTTTTTATAATGATCTTTCTTTAAAAGGAGCATAGACATACTTTAACTAGAAAACAAGAAACAAGCAAAAACTTAACTTCCTACCATTTGCTCTCAATAATTAAGAGTTTAAGACTGCCTCTGAAAGCCAATGCATGGTAAGCAGAAAGCACCTCTGCCACATGCATCATGTCTAAAACACAGGCTTTAAAGGCTCACTTCTTCCAAATAAAATGAGTTTTAGAACTTGTATACAAATGAGTTTTTTTTAAAGCAACCATTTTAAATCCCAAATGAGTACTGTCTTCCAAGAATACTGCTATTGTTCAAATATCTGAACTCCTCTTCCAGACTTCCTCTAGATCTGGTTTTAAGATGTATAAGAAAAGCAGTTTCATTTACTTCATAATGGGTTGCTTCTTGTTTCTAAGAAAAAATATATAATCCGGCTGCATCTTCCTCCTTACACACACTAGCCTGACAGATTTTTGGCTGTTACTAAAATTTGAAGCCATTTTCCAGGGACAGATCTGTCACCACTGATAGTTTAAAAGTCTATACTGCAAGTTCTGAAGGCAATTCCAGAAGAGGAGCTCTGGGTACGCCCATCCCAAGAGGCTGCTGGACAGGAGGGACTCTCTGGATACACGTGCTCTGGCATGTTTAAAAAAACACTTCCCCCCACTGCCAATATTTATGATCAAATATTTTATGTGTGTTATTTTCATACTTATAGTCTACAAGTATTTTGTGGGCTCTTATAAATATATCAGAAGTAATCCAGACACAAACCCTGGTCATGATGTAGTTGTGTAAGCTGTTCACAAAGTGCATGAGCTTTACTCTCAAGAGGAACATACGATGAATCTGCTGTCTTATTGGTTCCTTTTGTGGTCCAAACTGAGCAGTTGTGGCTTGTTCACATAAAAGTCCTTCTCTGAGTTGTGGTTTTCCAGCAGTATTAGCTAGTTCTGTACAAGATTGAAAGAGCAGAGTCAGTGGGAAGAACATCTACTCAAATTCCACCCATGCCACTGTACAGGGGTGGGACTTCTGATGTGGTCATCAACCTGCAAAGGGCACTCTACAGGAGGCACATTAGGGACCCTGCCTTCAGTGTCTCTGGAAGGTAAAGCAGTGAAGTTCCCCTTATCACCATCATTAAAACATAAATGCCAAGTCCAAATACTTTGTCATGAAAATTTTTTTTGCATGATTTAAGAATATTTATTCTGGCTAAATTCCTCATCAAGCTGTTATATTTCAGACTGACTGCAGTACAATTCCCTGGTATTTCATTCAGGGAAGTTAATTTTGACAACTGTAAAACCTTTGCTATAAATACTTGTTATTTGGGCACTTGTGTATACATAAATAATGACCAAAGATCACCCACTTCTTTATTTCAGGGCTAAAATTCAATTATAATTTATCTGTTGAAAACAAATCTTACCACCAAATAGTAGAACATCCAGACTATATTTTGCCCACTTTATTTGCAATAAGAGAAGGAACACCTGATTATAAATTTTTTGACATTCCAAACTTATAACAATATCCACAGGCCATGGGATCTATGAAAACAAAAATAGAAAATTAGAGTAGAAAGTAACCTATTACTTGCATGTTGTAATTTTAATAGAAAACAATGTTCTTAAAAAACATATCAGCACATACCTTATAGCTCAGGGTCAGACCATCTAAGATATGAACAGGGAGTTTCTTCTTGGTTGTGTCAACATTTTCATAAGATATAGACAGACTAGATAAAGAAATTTCAGTTTTAGTTTGTGAAAGTACTATGCTCAAATAAAAATACTCTTTATATTTCGATAAAGGTTTTCTAGCATATATTCCAGAATAGGAATTTGGTTTTAGAAGAGGGTAAAGTTTTTAAATAATGGGTTTAGCTATGAAAGAAAAGAGACACTTATATGTAGTAAGTTAGGAAAAAAGTAGAAGTCAGGGAAGAAGATATAATGGTAATAGGCTGGGTGCTTAATTCTGATAAAATTCAGGCAACAGGCTCAGAAGATAGACCCTCTGCTGAGGGCAGTGGAGGGAGACTGCTCTCTTTGCCCTGGAGAGTGTGTGTGCAAGTCCATCAATAGCAATGGGGTCTGCTTCTAAAGCAAAGGTGTATACACACTGCTTCACCCACTCTTTCCTAACACTGGTTTGAATGTGACTCTCAATAGAAAGAAGCAACAAATGTGCATGGAAATGTTCTTGCACCAGGCACCACATGGACACTTAACTGCCCTTACTCATTTAATCCTCAGAGTAGTCCTGTCAGTGGACTGGGAAATGATGTAACTCTCCCACAGCATCATATGATGAAACCAGGATGCAGACCATGTAAGGTTTAAGTGTAACACAGAGGTGGGGAGGCAGCCTTACAACCAGAGATGGAAAGCAGTGTGTGACTTATAAATTAGCCAATTCATTCCATGTCACAGGCATTAGTCAGAATTTTTTTTAGCTTGTAAATTATGTGCATCCACTGAGTACTTAGTAGGCACTTACTGAATACCTTATTTGTCAGTCATCATGCCAAGCAGGTGAAAGAAAGTCAATCCCTTCTCCCCGTCTAGGGGCTCATAGCCCAGAGAATATCCCAGAGCAGACACAAGGTGCTGCACCAATTCAGGCCAAGCAGGACTTTGTAGGAGAGCAGACCACTGCCAGGCCATGCAAATGGAAGAGCACCTAACTGGAGGAAGCTATGAAGCAGGGAGAGTACAGCTCTTCAGCAAACAAGAAATATTCCAAATTCCTGAAATGGAAAGTGTGGTAGAAGAGAGAACATGATGTGTCTGTATGTGTACACGTACTAGAATTGAGGCTGGGAAATGAACCAGATAGTAAAACTTGCCCTCTCATGAGATGGAGCTCAGCCCATCTGTTATGAGGAGCCAACGAGGAATCTGAACACAACTGGTGGAGGGAGTTGCTGGTACCACTGTAGTCACTCTGGTGGCCCTGTCGGGGTCCAATGGAAGGGAGTGAAGTTGAGACACAGAGACAGTCAGGAGGTGTCAGAGAGGAGCTCTTGAGTGAGCACTGAGAGGTAAGGGGAAACGTTATCTAGGAGGCAGAACTGAACAACCAGGGAGGTGTAGGAGCTAGGACAGAGGAAGGAATCCAGGATGAGCCACACTGCCTTTGGACACTGGGATGAACAATGGTGCTCTACTAGAAGAGACAAAAGATTGTTTGGGATGAGACAATGACCTCAGTTTTGGATACATGACATTTGAGTGTAGTCACAAGCTGCTGGCTGTGTAGGCACCTAGGCTAAAGGTACTGATCTGCAGGTCACTGAAGCCATTAACTGGGACTGGAACTGTCGGAGGCAGGAGTGCTGACTGAGGCAGTAGAGCGAGAAGCTGTGCCAAAGGCAGGTGGGAAGCAAGAGGCCCACAAAGAGATTACAGAAAGAGTAGCAGGGATATGGGAGGGTTGTTAAGGCACGGATACTGGTCAGGGCAGGGGAGCAGCACTGGCACTGATGCTGGAATTGAGAGGGAGACTCGAGGGCCAGACTCAGAAAGCCTGAGGAGGCAGACAGCTGCTTAGAACATATGGAAGCCACAGCAGAAGGGGTCCCCGGGGGTGGCTCATTTCTCCTGAAATCTATGAATAGAATGCAATCTCAATAAAAATACCATCTAAGTTTTTGTTTTGGTGAGGCTAGACAAGTTGACAATAAAGTACATTTGGACAAATAAACAAGAATAGCCAGGAAAGCCCTATTATTAAAACAGGATGTTATTAGCACATGAATAAACAGAACAGGGAAACAGAATGGAAAATCTAGAAAGATACTCAAGTACATATGAAAACTTAATGATAAAGGGGCATGTCAAATAAATGCAGGAAAGATGGATTGTCTTTTTAAAGAAGTGATGGAAACCAATTAGTCATTTGGAAAAAGATAAAACTAGATCTATTTCTTTTTTAGCTGGATAAGTTCCAAATAGATCAATACCTAAATGTAAAAATACCTATTCAAGTATTAGGATAAAAGATGGGTGAATTTCTTTGTAACCTGCAAAGAAGTAAAACTTTCTTAACTCAAAATCTAGAAGTAGTAAGACAAAAGATTGATAAATTATAAAACTAAAAAAATCTACATGACCAAACAACAAAAAATTACTATACCATAAGCAGAATGAAAAGACAAATGTCGAATTGGGAAATGTATATAATATAAATAGCTTCTAAAAATGGAGAATAAGAGACCAATAACCTGATACTAACAGAAATGGTGGCAAAATATATGGATAGTTCACAATAAAAAATTTCAAAAATAAACATGGAAAGATGATAAAGCTCACTCATAATCAGAAAAATGTAAATGAAAACTATACTGAGATACTGTTTCTCATCAGACTGGCAAAATTCCAAAAGTCTGACAACATATTCTGTTGGTGAGGCTGTGGAGAAAGCCACTCTACACATTGCTGGTGGGAATCAGAAAGAATACAGGCCATATGAAAAGAAATTTGGGAACAGCTAGCAGAATTACACATAAATTTACCTTTTTACCTAGCAATCCCATTATAGGAATATATTCCAAAATTACACTGGCAAAAATATGAAGTGAGAGGTACGAAACTAGTTAGTCATTGCAGATATGCACAGGAGAAGAACAGAAACCCAAAGCCCACCAACAGGACAACTGACTGAAAATAATACAGTGGAAAGCCAGTCAACTGTAAAGGAGTAAGGATAAGCTCTCTAGCTTATAAATGGAGTGGGTGTGAGATACATTAGTAACATAAGAAAAATAAACCAAATGTCAGAGTAGGCAATGCATGGTACCTTTTGTACAACATGCAATGGTTGCCTAAAGGAAAGGGAGCAGGAACAGGAATAGAAGACAGATC
This sequence comes from Eumetopias jubatus, assembly GCF_037043125.1. NCBI lineage: Eukaryota > Metazoa > Chordata > Mammalia > Carnivora > Otariidae > Eumetopias > Eumetopias jubatus. Next base: position 146,077,950 of record NW_028274813.1, read on the forward strand.
TCCCTAGAAGTACCACTGTACCAATGATTTTAACTTAAGAAATATACAGCTGTTTATATAATTAAGAAACAAAATTGAATCAAGGAAAAAAAAAGCAGTTCCTAAAAGTAGAAAACTAAAACAAATGAACTTGACCCTATATTAAGTTGGTGGCATAATCACATGGAGAATTATTCCAAGTGACTTTGAACTAGACTATTCTGATGATTTGATAGTATAGGAAGAGAAAACAATCACAAACAGTAATTTAAACTCTCAGTGGACTTGTTGCTATTACTGTCACTTTGGAACTACTATTTATTATAGAATAAAAAAATCATTAGTCATGTCAGTGTGTTAATAAGCACTCAAGAGAAGAAATACAAAGGAAAATCAAAGAAGTGAAAACTAATCTTTAATATAAATTGGAAATATCAATATGAAATTATGATTATTCTTCCTACACATTTCAATTCTCTGTCCACTGAGAAAGCCCAGAAGTACTGACAATCCAATACTGATGAATACTCTGGCATGCAGATAAAGGGATTTTTAAGTCACCAAATAGATGGGACCAGTGCTCCTGGGAAAGGTGCACAAGCCTAAAGCAGGAGGTGCACAGGACAAGGCTGTACATCTGACTAGTCCTGAAAGTAAGGACACACTCTGAGATTACTAGGGTCATATGAAGGGGTACCCTCTGGGTAAAAATGCGAGTCTGAGCAATAAAAAAAAGAAAAATCGTAATAGACCGTGACATTAAATATACCAAATTCATGAATTTCTGCTGGTGGTGAAAAACCACTTTCCCTGGCTCCCTCCTGGGGTTGCTAGGCACCAATTTCTTCTTATGGAAAGAACCCAGCTGTTACTCTGCTTTTACTAACCACATAATTGATAAAAATTCTGTTTTTATGGAGGAATTAAAGGTAATAAAAAAGAATGACATAAAAATCAAAGAAATTAAAATAATCTACTAAGTAGATTAGGTAACCTGGCATGGCTGTGAGGAAAGGAATGCTTTGTCTGGCATATCATGTTCATTATTATGACTACTATTTTTTTTAAAGATTTATTTATTTGTTAGTTATGTTATGTCAGTCACCATACAGTACATCATTAGTTGTTGATGTAGTGTTCCATGATTCACTGTTTTCAAATAACACCCAGTGCTCATTGCAGTATGTGCCCTCCTTAATACCCATCACTGGGCTAACTCATCCCCCCACCCCCTTCCCCCCCTAAAACCCTCAGTTTGTTTCTCGGAGTCCATAGTCTCTCATGGTTTGTCTCCCACTCCGATTTCCCCCCCTTCATTTTCCCCTTCCTTCTCCTAATGTCCTCCATGCTATTCCTTATGATCCACAAATAAGTGAAACCATAGGATAATTGACTTTCTCTGTTTGACTTATTTCACTTAGCATAATCTCCTCTGGTCCCATCTATGTTGATGCAAATGTTGGGTATTCATCCTTTCTGATGGCTGAGTAATATTCCATTGTATATATGGACCACCTCTTCTTTATCCATTCGTCTGTAGAAGGGCATCTTGGCTCCTTCCAGTTTGGATATTGTGGACATTGCTGCTATGGACACTGGGGTGCGTATGGCCCTTCTTTTGACTACATCTGTGTCCTTGAGGTAAATACCAAGTAGTGCAATTGCTGGGTCATAGAGTAGCTCTATCTTTAACTTTTTGAGGAACCTCCACACTGTTTTCCAAAGTGGGTGTACCAACTTGCATTCCCACTAACAGTGTAAGAGGGTTCCCTTTTCTTTACAACCTCTCCAACATTTGTTGTTTCTTGCCTTGTCAATTTTTGCCATTCTAACTGGTGTAAGGTGGTATCTCAATGTGGTTTTGATATGAATTTCCCTGATGGCTAATAATGTTGAACATTTTTTTTCATGTGTCTTTTAGCCATTTGTATGTCTTCTTTGGAGAAGTGTCTGTTCATGTTTTCTGTCCATTTACTGACTTGTTTTTTGGGTGTTGAGTTCAAGAAGGTCTTTATAAATCTTGGATACCAGCCCTTTATCTGTAGTGTCATTTGCAAATATCTTCTTTGATTCCGTGGGTTGCCTCTTACTTTTGTTGGCTGTTTCCCCTACAGTGCAGAAGCTTTTTACCTTGAAGTCCCAAAAGTTTATGTTTGCTTTTGTTTCCCTTGCCTTTGGAGATGTGTCTTGAAAGAAGTTGCTGTGGCTGATGTCGAAAAGGTTACTACCTATGTTCTCCTCTAGGATTTTGATGGATTCCTGTCTCACATTGAGGTCTTTCATCCATTTTGAGTTTATCTTTGTGTATGGTGTAAGAGAATGGTCTAGTTTCATTCTTCTGTATATAGCTAATTTTCCCAGCACCATTTATTGAAGAGACTGTCTTTTTTCCATTGCATATTTTTTCCTGCTTTGTTGAAGATTAGTTGACCATAGAGTTGATGATCCATATCTGGAGTCTCTATTCTGTTCCGTTGGTCTATGTGTCTGTTTTTGCATCAGTACCACGCTGTCGTGGTGATCACAGCTTTGTAATATAGCTTGAAGTCAGGCAACGTGATGCCCCCAGCTTTTTCTTTTTCAACATTTCCTTGGCGATTTGGGGTCTTCTCTGGTTCCATACAAATTTTAGGATTGTTTGTTCTAGCACTTTGAAAAATGCCATTGGTATTTTGATCGCAATGGTGTTGAAAGTATAGATTGCTCTCAACAGAATACACATTTTAACAATGTTTATTTTTCTGATCCATGAGCATGGAATGCTTTTCCATCTTTTTTTGTCTCCTTTAATTTCTTTCATGAGTGTTCTGTAGTTTCTAGAGTATAGATCTTTTACCTATTTGGTTAGGTTTACTCTAAGATATCTTATCGTTTTTGGTGTTACTGTAAATGGGATCAATTCCCTAATTTCTCTTTCTACAGTTACATTAAGAAATCAGAAAGCAACTGATTTCTGTGCATTGATTTCGTATCCTGTACTGAATTGTTCTGTGAGTTCTAGTAATTTGGGGGTGGAGTCTTTTGGTTTTCCACGTAAAGTTTCATGTCATCTGTGAAGAGAGAGAGTTTGACTTCTTCTTTGCCAATTTGAATATCTTTTCTTTTTGTGGTCTGATTGCTGTTGCTAGGACTTCTAGTACTATGTTGAACAACAGTGGCCATAGGCATCCTTCTCGTGTTCCTGATCTTCAGGGAAAGGCTCTCAGCTTTTCCCCATTGAGGATGATATTCACTGTGGGCTTTTTGCAGATGGATTTGATGAACTTGAGGAATGTTCCCTCTATCCCTATACTCTGAAGAGTTTTAATCAGGAAAGGATGCTGTATTTTGTCACATGCTTTCTCTGCATCAATTGAGAGGACCATGTTGTCTTGTCTCTTCTAATAATGTGTTCTATCACCTTGATTGATTTGTGTTGAACCATCCTTGCATCCCAGGGATAAATCCCACCTGGTTGTGATGGATATAATCCTTTTAATGTACTGTTGGATCCTATTAGCTAGGATCTTCTTGAGAATTTTGGCATCCATATTCATCAGGGATACTGGCCTGTAATTCTCCTTTTTGGTGGGGTCTTTGCCTGGTTTTGGGATCACGGTAATGCTGGCCTCATAGAATGAGTTTGGAAGTTTTCCTTCTATTTTTTGAAACAGCTTCAGTTCTGAGAAGAGGTATTTTTTCTTCTCTGAATGTTTGGTAGAACTCCCCAGGGAATCCATCAGGCCCTGGACTCTTGTTTTTTGGGAGGTTTTTGATCACTGCTTCAATTTTGTTACTGGTTATTGGTCTATTCAGGTTGTCAATTTCTTCCTGTTTCAGTCTTGGCAGTTTATAGGTTTCCAGGAAGGCATCCATTTCTTCCAGGTTGCTTAATTTATTGGCATGCAGCTGTTGCTAATAATTTCTAATAATTATTTCTATTTCCTTGGTGTTAGTCATGATCTCTCCCCTTTCACTCATGATTTTATTAATTTGTGTCCTTTCTCTTTTCCTTTGGATAAATCTGGCCAGAGGTTAATCGACGCATTAATTCTTTTAAAGAACAAACTTCTAGTTTTGTTGATCTCTTCTACTGTTTTTCTGGTTTCTAATTCATTGATTTCTGCTCTAATCTTAATTATTTCTCTTCTCCTGCTTGGCTTAGGCTTTACTTATTGTTCTTTCTCCAGTTCTTCAAGGTGTAAAGTTGTGTATTTGGGATTTTTCTATTTTTTTGAGGAAGGCTTGGATGGCTATGTATTTCCCCCTTAGGATCGCCTCTGCCGTATGCCATAGCATTTGGACCGATGTGTTTTCGTTCTCATTGGTTTCCATGAATTGAGTTCTTCTTCAATTTCCTGGTTGATCCAATCATTCTTAAGCTGCATGGTCTTTAGTTTCCAAGTGTTTGAATTTCTTCCAAATTTTTTCTTGTGATTGAGTTCCAGTTTCAAAGCATTGTGGTCTGAGAATATGCAGGGGGTAATCTCAGTCTTTTGGTATCAGTTGAGACCTGATTTGTGACCCAGTATGTGGTCTATTCTGGAGAAAGTTCCATGTGCACTCGAGAAGAATGAGTATTCTGTTGTTTTAGGGTGGAATGTTCTGTATATATTTATGAGGTCCATCTGGCTCAGTGTGTCATTCAAAGGTCTTTCTTCTTTGTTGATCTTCTGCTTAGATGATCTGTCTATAGCTGAGAGTGGAGTGTTGAGGTCTCCTACTATTAAAGTACTATCAATAGGATTCTTTATTTTGGTTAACAATTGGCTTATATAGTTGGCTGCTACCATGTTGGGGGGGTAGATATTTACAATTAGTAGATCTTCTTGTTGGATAGACCCTTTAAGAATGATATAGTGTCCTTCTGTATCTCTTACTGCAGTTTTTAGCTTAAAATCTAATTTGTTTGATACGAGAATTATTACCCCAGCTTTCTTTTGAGGTCTGTTGGCATGAAAAATGGTTCTCCGTCCCCTCACTTTCAGTCCGGATATATGTTTAGGTTCAAAATGGGTCTCTTGTAGACAGCATATGGATGGGCATATCTTTTTATCCAATCTGCAACCCTGTGCCATTTCACGGGAGCATTTAGGGCATTCATGTTGAGAGTGATTGTTGAAAGATACGATTTTGTCATCATGTCGCCTGTGAAGACCTTGTTTCTATAGATTGTCTCTGTAAATTTCTGGTCTATATTAGTCTTGGTGTCTTTCTTCTTTTATAGAACCCTCCTTAATATTTCTTGCAGGGCCCGCTTGGTGGTCACATATTCTTTCAGTTTCTGCCGGTCTTGGAAGCTCGTCTCTCCAGCCATTCTGAATGACAGCCTTGCTGGATAAAGTATCCTTGGCTGCATGTTCTTCTCATTTAGTACCCTGAATATGCCTTGCCAGCCCTTTCTGGCTTGCCAGGTCTCTGTGGACAGGTCTGACATTACTCTGACGTTACACTGATGTTCCTCCCTCTGTACATAAGAAATCTCTTTCCCCTAGCCGCTTTCAAGATTGTTTCCTTGGATCTAAGATTTGCAAATTGTACAATTATATGTTGGGCAGTCGGTCTGTTCTCATTCATCTTGGGAGGGGTCCTCTCTGCCTCTTGGACACGAATGCTTGTTTCCTTCCCGATTAGGGAAATTCTCATCTATGATTTGCTCAAATATTTTTTCTAGACCTCTGTCTCTCTGCACCCCCTCAGGGATCCCAATAATTCTGACATGGAGCGTTTCATAGTGTCATTAATCTCTCTCAGTCTGATCTCTTGGGCTTAAACTGTTTTTCCCATGCCTCCTCGGTTTCCTTCTTTTTTATCATCTTATCCTCTAGCCCACTAATTTGTTCTTCTGCCTCATTTACCCCGGCTTTCAAGAGTATCCAGTTTAGACTGCATTTCATTCGTAGCATTTTCAAGTTCAGTCTGATTAGATCTCATTTTTGCACTTAGAGATTTTATATTGTTGTTAATTTTTTTCTCAAGCCTAGATATTGCTTTGATAATTGTTGCTCTGAAGTCAATTTCTGACATCTAGTTCTGTGGCAGAGGTCTAGTCTCTGATCCTTTTCTTCATTGGGGGTTCCTCCTCTTAGTCATTTTGTTGGGGCGTAGTTGAGGGAATTTACAGAATCCACATTATTTACCACACCCCAAGGAAGATGCACCTGTTTTATAGGGACCTTAGGGTTGTTGTCCTCTTGTTTTTCCAGCCTGTCTTCTGGGAGAGGGGCTTGCTGCACTGTTCTTCAGGCAACCCTGTTTGGGCAGAGTTGCCCTGCCCCCTCTGGGGGCAGGGGAATGTGGTCAGTGAAAACCAGGATTTTTGGGCTTTTGTTCTCTGGCAGCTTTCTACGTCTCCCCCCGAGAGTCAGAGCAGAAGTGACCGCATATAGACCTCTGTCTTGGAACAGGGAGATCACAGTCTGACCTTCACTGATCTCTCCAGGCCATATTGTCTCTGCTTCTGTCTGTGCTGCTAAAAAACCGCATCATTCTGGGTTGTGAGCCCCACTGCAGGCACTCCCGGTCCTTGCTTCCAGGTCTAGGCACATCTCTGCCCTTCGCGCTTCTAAAATCACCAGCCTCTCCCGGTTCGCACACATGCCCTGGAAGCTCCAGGTTTCAGTCTGTGGGTCTGCCCTAAAGTCCCTTCCCCACTGCTACCAGTCTCCCCAGCACAGGAGGCTTTTGCGCTGTGTTATTAAACATTCCCTGCTCCAGTGCTATGGCAGCTCCCTCCCCCTTCCATTTATCTTCTGATATCTGCCTGCAGAATCATGGCTCCCCACTTCATACCTCAAGACCAACTGCCAGAGATAATTCTGTTTGTAGAGATCCAGATATATCTTCTTAAATCTCAGGCTGATTTCATGGGTGTTCAGAATGCTCTGGTAGATATCCAGCTCAATTCAGGGGACTGGTTAAAATTGGGTCCCCTACTCCTCTGCCATCTTTTATCCCTCATTATGACTACCATTTTTGAAGGACCACTGAGGGAGCAGAGAAAGGGAGCCAAGTAAGAGAGCCAAGCAGGGACACAGAACAGGATAAAAGGATTGCCAAGCCGTGTAGAAGATGAGTCTCTGCTTCACAAAGATTTGGTAGTACCAACCCACAGACCTGGGTGAGTTGAATGTTCAGCAGGCAGACTGACAGGGAGACATGGTTGATTAGCTCCACAGTTGGGGATAAGTTGACATAACAGCTTGAGAGAGCCAAATCCTAACCAGTAGACCACCAGGGATGACATAACAGTTTGAAAAGATGCAACTCTGTCCATTAAGTGCTGGAATCTATTTCCCACCCCTGAACCTGGGCTGACCTGTGACAGCACGTGGTGGAAGTGAAGGTCTGTGAAGCCTGGAGCTCAGGCCTCAGCAGGCCCTGAGGGTTCTGCTCTGTCTCAGAACATCGCCTAAGACTCCTACGTAAGGAGGCCAGCTGGAGGGCAAGGCCAGTGGAGCAGAGGATGCCACACCCAGTGGCTAGCACTGACTCCCGTCCTGTGAAGGAAGCCATGAACCCCGACAGCCTATATGGCCCCATCTCAACATCTCCTCTTGCTTAGTGGGCAAGTCAGTTATCTTCTGCCTCAGTTTTCTAATATGAAAAATGATATTATTATAACTCATAGGGTTAGTGTGAGGATTAAATAATATATGTAAAAATTCATAGAAGAGTTGTTACACATGGATTATTTTATATTATTTTAAAATAAAAAGGTGCCTCCTATATTTTACCGTGAACTATCTTCAGGATAACGTTGTCCTACTGCTTCTTGAAGCTGGACATTAAGAAAAGACACATTCTGCCAGGTTTCCTTTTCTCTTATTTTATCAAAAATTGATGTATAGAAGTCGTACATGGTATCTCCACCTTCCATTAAGAAAAAATTTCTCATGGCCTGCAAATACTCAACCAACCTAAATGGAGAGAAAATAAGAGACAGAAATATCTTAAACTCATGAGACAGAATTCTGGATCAGTACCAGTTTTTGTACACTACTAATTTTGAAACAGGTTTACATTCTACATTTACTAAAAAACAGGAACATTAACACATTTTAAAGACTTTTAAAATAACAAAAATAGTATATGGTTGCCTTTATATAACATTGTAGAAAGATGGGAAAAGTCAAAGTGTAACAAACTAGTTAGTCCAAATCCTGCTATTCATAGTGAATTTCTACTGTTAATATTTGGGGTATTTCTTTCCCATCTTTTATTCTATGCATCAAAAAAATATAGTTTGCATATTATATATCCTGCTTTTTAAGCTTTAAGAACATTTCACATTATTTAAAATTCTGGATAAACATAATTTGTATGAACTTTATAAAATTCATACATGACATGGATATGCCGTTACTTAAAGAACCAATCATTCATTACTAAGTAATTTCATGTTCTTCCCTCTGACAGCAAACTTTCTGATGGGTATTTTTGTGCAACATGCTTTTTATGTATTTCTTTCAGGACAGAGTCTTAGATACAAAGGATTAAATTTTGCAATATAATAATGTGAAACACTGATAGTTCATTCTCTCAAAAGAAAACTGTTTACCAAATACCCATTTCCTACTCTGTTAAAATTAATAATTAACTTGAAATACAGGTTTAAGATAATTTCAACTGTTCTTAAAGTACAATAAACTACTGACTACTTCCAAAACTAAACTACTCCCTTATACCTGTAATCTTTTTTTAGAGTTCGCATGAGGTTTCCACAGCACTCTAGATATTGCTTATCAATATGAAGATAGAGGCAAGATCTCAGTGTTAACTCAAAAGTCTGGCAGGTCACAGATTCTGATGATCTATCCACACATATATCTCCACCAGCAAACTTCTCATGAAAGTCACTCTGTTCCAAATACAACCTTTAAGATAAAAATGTATCTTTTTTATGAGCTGCTGTCAACAGAATTCCCTTAATCAAAACTTCAGAGTCCTATTTTTACATTTAGTCTTAAAATTACCACCTATTACAGAAAGAAACTCTTCCCCCCAAAATATCCTTCAGTGAAAGTTTTTCAGCCACTTTTGCCTTAGGGGTCAAGTACTGAGTAGGTCTTTTTAGCCAGTGGGCCTCAGGCAGTGAATAGTGGCCATTAGACAATAGGGTGGCTGTGTGGGTATTAATGACTTACTTCATAGTGCCTAAGAGCCAAGATGCATTTTAAGCAGGGTGAGTGTGTGTGCATGCACGCATGCGCATGTTTATGTGTATCTATGCCTGCACATGACCCAGACTTTCAGAAATATCTTCTGTATGAGTAACGGCAACTCCGAATGGATATAGAGCACATGAAAGCCTGTGGGCTTTAATAAACAAGGAGGCCAAATCGAATGCAATGTCTTCTTGCAATTCATTAGAAAGGATAAACTACAAAGGTTTTTATTTTTAAGGGTGGAAAGCCCTACCTGGCAAAAATAAACGGTTACTAAATAGTAACTGCACAGATTCTGCTATTTCAATCATCCAAAATCTTGCAGGTATGTATCACCTTGCAAAGTTAATTGCCAGGAGTGGATCATGAACATCATCCAGTTCAAGATGCCTTTCAGCAATGGACTGCATCTTAATTAGGTTCTCTTTGGTCACCTGCTGCTCAGTGAAGACCTGTGCAGTGGAATCTCCATGTCGAAGACGCGACTGCACAGATTCCAGAAACAGGGTATACAAGCTTTTTCTTTCTGCATCTGAAACATAAAGAAATATGTACAGTGAATTATGTTCTGGTAAATAATAGTAACATCAAGAAATATTAAGTAGTTTTATCTTAATATAGCCTGGTATTTTTCCTTTGGCCTATGAGAGTCTATCCCCTTTCTTTACTTCTATAGTACACTACAACTAAATAATTTTATATCTTGTTAGACAACTGTCAAGTTCATAAACATTCAAAGTATAAGCTAATTTTTTCTGAACAGAGTAATACCGTAAGCAGGATGCTTAAAAGTTATCACCATAGTGGATAGCACATTTCACTGGGGAAAACACTTCTGACAGTGGCCCTGGAAGCTTGTTACATTTTATTATTCAGTCAAAAAGTAAATATTCTGCAAAGTGAAAGTATTATTTAAATACAATAACACAAAGTAATGTAACATTAAGGTGATTTACAAACAAATAATTAAGGTCACATATATACCTTTCAAGTCTTTTTAGTCAGTTGATAAAACTTGAAGTATATTACTTAAATTATATCAAAAAAGGCCATAAATCATATCAAGATTTTCTCAAAATCTATGATCAAGTCTGAATTGCTAAACCAACAAATTCCTATCTACCAGGGTTTATATTTATGGTCCTCAACAGCTAAATGCCACACTACATTAAGAAATGCCAGAAAATTATTTTTTAAAGGACTAGTTTTAAGGAATCAAGACAAAGGAAAAAGCATGTGGAACTTATTATCACTGCTATCACTGCCTTTGAAACACAGTGCTAAAAGTTTCCAGGGAGGACAATCTTTTCAATCAGGAGCAGTAATTTGATCAAGGTGATAATTTCCACAAAAATAAAAGGCTTTGATAATTTTCAAACTACAAAATAATTACTATCTATCTCAGGATGACAAGAGTAAAGAGAACAGTTGCCTGAATGCTGAAGGATACATGAAGAAGGAACCTGCTACCTCTGGCTGTGTCCTGGGATGTGGTGCTCTCCACACACTGCAGGTTCTTCAGCAGCTGCATTGACTTGCCAGCCATAATTATCTGCTTAAGGACAGGTTTGAGGAAGGACACCATGGTATGCTGCCTGCTGGAGGGCCCCTGGTCACTGCCAGAACTTGCACTAGCATTATCACTCATTTTTTCTTCATTTTCTGTCTTTTCCGATACACTGTATAGTGTATAAGTTGCATACCAAAAGTCTCTGTGATTTACTGGAACATTTTTGTTTCTATAGAGATTCAAAAGAATTTTAAAATTCAATTCTGCAGTAAAAACAATATATCTGTTCTAGCTTAGGTATATTGTACAGACATTCCAAAACACAGTAATATCAATTACTAGTAAAATGAAGCAATCTTCAGGCAAAATGGGGCAGACTTTTTATTTGACTTCAGTTTAACACAGAAAAGTAGTTAAATACTCTGAATGGCACAGGTAAAATTTAAGTAGGACGTTTTTGAATTGGAATTAAACAAAATATGATCACTTTGGTTCTCTTTAGAGGTAGAATAAAAATTTACCTATTTGCCATTTCCTATAAAAGTAATCTCCAGACTTCTGCATCTTCTTTTCTATATAATTTTTTTTTTTAATGTAGGCTCCACACCCAGTATGTCCAGCCCAACATGGGGCTTGAACTCAAGATCCTGAGATCAAGACCTGAGCTGAAATCAAGAGTTGGTTGGACACTTGACAGACTGAGACACCCAGGTGGCCCTCAACATAGATTTTTTTTTTTAAGATTTTATTTATTTGTCAGAGAGCAAGCGAGCACAAGCAGGGGGAGCAGCAGGCAGAGGGAGAAGTAGACTCCCGCTGAGCAGAGAGCCAGACTCGGGACTCGATCCCAGGACCCTGGGATCATGACCTGAGCCAAAGGCAGATGCTTAACCAACTGAGCCACCCAGGCGTCCCTCCACATAGATTCTTAACTGGACTGCTTTTAACAGTGAAACAATGGTCACTCATCACTTTTTTTTTTTAAAGATTTTATTGATTTATTTGACAGAGAGAGACATAGCGAGAGAGGGAACACAAGCAGGGGGAGTGGGAGAGGGAGAAGCAGGCTTCCCGCTGAGCAGGGAGCCTGATGCGGGGCTCGATCCCACGACCCTGGGATAATGACCTGAGCCGAAGGCAGACGCTTAATGACTGAGCCACCCAGGCGCCCCTCACTCATCACCCTTTAAGAACAACCAGAATCCCATTTTCACAAAAATTATCATGCAAGATCAATGAAAAACAATGTTAACGACAGACATGATTAAGTTAGAGAAGGCCTGCTAATTTATATGAGCACTGTGTAAACAAGGTTATCCTTTCAGAACTGTAAGGACTTAATGTTCTCCTTCCTGATGAGTTAAATGGATAACTATCCATAAAAACCATACATCTAAACAGAGTGCATAACTGAAAACCGAGTTAAGAGAGTTCTGTGTTGCAGTTTGTATGATTCTGTTCAGAAAAATCAGTTAACTGAAGGGGAAATCATAGTAAGTGAATTATGATTTTCCCTAATTGTTTTATTAAATACTATACTAAAAAGGTTAATAAAAAAATCTAGCTAATTTGAATAAATATATTAGAGGAATATTTTATAATATTTTCATATTTTTATCCTATCGATAACTTATAATAGGAATTAGTTGAAGCCATTTGATATCACCTAAATTCATTTTATGGGAAGCAATATGCCTTTTATACTACCAGCCAACCATAAACACACTACCATTTAAAAAACAGAATTTGCTAGGAAAAGCTGTAAACTGACATAATAAAACTTGGAAACATATTTTTTTGGTACCTGACATTTCCTATAAAAATGCAAAATAACTTGTTTATGGTAAAAACACAGCTTTGTCACTCACACTGGTCTCCCTCAGACCTGAACTAACAAAAGTACGTGATTTTCCTGTGAGAGAAGAGAGGTACAAGCAGCGCCCCATATTTCCCAATCTGTGTGTGGGACCCGACCTCTGAATGATGAACTCCCTAGCGCAGTCACAGAGGTGCCCATGCACGATCCACTCATCCACAATCTGCAGGTAGGGTCGCACTGTTTCCACCCAGAGAGAGAACAGCAGTGAGACCTGAGGACAGAGTGTGCATAGTCAATTCTTGGAACTCCCTTGTCTATGGATAAATGAGGTTTAAACATTTCTGATACACGTTCTTTGTTGTTTTTTTTTAAGAGAGGGAGAGAAAGAGAGCATGTGCACGAGGCAGGGGGTGCAGAGAGGGAGAGAGAATATTAAGCAGGGGGCTTGATCTCACAACCCTGAGGTTATGACATGAGCCAAAATCAAGTGAGATGTTTAACCAACTGAGCCACCCAGGCGCCCCTCTGAAACACCTTTTAAAAGGTGATCGGATTTCTGTTTTTTGACACAAAGAAATTAAAAATCCAAAACATACTCTATAAAATCCTTATGAAAACTCACCTAAATATGAAATGACCACATTGTCTGTAGTCCATACAAGGACTCTCTTGAGAGTGAAAGTTAAAGAGGGACAACAGTTCTAAGCTGGATAGTAGAAACTGAGATACAGCTATCCTATCTAAAGCATGCTATTAACAAAATGTCCATTAAGAATGAGGAAATGATTTCATTCTATAGGTCCCGGTAGGAAAAAAACTGCATAGCTGAAAGAAATCAACCTGTTTTATACTGAAATGCAGTACCAAAATGGTGGGAAAACAAAATTGCATGAACAAACTAGGAAACACACCCATAATGTGTATCCAAACAAATATGCAGCTTTCTAGATTCTAGTTTCTAGATTCCAGTCTCTTGTTATTTTTTTAAATTGTGGCAAAAAAAAGTAACACAAAAATATACTATATTAAGCATTTTTAAGTGTACAATTCAGTAGTGTTAAGTATATTTATATTATTGTGAAAACAGATCTCTGGCATTATGCTGCAAAACTGAAACTATACCTATTAAACATCTTCCCCTTTCTCCTCTTCCCAGTCTGTGGCAGCATCATTCTACTTTCTGTTTCTATGAATTTGACTACTCTAGATACCTTATATAATAGATTTGTATTTTTATTGAAAAAAGAGTTATTGCAAATATCTATAGAAGCCAGCTAGGTATTTTTCACATCTTGCTTTTATGTTTTGTTTTGTCCTTGCTGCATCCTCCCCATGATCTCTGTGATTAAAGCCAAGCCAGTTTCCTGTAGCCTTGAATTTAGAAGCTAATTTAAAAACTCTGAACAGCTGTCTGACACAGTGTGATTTAAGCACTATTTTTACAAAGAGCTATAACAGGCTATCTACCACTCCTTTGGCTGAACAGAATGGAATCATACAACTTAGGACAAAGGTCTTACATACCGTTTGCTCAGAGGCTTCTCCAACATTGTCATATTCAAGAATGGCCTTGTACAGTGTGTTGAGTAGGTGAGATGCCCGAACAACATTTCGAGTGTCAGGTGGAACTTCTGCTACTCCAGTACTAAATACTTTATGCAGAACTTTGAGCTGAGCCAGTCGAGGTGACAACTTGTCCACGACTATGGCAAGAGTTATCGTAGTGTCTGCAAAATATTAAGAAATCAAAGTCATTAGCAAGGAAGATTATCTGTACTGAGAATGTGATATAAATGCTAAGTCACTTATGGAAAGGCATGGCAAACTGGAGGGTGGTGGGTTTTAATCTCACATCATAAGGAGCTAATTTCCCTAAAGAAAGAAAAAAACAGCTCAGAAGACAAATAATGTATAAAAGAACTGACAGTTAAGGGGAAAGAAAATAAAAGTGATTCTTAAACATATAGAGATACTTGACCTCAATTATAAAAGAAAAATTAAAACTATACCCGGCAAATAAAAAACAGACTTCAGGGGGCTACTCTATTAGTGAGGGGGTGGTTACTACAAAGAACAAGTTTTTTCATGGGGATGGCAGAACTCTGTATCCTGAAGATGGAAGTGAATACACGAATATACAAATATATACCTGTGATAAAGTATAACTATACATGAAGATATTACTCCCCTCCCCACAAAATAGCAAGTACCTGCAAAACTGGTGAAACTCATGTCAGGTCTGCAGATCAATTAATGTATTGTGCCAATGTCAATTTCCTAGTTTGGATAACATAATATAATTATGTTAAGGCGGGAATTATTGGGGGAAGTTGGGTGATGGGAACCCGGGACTTCTGGGTACTGTTTTTTGTAGTAGTTGAAAATGAAAGTAGAGGGCAGGCAGAAGCTGACACTGGTTACCATTTTATACCTGTTTGATAACACACTGTTGATAACACACTGTTGGCAAGAGTGTGAGGAAACAGGTATTCATATACATTGCTGGCAACTATTCTCTATGGAGAACCATGTAGTAATATGTATCAAAGTCACACATGCCATTACATACTCTTTAACCTAGGAATTCCATTAAGAATTTACGCTATAGGGATGGGAAAAGATGGCGAGAGGTAGGGGACCCTATTTCAACCGATCCCCTGAATTTAGCTGGATATCTACCAAACCATTCTGAACACCCACGAAATCAGCCTGAGATGTAAGAATATAAATCTAGATCTCTACAAACAGAAATATCTCCCACAGTCTAGAGGTAAGAAACCGGGAGCTGTGATTCTGTGTGCAGATATAGGAAGATAAACAGAAGGGGGAGGGAGCCGCCATAAGCTGGCGCCGGGAACATGATATAACACTGGAGCACAAAAGCGTCCTGCACTGGGGACAAGGCACAGACTTGGAGACTGATAGAGGCAGGGAAAGGACCTTAGTGCAGCCCCCAGACAGGATCTAGGAGCTGCAGGTGTGCGGACATGGACTGGGGGTGGCCCGAAGTTTTATTTATTTATTTATTTAAAGATTTTATTTATTTATTTGCCAGAGAGAGACACAGTGAGAGCAGGAACACAAGCAGGGGAAGTGGGAGAAGGAGAAGCAGGCTTCCCGCTGAGCAGGTTGCCCAATATGGGGCTCGATCCCAGGACCCTGAGATCATGACCTGAGCTGAAGGCAGACGCTTAACAACTGAGCCACCCAGGCACCCCGGTGGCCCAAAGCTTTATAAGCAAAAAGGGCAGAAACAGGCCGGACCTGGGTTCCACTGCTGGGAGTGTTGCTGTGGGGTGCACAACTGGAGAGGCTGTGGTTTTTAGCAGTGCAGACAGAAACGGAGACAGTGTGGACTGCAGAGCTCAGTGAAGGTCAGACTGCGATTTTTCTCTGTTCTGAGACAGAGAGGTTTGGATGCGGTCACTTCTGCTCTGACTCTCGGAAGAGACGTGGAAAGCCTCCAGGGAAGGCCACCAGAGAACAACATCCCCCCAAAACCAGTTTTCACTGAGGCCCCTTCTATCCCCCAACAGAGGGCAGGGCAACTCTGCCTAAGCAGAGTCTGAGTAACAGTGTGGCAAAACCCTCCCCCAGAAGACATCCTGGAAGAACAAGAGGACGACAATCCTAAGGTCCCTATAAAACAGGTGCATCTTGCTTGGGTCGTGGTTAATACTTTGGACTCTATACATTCCCTCAACCAGTCCCCACCAGAATGACTAAGAGGAGGAACCCCCAATGAAGAAAAGGATCAGAGACTACAGGCCTCTGCCACAGAACTAATGGATATGGATATAAACAAGATGTCAGAAATTGACTTCAGAGTAACAATTACGAAGTCAATATCTAGGCTTGAGAAAAATATTAGCAACAATATAGAATCTCTAAGTGCAGAAATGAGATCTAATCAGGCCGAACTTAAAAATGCTACAAATGAAATGCAGTCTAAACTGGATACTCTGACTGCCAGGGTAACCTAAGGCAGAAGAACAAATTAGTGGGCTACAGGATAAGATGATAAAAAAGGAAACCGAGGAGGCATGGGAAAAACAGTTTAAGCCCAAGAGATCAGACTGAGAGAGATTAATGACACTATGAAACGCTCCATGTCAGAATTATTGGGATCCCTGAGGGGGTGCAGAGACAGAGGTCTAGAAAAAATATTTGAGCAAATCATAGATGAGAATTTCCCTAATCTGGGGAAGGAAACAAGCATTCGTGTCCAAGAGGCAGAGAGGACCCCTCCCAAGATGAATGAGAACAGACCGACTGCCCAACATATAATTGTACAATTTGCAAATCTTAGATCCAAGGAAACAATCTTGAAAGCGGCTAGGGGAAAGAGATTTCTTATGTACAGAGGGAGGAACATCAGTGTAACGTCAGAGTAATGTCAGACCTGTCCACAGAGACCTGGCAAGCCAGAAAGGGCTGGCAAGGCATATTCAGGGTACTAAATGAGAAGAACATGCAGCCAAGGATACTTTATCCAGCAAGGCTGTCATTCAGAATGGCTGGAGAGACAAGGAGCTTCCAAGACCGGCAGAAACTGAAAGAATATGTGACCACCAAGCGGGCCCTGCAAGAAATATTAAGGAGGGTTCTATAAAAGAAGAAAGACACCAAGACTAATATAGACCAGAAATTTACAGAGACAATCTATAGAAACAAGGTCTTCACAGGCGACATGATGACAAAATCGTATCTTTCAATAATCACTCTCAACATGAATGCCCTAAATGCTCCCGTGAAATGGCACAGGGTTGCAGATTGGATAAAAAGATATGCCCATCCATATGCTGTCTACAAGAGACCCACTTTGAACCTAAAGATACATCTGGACTGAAAGTGAGGGGACGGAGAACCATTTTTCATGCCAACAGACCTCAAAAGAAAGCTGGGGTAATAATTCTCGTATCAAACAAATTAGATTTTAAGCTAAAAACTGCAGTAAGAGATACAGAAGGACACTATATCATTCTTAAAGGGTCTATCCAACAAGAAGATCTACTAATTGTAAATATCTACCCCCCCAACATGGTAGCAGCCAACTATATAAGCCAATTGTTAACCAAAATAAAGAATCCTATTGATAGTACTTTAATAGTAGGAGACCTCAACACTCCACTCTCAGCTATAGACAGATCATCTAAGCAGAAGATCAACAAAGAAGAAAGACCTTTGAATGACACACTGGGCTAGATGGACCTCATAGATATATATAGAACATTCCACCCTAAAACAACAGAATACTCATTCTTCACGAGTGCACATGGAACTTTCTCCAGAATAGACCACATACTGGGTCATAAATCAGGTCTCAACTGATACCAAAAGACTGAGATTACCCCCTGCATATTCTCAGACCACAAATGCTTTGAAACTGGAACTCAATCACAAGAAAAAATTTGGAAGAAATTCAAACATGAAGCTAAAGACCATGCAGCTTAAGAATGATTGGATCAACCAGGAAACTGAAGAACTCAAAGAATTCATGGAAACCAATGAGAACGAAAACACATCAGTCCAAACGCTATGGCATACTGCAGAGGCGGTCCTAAGGGGGAAATACATAGCCATCCAAGCCTCACTCAAAAAAATAGAAAAATCCCAAATTCACAAATTAACTTTACACCTTAAAGAACTGGAGAAAGAACAATAAATAAAGCCTAAGCCAAGCAGGAGAAGAGAAATAATTAAGATTAGAGCAGAAATCAATGAATTAGAAACTAGAAATACAGTAGATCAGATCAATGAAACTAGAAGCTGGTTCTATGAAAGAATTAATGAGTCGATAAATCACTGGCCAGACTTATCCAAAGGGAAAGGGAAAGGACCCAAATTAATAAAATTATGAATGAAGGGGGAGAGATCATGACTAACACCAAGGAAATAGAAACAATTATTAGAAATTATTATCAACAACTGTATGCCAATAAATTAAGCAACCTGGAAGAAATGGATGCCTTCCTGGAAACCTATAAACTGCCAAGACTGAAAGGGGAAGAAATAGACAACCTGAATAGACGAGCAATAACCAGTGACAAAATTGAAGCAGTGTTCAAAAACCTCCCAAAAAACAAGAGTCCAGGGCCTGATGGATTCCCTGGGGAATTCTACCAAACATTCAAAGAAGAAATAATACCTATTCTACTGATGCTGTTTCAAAAAACAGAAACAGAAGGAAAACTTCCAAACTCATTCTATGAGGCCAGCATTACCTTGATCCCCAAACCAGGCAAAGACCTCATCTAAAAGGAGAATTACAGGCCAATATCCCTGATGAATATGGATGCCAAAATTCTCAAGATGATCCTGCTAATAGGATCCAACAGTACATTAAAAGGATTATCCATCATGACCAGGTGGGATTTATCCCTGGGATGCAAGGGTGGTTCAACACTCACAAATCAATCAACGTGATAGAACACATTAATAAAAGAGACAAGAACCACATGGTCCTCTCAATTGATGCAGAAAAAGCATTTGACAAAATACAGCATCCTTTCCTGATTAAAACTCTTCAGAGTATAGGGATAGAGGGAACATTCCTCAAGTTCATAAAATCCATCTATGAAAAGCCCACAGCAAATATCATCCTCAATGGGGAAAAACTGAGAGCCTTTCCCTTAAGATCAGGAACATGACAAGGATCCCTATGGCCACTATTGTTCAACATAGTACTAGAAGTCCTAGCAACAGCAATCAGACCATAGAAAGAAATAAAAGGTAT
The DNA here is from genome assembly GCF_037043125.1 of Eumetopias jubatus. Taxonomy (NCBI): domain Eukaryota; kingdom Metazoa; phylum Chordata; class Mammalia; order Carnivora; family Otariidae; genus Eumetopias; species Eumetopias jubatus. The sequence goes on from NW_028274813.1 coordinate 146,097,140, forward strand.
TCAAATTGGCAAAGTAGAAGTCAAACTCTCTCTCTTCACAGATGACATGATACTTAATGTGGAAAATCCAAAAGACTCCACCTGCAAATACTAGAATTCATACAGGAATTCAGTAATGTGGCAGGATACAAAATCAATGCACAGAAATCAGTTGCTTTCCTCTACACGAACAATGTAACTGTAGAAAGAGATATTAGGGAATCGATTCCATTTACAATAGCACCAAAAACCGTAAGATTCCTTGGAATAAACCTAACCAAAGAGGTAAAGGATCTATACTCTAGAAACTACAGAACACTTATGAAAGAAACTGAAGAAAACACAAAAAGATGGAAAAACACTCCATGTTCATGGATCAGAAGAATAAACATTGTTAAAATGTGTATTCTGGGGGTGCCTGGGTGGCTCAGATGGTTAAGCGTCTGACAGAGTCAGGTCATGATCCTAGGGTCCTGGGATCCAGCCCTGCATTGGGCTCCCAGCTCAGCGGGGAGTCTGCTTCTCCCCCTCCCTCTGCTTCTCCCCCTGTTGGGGCTCTTTCTCTCTCTGTATCTCTGTGTCTCGAATGAATAAATTAAAAAAAAAATGTGTATTCTGTCTAGAGCAATGTATACCTTCAATGGCACTGTAATGAAAATACCAGTGGCTGGAACAAACAATTCTAACATTTGCATGGAACCAGAAAAGACCCCGAGTTGCCAAGGAAATGTTGAAAAAGAAAACCAAAGCTGGGGGCATCAAGTTGCTTGATTTCAAGGTATATTACAAAGCTGTGATCACCAAGTCAGCATGGTACTGGCAAAAAAAAGACACATAGATCAACGGAACGGAATAGAGACTCCAGATATGGACCCTCAACTCTATAGTCATGGTTAACTAATCTTCAATAAAGCAGGAGAAAATACCCAATGGAAAAAAGACAGTCTCTTCAGTAAATGGTGCTGGGCAAATGGGACCATTACATACAAAAGAATGAAACTCGACCATTCTCTTAGAGCATACACAAAGATAAACTCTAAATGGATGAAAGACCTCAGTGTGAGACACGAATCCATCAAAATCCTAGAGGAGAACATAGCAGTATCCTTTTTGACACTGGGCACAGCAACTTCTTTCAAGATACGTCTCCAAAGGCAAGGGAAACAAAATTGAAAATGAACTTTTGGGACTTCATCAAGATAAAAAACTTCTACACAGCAAAGGAAACAGTCAAGAACACTAAGAGGTAACCCATGTAATGGGAGAAGATATTTGCAAATGACACTATAGATAAAAAGCTGGTATCCAAGATCTATAAAGAACTTCTCAAACTCAACACCCAAAAAAATAATCATATCAAAAAATGGGCAGAAGGCATGAACTTCTCCAAAGACATACAAATGTCTAACAGACACATGAAAAATGTTCAACATCATTAGGCATCAGGGAAATTGAAATCAAAACCACATTGAGATACCACCTTACACCAGTTAGAATGACAAAATTAACAAGGCAGGAAACAAGAAATGTTGGAGAGGGTGTGGAGAAAGGGGAACTCTCTTACACTGTTGGTGGGAATCCCAGCTTGTATAAGCACTTTGGAAAACAGTATGGAAGTTCCTCAAAAATTTAAAAAGAGGGCTACCCTATGGCTCAACAATTGCACTACTGGGTATTTACCCCAAAGATACAGATATTGTGAAAAGAAGGGGCACATGCACCCCAATGTTCACAGCAGCAATGTCCGCAATAGCCGAACTGTGGAAAGAGCCGAGATGCCCTTCCACAGATGAATGGATAAAGAAGATGTGGTACATATATAGAATGGAATATTACTCAGTCATCAGAACGGATAAATACCCATCATGTGCATCGACATGGATGGAATCGGAGGGGATTATGCTAAGCAAAATAAATCAAGCAGAGAAAGTCAATTATCGTATGGTTTCACCTGTATGTGCAATATAAGGAATAGCATGGAGGACATTAGAAGAAGGAAGGGAAAATTGAAGCGGGGGAATTGGCAGGGGAGACGATCCATGAGAGACTATGGACTCCGGGAAACAATCTGAGGGTTTTAGAGATGGGGGGGGCAGGGGGAGGGGTTAGCCCGGTGATGGGTATTAAGGAGGGCATGTACTGCATGGAGCAATGGGTGTTATACATAAATAATGAATCATGGAACACTACACCAAAAATTAATGAAGTGCTGTATGGTGACTAACATAACATAATAAAAAAATAAAAAAAATAAAAAAATAAAATATATTGACAGAAAAAGAATTTATGCTATAACTTGCTGTGTACACTATATCACTGTTGGCAATTGAAGATCAGAAACAACTTAAATGTTCATCCAAAGAGGATTGGTCTATGATATATTCACAGAATTAAATACTTGTAAAAAAGGAGGAGGCTCTTTACATTTTTGTATGGTATAATCCTCAAAATTTAAATTATAAAATAATTTGGAGAAGTAAACAGACTTCTAGGTATGTATATATGAATATGCATTACTTGCATATGTTTAAGTTATTTCTGGAAGGATGCAAAAGAAACTTATGACTTGGTTGCTTCTGGGGAGAGGAACTGAGTACTTGGCTGGAGAACTAGCACAGGAAGAAAAATTTTCACTGTAAACTTTCCGTACAATTTGGATTTTTAGAGAATGAATGGTTTAAAATACAAATTTAAAATGATTTAAAATGATCATGTATATTACTTATTTTTCATGTTATTTATAAACAGTGTATCAATTAATAACATAGATGACATTCAAAATATGACTTATGTGTGTTATGAGTAAAAGGGAAGGAGATTTAAATACCATTATTGATGATGTACTTCTCAATGTCAGTAAGTTCCTTTTTGAAACTAATGAAGTATTTGTATAGGGCCCACATGAAAGCCTGGTATGTCCTAAAGGGAGCTTCAGTCAACTTCTTAGGAAGAGAACCATTTCCAGGTAACACGCCTTCGGAGCTGTGCCCCATTACTTCATCGATGAACTCCTGGAGTCGAAACACAACCTGGCCATATGCTGCTATTTGTTCTAGCACTGATCGTAAACAGCTCTATAAAAGAAGCAAACCGCAAAATTTGAAGTGTTCTAGGAACATTCAAATACATATTCCTTCACTAAAATATTTATTTTATGACTGTTTTAAATAGTATGCTTAATATAAGAAAAATAAAGCAAAGTTTTATACTCAAAGTAAATAATGTAAGCATTAATTTCTACAGAATGAATATAGAATCATGGCTTATACTTTTTAAAACCACATATAAGGTAAATAAATGTACTACAAGCAAAAAATTTATAGTACACAGCTTCCTAATACAGAATTGACAGAATTGAAAAGCAGAAAATACAAACTGAAACTAAATGTAAATATAACAAAAATATTAAAGAATTCTCTAGCACTGCAAAGATACAAAATTTAATTTTGCCTTTTGGATCTTAAGTATATTTAATAATTAATTTTAATATTGCAAAATGTTTTAAAGTTACAGAACCACAGTTTACATAAGTCCTATTATTTAATATTAACTATAATAAATACAAATAACTTACATGTGTCAAATGAGTTACCATAATACTGTTTCTCACAGTTACCTTCCCATCTATCAACTGAAATATAAAGAGTTTTTTTACCCCCGAAAGTAACCTAAAATGAAATAAAAAAGATGAATGTACTTTAAGTCTACAAAAATATTCATTACAGTAATGTCTAAGAATTTCTTTTCTTATACATTTTTATTTAAAATCTAGATAGTTAACATATAGTGTAATACTGGTTTCAGGAGAATTTAGTGATTCATTACTTACATATAAAACCCAGCGCTCATCATAAGAACTGCCTTTCTTATTAGCCTATACCCCACCCATCTCCCTCCATCAACCCTGTTTTTTTCTCTATTGTTATGAGTCACTTATGGTTTGCCTTCCCCCCTTCTCTTTTTTCTCCCTTCCCACACATTCATCTGTTGTTTCCCAAATTCCACATATGAATGAAATTATATGGTATTTGTCTTTCTCTGACTGACTTACTTAGCATAATACACTCTTAGCTCCATCCTTTTAAAAATTGCAAACAATGCTTAAGAAATTTTAATGAAAGATTCAGAATTGGGGGTTGGGGCAAAGATGTCAGATAATTAGAAAATAGAAGGCATCAATCTTTTTATCCGATTACCTTAAGATTCAAGATATTTGAATCATCTTAGAGAGAAGTCAAAATAGTGTTGTCAATATCATCTTAGAGAGAAGTCAAAATAGTGTTGTCAAAGCATTTCTTCACCTGTGTGATGGCCCAAACAGATCTTTCCATTTTTAAAAATGTCAATACTAGGAGAGGCAAGATGATGGAAGAGTAGGGGACCTCATTTCATCTGGTCCCCTGAATTAAGCTAGATAACTACTGAATCATTCTAAACACCTATGAATTCAACCTGAGATGTAAGAAAAGAATTGCTGGAATTCTACAAATAAAAAAGCGACCACTTTTTGCAAGGTAGGATTATGGAGAAGTGAAACTGAGGGGATTTATCGGGAGATAAATGGCAGGGAAGGGAGCCTCCGAAAGCTGGCTAATGGAAAGTGATATAGCCCCCGAGGGCAAAAAAGCAGAACTTTTAGAAATCTGCTACAGTGAGAGATGTCCCTGCCTGAAAGGTGCTGTGGTGAAGCAGGGCAGAATCGTAGGTGGGACACTATGGGCTTAATATCCCCAGGGTGCCAGAAAGAATGGGGGTACCTGAGCTGGCAGAGTTCCCAAGCATTGGAGCTGGGAAACCGGTTACGGTCAGCAAGCCCAGGAGGGAGTTCTCAGCTCAGTTTGCCATAAACCGTGAACCACTGCCTGATCTCATGACTGCTCTCCATGTGGGGGCCTTGCAAAGGACAGTGACCTGGCAACCCTCTGCCTTTCCCCGGGAGGATCAGTGTGGGTACGCACAGCAGGAGTCTGCAGAGTTTGGCAAACAGTGAGATCTTTCAACTCTGGGGCTGGAGATGGGGGTGTGGCCATTTTTATTTGCACCCTCTAAAGAGGAATGGAAAGCCTGCTGGGAACAAAAGCCACACAAAGAAACAGCTTACACTGAGCCCTGCACCCTGGCAAGGGAACAATGCAACTCTGCCCAGGCAAAGATACCTGACAATCAGCACAGCAGGCCCCTCCTCCAGAGGACTAGCTGGAAGAACAGGTGAAAAGCAAGTTTATGGATGAAACAGGACTGTAAAACTCCAGTGGTAGGGGAAAATAGTATATAGAATTTGAGGTATTTTCTCATGATTTGTTTATCTTTCAGTTTAAAATTTTCCATTTCATTTTTTTTCTTTTTTCCCCTCTTCAACTAGTTTCTTATTTTAATTCAACTTGTTTTTAAGCCTTTTTTAAACTTTCATTTTTTACATTTTTTAGATATATTCTTCAATTTTGGCTTCTACTCACTGTATTCATTTCTATTTTTGTATGTATATAAGTTTTCTCTGTAAGACAGAACTTTATAATTCTCTTTACAATTTTGGGAATCTAGTGTCTTCTAACACACAGACCAAAATACATTCAGGACCAAGTGGATCACCCTGTCTTGTCCACCCTGGGAGATTATATTCTTTCTTCCCCTGCCCCTTTTTTTCTCTTTCCTTCTTTTTCTACTCTGTTTTGGTTTCTTACCTCCTGGGATTTGTCTAGTGTGTATTTAGATTGGGTCAAGGTTGGTATTTTTTATTTTGCTCATTCATTCATCCATTCTTCTCTGGGCAAAATGACTAGAAGGAGGAATTCACAACAAAAGAAAGATCCAGAAGTAATACTCTGCTACAGATCTAATTGATATGGATGTAAGATATCAGAGCTGGAATTCAGGATAACAATTATAAAGTTACTAACGAGGTTTGAAAATAGCATAAAAGACACTAGCGAATCTCAGTGCAGAAATGAAATCTAATCAGTCCGAACTGAAAAATGCTCTAACTGCAATGCAATCTAAATTGGATGCTCTAACAGCTAGGGTAAATGAGGCAGAAGAAGGGGTAAGTGACATAAAAGACAAGCTGACAGAAAGGAAGGAAGCCAAGGAAAAGAGGAAAAACAAATAGTGGACCATGATGGGAGGCATCGAGAAACCAGCAACGCTATAAAATGAAATGATATTAGAATTATTGGAGCCCCCAAATGTGGAACATATGAAATAGCATGGAGGACATTAGAGGAAGGAAGGGAAAACTGAAGTGGGGGAGATCAGAGGGGAAAACAAACCATGAGAGACTATGGACTCAGGGAAACAATCTGAGGGTTTTAGAGGGGAGGGGATGGGGGGATGGGTGAGCCTGGTGATGGGTATTAAGGAGGGCACGTGTTGCAATGAGCACTGGGTGTTACATGTTCCATGAATCATGGAACACTCATCAGAAACTAATGAAGTACTGTATGGTGACTAACATAACATAAAAAAAATAAATGTTTTACATTACCTTGTTTGTTTTCAAGACATTTATAAAGCATGTAAAACCCTTAGTTAATAGTATGTCAGCAGTTTGTACTCAATAAATGATATTTTAGGGGAAAAAAAACAAAAAACAACAAAAAAGAATTAATGGAGTCCCTGCAGGAAAAGAAAGAAAGAGAGGGACAGAAGGTATATTTGAAGAAATCATAGGTGAGAACTTTCCTACTCTGGGACGGAAACAGGCATTTCAAATCCGAGAGAGAGAGAGGACCCCTCCCAAAAATCAATAAAAACAGATTAACACCCCAACATGTAATAGGGAAGCTTGCAAATTTCAGAGATAAAGAGCAAATCCTGAAAGCAGCTCAAGACAAGAGGTTCGTAATGTACAATGGTATAAACATTAGGCTGGCAAAAGACCTATCCACAGAGATAGGTCAAAAGGAATGGCATGATATATTCAGTGTGCTAAATGAGAAAAATATATAGCCAAGAATACTTTATCCAGGAAGGCTGTCATTCAGAATGGAAGGAGATAATAAAGAGCTTCCAGGACAGACAGAAACTGAAAGATTATGAAACCACTAAACCAGCTGTGCAAGAAATATTAAGGGTGATCCTGTAAGCAAAGAGAGAGCCCAAAAGTAACAAAGACCAGAAAGAAACAGACAATCTAAAGAAACAGGGAATTTACAGGTAATACAATGGCACTAAATTCCCATCTTTCAACAATTACTCTGAATGTAAATGGGCTAAACGCTCCAATCAAAAGACCCAGGGTATCAGATTGGATAAAAAAAAAACAAGGCCCATCCATATGCTGTCAACAACAGACTCATTTTGGATCTAAAGAGACCTTCAGATTGAGAGTGAGGGGGCAGGGAACCATTTACCATGTTAATGGGCATCAAAAGAAAGCTGGGGTAGCAATCCTTGTAGCAGATGAATTAGACTTTAAACCAAAGTGTAGTATGGGATAAAGAGGGATACTATATCATACTTAAAGGGTCTTTTCAACAAGAAGATCTAACAATTATAAATATTTATGCTAACTTGGGAGCAGCCAATAATATAAACCAATTAATAACCAAATTAAAGAAACACATTGATAATAATACAATAATAGCAGGGGACTTTAACAGCCCACTCACAGCACTGGACAGATCATCTAAGCAGAGATCAACAAGGAAACAAGGGCTTTGAATGATGGACTTCATTCCATCCTAAAGCAACAGAAAATGCATTCTTCTCAAGTGCACATGAAATATTCTCCAGAATAGATCACATACAGGATCACAAATCAGGTCTCAACCAATTCCAAAAGTTTGGGATTATTCCCTGAGTATTTTCAGACCAAAATGCCTTAACCCTGAACTCAATTACACGCAGAAATCTGGAAGGAACACAAACACGTGAAGGTTAAAGAGCATCCTACTAAGGAATGAATGGGTCAACCAGGAAATTAAAGAACAATGTAAAAAATTCATAAAAACAAATGAAAATGAAAACAAAAGTTCAAAACTTTTGGGATATAGGAAAGGTGGTTCTAAGAGGACACTGTAATACAAAAACCTTTCTCAAAAAATTAGAAAAATCTCAAATATACAAGCTAACCTTAAATCTAAAGAAGGTGGAGAAAGAATAGCAGCTGGTGAATTGTTGAACACTACATCTGAAACTAAGTATGTACTATATGTTGGCTAATTGAATTAAAAAAAAAAGTTGTGGAAGTTTCAAAGAAAAAAAAAAAGAATGTCAATATTATCCTTTGTGGCAGAGAGGCCCAGAACCTGGAAATTTTAGTAGTACCAGCACTACATGTTGCATTTCTCATTTCCATTTTTATATGAACACAATCTAAATTCTCTTTTTTTTTTTTAACAACCTAAATTTGTAGATTCCTGGTTTCCAGATATAGGACCTGGACATACTCTGGTATAGGACATACTCTGCCTAGCATACTAGAAGCCTTTCTCTGAATGCAGTAATTAAAAAATAATGATGTAATCTAATTAAATAGCATACTACATGACTTAAAATGGAAAAGAAGTAAACATACCAAATTCTCACAACCTTCACAATCGACTTTGAAGTTTGGGTTTTCTGAGTCCCCCAATTTATGTTTAGGTGCCCATTAGAAACGGTTTTGGGTTAAACCTAATGGCCTATTTTCTAGTATGCATGTGAAGAAATCATGAATATTTTTCCATTAAAAACCAAAATTCTGCTTCTCAGTAACAAAGTCTTCTACACTATTAATTAGCTTAATAGGACTTACCATAAGGTTTCCCGAATAACCTGTGTCTCAGTAACAAAAACTCTGTCATCTGGAACATATAATGGGTCACTGCTATACAAGTGTTGGTCCCTATTAGACAGCAAAAATCAAATGTCAAAAGGTTTCTCATGAAGTAAAATTACATGCATTAAAAAATGTATTTAGTGGTAATTAACAAGTAATCAATAAGCAAATATAGTAAAATGTTTTAAATGCCCTCCCATACTCATTTCCACACGTCAACTGTAATACTCTCAGAGAAGTACTTTCAGAACAATTCCAATATTTTAAAAAAGACTTTACTTATTTGAGAGAGAGAGACAGGGAGAGAAAACACGAGCAGGGGGTTGGTGAGGTGAGGGGAGAGGGAGAAGGAGGCTTCCCACTGAGCAGGGAGCCCTATGCGGGGCTGAATCCCAGGACCCTGGAGCCATGACCTGAGCTGAAAGCAGACACTTAACCAAGTGGTTAAGTCACCCAGGCACCCCAGAACAATTCCAATTACTATATTCATTGCTGATTTAGCCAAGTGTTTAAAACTATGTATTATTTTAGAAAAATAATAATTGTATTTTTATAGTAGGTGCATTAAAACAGAAATCAAATACATGGCCTGATTCATACCAATCCATCAGCTTTGAAAGTAACAAATCAAAAAACACACTATAATTAAATAATAATCTCATTTTTAAAATAATTAAGTAACTGAAAAATGTATTAAATTAGAATTGTTAAAAAAAATCTAAATTTCAGGAAAGTATTTGACTTAAGTCATAAATCAAAAGCAAATATTAAGGTATCAAAGTTTCTTCTATTAACACATTAAAAGAAAAACTTAGCTTCTTACCAGAAAGCAGCTAAATTGGAGTGCAAATGTAAACTATGAGGAAACCTTGAGGATCTGGTTGTCCAGTACTGATGAACCACATGCTGTTCCAGCCAGCTTCGGCCATCTGTCTCATCTACTGGAATGATATTTAAAAAGTTTAAATTATGAGAGTTAACAAAAAAAAAAACCACTTGGGCAACTATGCCACAATTCTGGATTTATGACTCCATTCAAATAGTCAATTGAAAAAGGCTCTTTAACATACCAAACTCAACACCCATAAAACCAGTAATACAGTTAAGAAATGGGCAGAAGACATGAATAGACATGTTTCTAACAAGACACCCAGATGGCTAACAGACACAGGAAAAGATACCAAACATCATCATCATCAGGGAAGTACAAACCAAAACCACAATGAGATACCACCTTACACCTGTCAGACAGGGGTAAAATTAACAACACAAGAAGAAACAGGTATTGGAAAGCATACAGAGAAAGGGGAACCCTCTTGCACTGTGGGTGGAAATGCAAACTGGTGCAGCCACTCTGAACAGTTTGGAGGTTCCTCAAAAAGTTAAAAATAGGGGGTACCGGAGCAAGATGGTGGAGAAGTAGGAGACCTGGATTTCATCTGGTCCCAAGAATTCAGCTGGATAGGGATCAAACCATTCTGAACTTACGTACAAACTCAATAGGAGATTGAAGAAAAGAATAGCAATAACTCTCTGAACAGAAAAGTGACCACTTTCTGGAAGGTAGGATGTGCGGAGAAGTGAATCCGAGGTGATATTTAGGAGGATAGATAGTGGGGGAGGGGGCCTCCGTCAGCCACTTCTGGCAAGTGATAGAGCGGCAGAGCACAAAATTGGAACTTTTAGAAGTCGACTCTGCTGAGGGACGTCGCTCCAGTGGCTAAGGGGGGTGGAACCCCCACTGGGACAGTGTGGACTGAGGACCCTCTGGGTCACAGAAAGACCTTTCTTTTCCCCTGGTTTCAGGTCTTTTCTGATTTGTTTAGAGTATATTTTCTGAGGACGTTGTTGCCCTGTTAGCATTTTGTTCTCTCATTCATCTATTCTCCTCTAGACAAAATAACAAGACGGAAAAAATCACCTCAACAAAAAGAACAAAGGGCACTACCAACTGCCAGGGACCTACTCAATACGGACATTAGTACGATGTCAGAACTAGAGTTCAGAATGATGATTTTAAAGATACTAGCTGGGCTTGAAAAAAGCATGAAAGTTATTAGAGAAACCATTTCTGGAGAAATAAAAGAACTAAAATCTAACCAAGTCGAAATCAAAAGCCTATTAATGAGGTGCAATAAAAAATGGAGGCTGTAACAGCTAGGATAAATGAGGCAGAAGAGAGAATTAGTGATATAGAAAACCAAATGATGGAAAATAAGGAAGCTGAGAAAAACAGAGATAAACAGCTACTGGATCACGAGGGTGGAATTCGAGAGATAAGCGATACCACAGGATGAAACAACATTAGAATAATTGGGATCCCAGAAGAAGAAAGAGAGAGGGGCAGAAGGTATATTGGAGCAAATTAGAGCAGAGAACTTCCCGAATTTGGGGAAGGAAACAGGCATTAAAATCCAGGAGGCACAGAGAACCCCTCTCAAAATCAATAAAACTAGGTCAACACCCTGACATCCAATAGTAAAACTTACGAGTCTCAGAGACAAAGAGGAAATCCTGAAAGCAACTCGGGAGAAGAGATCTGTAACCTTCAGTGGTAGAAACACTAGACTGGCAACAGACCTATCCACAGAGACATGACAGGCCAGAAAGTACTGGCATGATATATTCAGAGCATTAATGAGAAAAATATGCAGTCAAAAATACTATATACAGCTAGGCTGTCACTGACAACAGAAGGAGAGATAAAAAGCTTCCAGGACAAATAAAAACTAAAGGAATTTGCAAACACGAAACCAGCCCTACAAGAAATATTGAAAGGGGTCCTCTAAGCAAAGACAGAGCCTAAAAGTAACACAGACCAGAAAGGAACACAGACAATATCCAGTAATAGTCACCTTACAGGCAATACAATGGCACTAAATTCGTATCTTTTGAGTTACCCTGAATGTAAATGGGCTAAATGCCCCAATCAAAAGACACAGGCTATCAAATTGGATTAAAAAACAAGAACCATCAATATGCTGTCTGCAAGAGATTCATTTTAGACCCAAAGACACCTCCAGATTGAAAGTGAGGGGGTGGAAAACCATTTACCATGCTAATGGTCACCAAAAGAAAGCTGGGGTGGCAATCCTTATATCAGACAAATTAGATTTTAAACCAAAGACTGTAATGAGAGATGAGGAAGGACACTCCATCCTACTTAAAGGGTCTATCCAGCCAGAAGATCTAACAATTGTAAATATCTATGCCCCTAACATGGGAGCAGCCAATTAGATAAGGCAATTAATAACAAAAGAGAAGAAACACATCGACAACAATACAGTAATAGTGGGGGACTTTAACACCCCCCCTAACTGAAATGGACAGGTCATCTAAGAAAAAGATCAACAAGGAAATAAGGACGTTAAATGACACACTGGACCAAATGGACTTCACAGATATATTCAGAACATTCCATCCCAAAGCAACAGAATACAGATTCTTCTCTAGTGCCCATGGAACATTCTCCAGAATAGATCACATCCTAGGTCACAAAACAGGTCTCAACCAGTACCAAAAGTCTGGGATTATTTCCTGCGTATTCTCAGACCGCAATGCTTTGAAACTAAAACTCAATCACAAGAGGAAAGTCGGAAAGAACTCAAATACATGGAAGCAAAGAGCATCCTACTAAGGAATGAACGGGTCAACCATGAAATTAAAGAATTTTAAAAAATTCATGGAAAGCAATGACAATGAAAATACAACTGTTCAAAATCCTTGGGCTGCAGCAAAGGTGGTCCTAAGAGGAAAGTATATAGCAACACAAGCCTTTCTCAAGAAACAAGAAAGGACTCAAATACACAGCCTAACCCTACACCCAAAGGAGCTGGAGAAAGAACAGCAAATAAAGCTTAAACCCAGCAGGAGAAGAGAAATAATAAAGATCAGAGCAGAAATCAATGAAATGGAAACCAAAAGAACAGTAGAATAGATCAACGAAGCTAGGAGCTGGTTATTTGAAAGAATTAACAAGATTGATAAACCCGTGGTCAGACTTATCAAAAAGAAAAGAGAAAGGACCCAAATAAATAAAATCATGAAAGAAAGAGGAGAGATAACCAACACCAAAAAAATACAATTATAAAAACATATTATGAGCAACCATATGCCAGCAAATTAGATAATCTGGAAGAAATGGATGCATTCCTAGAAATGTATCAACTACCAAAACTGAATCAGGAGAAAATAGAAAACCTGAACAAACCTATAACCAGCAAGGAAATTGAAGCAGTTATCAAAAATCTCCCAACAAACAAAAGCCCAGGGCTAGACGGCTTCCCAGGAGAACACTACCAAACATTTAAAGGAGAATTAATACATATTTTTCTGAAACTGTTCCAAAAAATAGAAATGGAAGGAAAACTTCCAAACTCGTTTTATGAGGCCACCATTACCTTGTTCCCCAAACTAGAGAAAGACCCCATCAAAAAGGAAAATTACAGACCAATATCCTTGATGAACATGGATGCAAAAATTGTCACCAAAATACTAGCCAATAGGATCCAACAGTACATTAAAAGGATTATTCACCACGACCAAGTGGGATTTATCCCTGGGCTGCAAAGTTGGTTCAACATCCGCCAATCAATCAATGTGATACAATACATTAATAAAAGAAAGAACAAGAATCATATGATCCTCTCAGCAGATGCAGAAAAAGCATTTGACAAAGTACAGCATCCTTTCTTGATCAAAACTCTTCAGAGTATAGGGATAGAGGGTACATACCTCAATATCATAAAAGCCATCTATGAAAAACCCACAGCGAATATCATCTCAATGGGGAAAAACTGAGAGCTTTTCCCCTCAGGTTAGGAACACAGCAGGGATGTCCACTATCACCACTGCTCTTCAACATAGTATTAGAAATCCTAGCCACAGCAATCAGACAACAGAAAGAAATAAAAGGCATCCAATTCGGCAAAGAAGTTAAACTCTCACTCTTCGCAGATGATATGATACTGCATGTAGAAAACCCAGAAGACTCCACCCCAGCTCTGCTAGAACTCATACAGGAATTCAATAAAGTGGCAGGATCAATGCACAGAAATCAGTGTCACTTATATACACAAACAACAAGACAGAAGAAAGAGAAATTAAGGAGTTGATACCATTTACAATCGCACTGAAAACCATAAGATACCCAGGAATAAATCTAATCAAAGAGGCAAAGAATCTGTACTCAGAAAACTATAAAATACTCATGAAAGAAACTGAGGAAGACACAAAGAAGTGGAAAAACGGTCCATGCTCATGGATTGGAGGAACAAATATTGTGAAGATGGCAATGCTACCTAGAGCAATCTACACATTTAATGCAATCCCTATCAAAATACCAACAACTTTTTTCAAAGAAATGGAGCAAATAATCCTAAAATTTGTATGGAACTAGAAAAGTCCCTGAATAGCCAGAGGAATGTTGAAAAAGAAAAGGCAAAGCTGGCCGTATCACAATTCTGGACTTTAAGCTCTATTACAAAGCTGTAATCATCAAGACTGTATGGTACTGGCACAAAAACAGACACATAGATCAATGGAACAGAATAGAGAGCCAAGAAATGGAACTTCAACTCCATGGTCAACTCATATTTGACAAAGCAGGAAAGAATGTCCAATGGAAAAAAGACGGTCTCTTCAACAAACGGTGTTGGGAAAATTGGACAGCCACATGCAGAAGAATGAAACTGGACCATTTCCTTACACCACACACAAAAATAGACTCAAAATAGTTGAAAGTCCTAAATGTGAGACAAGAGTCCATCAAAATCCTAAAGGAGAACACAGACAGCAACCTCTTCGTCCTAAGCTGCAGCAACTTCTTCCTAGACACATCGCCAAAGGCAAGGGAAGCAAGGGCAAAAATGGGAACTATTGGGACTTCATTAAGATAAAAAGCTTTTGCACAGCAAAGGAAACAGTCAACAAAACCAAAAGACAACCGACAGAATGGGAGAAGGTATTTGCAAATGACATATCAGATAAAGGGCTAGTATCCAAAATGTATAAAGAACTTCTTAAACTCAACACCCAAAGAACAAATGACGTAATCCAGAAATGGGCAGAATACATCAACAGACATTTTTCCAAAGAAGACATCCAAATGGCCAACAGACACATCAAAAAGTGCTCAACATCGCTCGGCATCAGGGAGATCCAAATCAAAACCTCAATGAGATACCACCTCACACCCGTCAGAATGGCTAAAATTAACAAGGCAGGAAACGACAGATGTTGGCGGGGATGCGGAGAAAGGGGAACCCTCTTACACTGTTGGTGGGAATGCAAGCTGGTGCAGCCGTTCTGGAAAACAGTATGGAGGTTCCTCAAAAACTTGAAAATAGAGCTGCCCTATGACCCAGCAATTGCACTACTGGGCATTTACCTAAAAGATACAAATGTAGGGATCCAAAGGGGTATGTACACCCCGATGTTTATAGCAGCAATGTCCATAACAGCCAAACTGTGGAAAGAGCCAAGATGTCCATCGACAGATGAATGGATAGAGAAAATGTGGTGTGTGTGTGTGTATAACAGAATATTATGCAGCCATCAAAAGGAATGAAATCTTGCCATTTGCAACGACATGGATGGAATTGAAGGGTATTATGCTGAGCAAAATAAGTCAATCAGAGGAAGACATGTATCATATACCTCACTGATATGAGGAATTCTTAATCTCAGGAAACAAACTGAGGGTTGCTGGAGTGGTAGGGGTGGGAGGGATGGGGTGGCTGGGTGATAAACACTGGGGAGGGTACGTGGTTTGGTGAGCACTGTGAATTGTGTAAGACTGTTGAATCACAGACCTGCACCTCTGAAACAAATAATACATTATATGTTAAAAAAAAAAAAAAGAAAAAGAAGATAGCAGGAGGGGAAATTGGAGGGGGAGACGAACCATGAGAGACTATGGACTCTGAGAAACAAACTGAGGGTTCTAGAGGGGACGGGGGTGAGGGGATGGGTTAGCCAGGGTTAGCCTGGTGATGGGTATTAAAGAGGGCACGTACAGCATGGAGCACTGGGTGTTATACGGAAACAATGATTCACGGAACACTACATCAAAAACTAATGATGTAATGTATGGTGATTAACGTAATCTAATAAAAAAAATAAAGTGCAATGAATAGGAAAAAAAAGAAGAAAAAGGAAAAAAAGGTAAAAATAGAACTACCCCATGATCTAGCAATTGCACTACTAGGTATTTACCCAAAGCACAGAAAAATACAGATTCAAAGGGGCATACAACGCATTATCAACAATAGGCAAACTATGGTTAGAACCCAAATGTTGATTAACTGACGGATAAAGAAGATATGGTATATATACACACAACGGAATATTATTCAGCCATCAAAAAGAATGAAATCTTGTTAGCCTGGTGATGGCTATTAAAGAGGGCACGTACTGAATAGAGCACTGGGTGTTATATGCAAACACTGAATCATGTAATACTACATCAAAAACTAATGATGTAATGTATGGTGATTAACATAACATAATAAAATAAAAAAGAACGAAATCTTTCCATTAGGAACAGGTGGATGGAGCTTGTGTGTATTATGGTTAGTTAAATAAGTCAGAGAAAGACAAATACCATATGATCTTACTCATATGTGGAATTTAAGAAAGAGCACAGATGAACATATGGGAAGGGAGAAAAAAAAGGAGAGAGGGAAACAAGTCATAAGAGACTTTTTTTTTTTTTAAGATTTTATTTATTTATTTGACAGAGAGAGACACAGTGAGAGAGGAAACACAAGCAGGGGGAGTGGGAGAGGGAGAAGCAGGCTTCCCGTGGAGCAGGGAGCCTGATGCGGGGCTCGGTCCCAGGACTCTGGGATCATGACCTGAGCTGAAGGCAGATGCTTAACGACTGAGCCACCCAGGTG
This sequence comes from Eumetopias jubatus, assembly GCF_037043125.1. Taxonomy (NCBI): domain Eukaryota; kingdom Metazoa; phylum Chordata; class Mammalia; order Carnivora; family Otariidae; genus Eumetopias; species Eumetopias jubatus. The sequence goes on from NW_028274813.1 coordinate 146,113,775, forward strand.
CCCCCCTCCTTTTTTTTAAGATTTTATTTATTTATTCAAGTCATAAGAGACTCTTAATGACAGAGACAAATAAGGTTGATGGAGTGAGGTGGGTGGGGGATGGGCTAGGTGGGGGATGGGTATTAAAGAGGGCACTTGCGATGAACACTGGCTGATGTATCACTGAATTCTACTCCAGAAAACAATATTGCACTGTATGTTAACTAACGAAATTTAAATAAAAAAAAAAAAGAAAAAGGCTCTTTAGAATACATATATAGAAATGTACATACAAAATTTAATTAAGTATCATTGGGTATAAAGAAAAAAATTACTCCATTTTAAATGACCCCATGATTAAGAAGACACAAACAGTATATTCAAATAGTTCAATAATCATGAAAGAAATTGAAATGGTAACCAAACATGTTCTCAAGAAACCCCAAACCCTCAGGACTGGTACTAAGCTTTAAAGAATTAGAATCTATTATTCAGATAATAAGGCTAATATAATCTTGCTTCTAAAAACAGATGAAGACATATAAAAAGTTCATCAAAGAATAAAAATGAAAATTCCTAAATTAAAAAATAGCTAACCCAGGGGCACCTGGGGCTCAGCTGGTGGATCATGTGACTCTTGATCTCAGGGTCTTGAGTTCGACTGAGCCCCACACTGGACATAGAGCTTATTTTAAAAAATGTAAAAAATAAAAGAATCATTATGGGAATTTAGCTCAGGAATTCAAGGATGATTCACTGTCACAAAATCTATCTATGTAGGAATAGAACAAAAGTGAAAAATTATATATAGGATTATCTCACAGATAAGAACATTTGATACAGTTCAATATTTATGATTAAAGACTCTTAGAAAAACAGGAATAGAAGGAAACTGTCCTAATTTGATAAAGGCCACATACCCAGAACCTATACCAAACCCATCACACTCAATGGAGGAATTTCAGGTGCAACCCTCTTAGACTGAGACCCACTCTAGGAAAACTGCTTTCACACTGATGCTTCCTCTACAGACTAGAGGCCTGGCTAGAACAGACACCATAAAGTGTCACAAAGAAAATACAAGATAAAAGAATTGACAGGAGACAAAACTGTTTGTAGACGATAATGATCATCTATATAAAAAAACCAATGGGAGAGGAGTCCAAGATGGCGGTGTAAGAAGACTCTGAACTCCTCTCCTCCCACAAACACACCAAATGTATACCTATATATGGAGTAATTCCTTCTAAAGAACAGGGCTGATTGAACAGCTTCTGCACAATAAAAGATAGCAGCACCATAGAGAGGGGGGTAGGAGGGACAGAAACATAGTAATGAGAGGAATCTGACCCCTGATGCTATGAAATGCAGTGGGGAGAGATAGTACTGAGGGAGCAGTAGAAGATATGCCCACCCTAGGTCACAGACAAAAGCTGCAGATTAAAGGGCTACTAGACTAGAAGTGGTGGAAACCCTTTTACTACCCTAGAGTATCCACCAAACATAATAGCTAGAACTCTCTCCAGATCAGAGGTGCTGGTGAACATCATTGTTTATGTTCCTTCTCCATCTTGATATACAGAGGGGAGCAGGTGGCCTGTTGCCTTGGTGAATCCTGGGCATCTAGCCCACACCAACTCCAGCTGCATACCCAAGGTGGTACCTCTGCCCGTACACATCCCAGCTCTAAGTCTCCTAATAATGCTATCCCAGTGTGGTAAGTAATGGAACAAGTCTAGCCTGCATTGACTACAGCTCTAGCCCTCTTGCCAAAATGGCCCTGATGTGGAGCACCCCGGGGACACCCTGGCCTCTGCCTGCTCCAGCACCACCTTTTCTGACAGGGCACCCACTACATGGAGCAGTCCGGTTTGTGGCTGTTTGGCCTGTACATCAGGGTGCCCCTGATGCAGACTGCCCCCACGCCCCCAGCCTGTACCTGCTACAGCTCCAGTCAGCCAGCCTAAGTTGCCAGGCATACACAGTCTATGCAGGGGACATTCCTACACATGGTCATACCTTCAAGACTGGGAGATTCAGCTATTCCATCTAATTCATAGAAACACAGAAAGTAAAACAGAATGAGGAGACAGAGAAATATGCTCTAAATGAAAGAACAAGGGCCCCATGGGTGGCCCAGTCAGTTAAGCGTCCAACTCTTGATTTTGGCTCAGGTCATGAGATTCAAGTCCTGCATCAGGCTCTGTGCTCAGTGGGGAGTCTACTTCTCTCCCTCTCCCTCTGCCCCTTCCCCATTTTCTCACACTCTCTAAAATAAATAAATCTTTAAAAAAATAAATGAGAGAACAAGACTAAAGAACTAAGTGAAACAGAGATATACAATCTAGCTGATAAAGAGTTGAAAGTAATAATCATAAAGATCTTCACCGGACTTGAGAGAAGAGTGGAGGAACTGAGAACTTCAACAAAGAGACAGAAAATATAAAAAAGAGCCAATCAGAGTTGAAAAATACAATAACTGAAATGAAATACATACTAGAAGGACTCAGCAGCAGATTAGAGGATGTGTAAGAATGGAGTGGCTATCTAGAATACAGAATACTGCAAAGTATCCAAGCTGAACAGCAAAAAGAGAAAAAAAAAAAGAATTAAGAAAAAGCCCACCAAGATTAGGTTAAAGTACCTCTGAGACAATAAGCATACTAACATTTACACTATAGTAATCCCAGAAGAAGAGAGAGGGAAAGGGGCAAAAAAACTTGAAAAAATAATAGTTGAAAACTTTCCTAACCTGGCGAAGGAAATGGACATCCACGTCCAGGAAGCACAGAGAACCCAAAAACAAGAACCCAAGGAGGTCCACGCCCACCCATATAACAAGTAAAACGTCAAAAATTAAAGATAAAGAGAGGCTCTTAAAAGCAACAAGAGAAAAACAACTAGTTTTGTACAAGGAAACCCCACAAGACTATCGGCTGGCTCTTCAGCAGAAACTTTGCAGGTAAGAAAAGAGTGGCATGATATATATGTTCCAAGTGCTTAAAGAAAAAAACCTACAACCAAAACTACTATACCCAGTAAGATTATCATTCTGAATTGATGGAGAGGTATTTTCCAAAACAAAAGTTAAAGTAGTTCATCATCACTGAACTGGCCTATGTTATGAAGTTTTTTTTTTTTTAAGATTTTATTTACTTATTTGACAGAGAGAGACACTGCAAGAAAGGGAACACAAGCAGGGGTAGTGGGAGAGGGAGAAGCAGGCTTCCTGCGGAGCAAGGAGCCCGATGCGGGGCTCGATCCCAGGACCCTGGGATCATGACCTGAGCCAAAGGCAGACGCTTAATGACTGAGCCACCCAGGCACCCGTATATTATGAAATGTTAAATGGACTTCTTTAAGCAGAAAAGGCTATGAGTAGAAGAAAGAAAATTATGAAAGGTAAACAATTTCACTGGTAAACACATAATAAAGCTGGTAGATCAAAAAAAAGCTGGTAGATCAATCACTTATAAAGCTAGTTTGAAAGTTGAAAAGACAAAAGTAGTAAACTATATCTAAAAAATTAGTTAAGGGCTCATAAAATAAAAAGATGTAAAATATGACATAATATACATAAAACACTGGGGAGTAAAAATATGCCTTTCAAATATGTTCAAACTTAAGCGACCACCAACTTAAATACCTAGGATGTTATATATGAACCTCATGGTAACTAAAAACGAAAAAATTCAAAAGATATACACACACAAAAAAGAGAAAAGAATCCAAGTTTCATAAAACTAAAGAAAGTCATCAATCATGAGGGAAGACAGCAAGAGAGGAAAGGAATAGGAAAGAACCACAAGAACAAACAAAACAATTAACAAAATGGCAATATTATTTTGTATATACATGTCAAAAATTACTTCAAATGTAAATGGAGTCAATACTCCAATCAAAGAACACAGGATGACTGACTGAGTGGATAAAAAAACAAGACCCATCTACATGCTGCCTACAAGAGATTCACTTCAGATCCTAAGACACATACAGACTACTGAAAATGAGAGGATGAAAAAGATACTCCACGCAAATGTAAGACAAAAAAAAAAAAATCTGGGGCAGCAATACATACATGAGAGAAAACAGACTTTTTAAACAAATTCTGTAATAAGAGACAAAGAGCATGACGTAATGATAAAGGGATCAATCCAACAAGAGGACTTAATAATTACACATATTTATGCACCTAAATATATAAAGCAAATATTAACAGACATAAAGGGAGAAACTGAGAATAATACAATAATAGTAGGGGACTTTAACACCACATTTACATCAATGGATAGATCAGACAGAAAATCAATATGGAAACAGTGGCTTTGAACCACACAACAGATCAGATGAACTTAATAGATGCATACAGAACATTTCATCCCAAATCAGTAGAATATACTTTCTTCTTGAGGGTACATGGAACATTCTCCAGGACAGATCACGTGTTAGGACACAAAACAAGTCTCAATAAATTTAAGATGGAAATCACATCAAGTATCTTTTCTGAGCACAATGGTATGAAACCAGAAATTAATGATAATAAAACAACTGGAAAAAACCTGCAAACATGTGCAGGCTAAACAACATACAATTAAACAACCAATGTGTCAATGAAGAGATCAAGGAGAAAATTAAAAAATACATGCAAAAAAAATGGAAACATAAGAGTTCAAAATCTTTGGGATGTCATAAAAGTAGTTCTATGAGGGAAGTTTATAATGGTACAGGCTTTCCTAAAGAAAAAAAGAGAAATCTCAAATAAGCAATCTAACCTTATACTTAAAAAAACTAAAAAAACAAAAACAAAAACGAATAAAACCCAAAGTTAGTAGAATAATAATTATAACAGAAATAAGTGAAATAGAGACTAAAAAAACAACAGAAAAGATCAATGAAATTAGGAGCTGGTTTTTGCAAAGATAAAAAAACTGATAAACCCTCAGCCAGAATCACCATCAAAAAAAAAAAAAAGGTGGGGCGGGGGAGGATTCAAATTAATAAAATCAGAAATGAAAGAGAAGTTACAACCAAAATCACAGAAATACAAAGGATTATGAGACTATTATGAAAAACTACATGCCAACCAAGTGGACAACCTAGAAGAAATGGATAAATTCCTAGAAACATACAGTTCTCCAACAGTGAATAAGGAAGAAATAGAAAATATGAATGGACTAATTAGTAGAAACAAAATTGAATCAGTAATACAGAAACTCCCAATAAACAGAGGTCTAGTACCAGACAACTTCCCAGGTAAATTTTACCAAACATGTGAAGAAGAGTGAATAGTCTTCTCAAACTATTTCAAAATAGGAAAAAAAAAAATGATTCCAAATTCATTCCATGAGGCCAGTATTACCCTGATACCAAAACCAGATAAAGATAATACAAAGAAAAATTACAGGCCAACATCCTCTGATGAACACAGATGCAAAAATCCTCAACAAAATATCAGCAAGCTAAATTCAACACACATTATGAGGATCATCCACCATGATCAAGTAGATTTTTTCCCATAAGTGCAAGGACGGATACATATTTGCAAATCAATCAACATGATACACCACATTAACAAAATGAAGGATAAAAATCATATGATCATCTCAGTAGAAGCAGAAAAAGCACTTTACAAAATTCAACATCCATTCATGATAAAAATTCTCAATAAAGTGGATGTAGACGGAACATACCTCAACATAATAAAGCCTGGATATAAAAAACACACAAATAACATCCCACTCAAAGGTGAAAAGCTGAAAGCTTTTCCTCTAAGATACGAACAAGTCTTACCACTTTTATTCAACATAATACTGGAGGTCCTAGCCATAGCAACCAGAAGAGAAAGAACTAAAAGGCATCCATATTGGTGAGGAAGAAGTAAAACTGTCACTATTTGCAGATGATATGATACTATATATGGAAAACCCTAAAAGCTCCACTCAAAAAAAAACTATTAGAACTCATAAGTGGACGGGCAAGATGGCGGCAGAGTAAGGGACCGACCTTGTTTCATCTGGTCCCTCAAATTTAGCTGAATATCTATCAAACCATTCTGAACACATATGAATTCAACCTGCAATGTAAGAAAACTTACCTGGATCTCTACAAGCAGAAAAACCACTTTTTGCAAGGTAGGAGGTGCGGAACCTTGAATCTTATGGGGAAAATATCAGAAGATAAACGGAGAGGGGAGGGAGCCTCCATAAGCTGGCCACCAGAAAGTGATTTAACACCAGAGCACAAAATGGGGACCCTTGGAAATCTGCTCCAGTGACATCCCTTACTGAAAAGGGCACAGGGGATGAATAGGGCAGAATTCTAGGTGGATCTTTATGGTCTCAGGATCCCAGGAGACTGAGAATGGGGGAGCCTGAACCAATACAGTGCCCAAGCAGTGGAGCAGGGAGACTGGTTATGGTCAGTGAGCCCAGAAGGGACTCCCAGCATCTGTCACCATAAACTGCGAGCTGGGCCAGTAGGGAGACTGCTTTCTGCCTGAGGACCCTGAAAAGGACTAGAAGGTGTGGGCTGTTTAACAGCCCAAGAGAGATATGAAATGGCTTGCGCCCACAATAGGGCAACAGCTCTAAGGGTGGTGTGGCCCCTGAAAGGACACTGGGGTGGCATTCAGCTGTGACCTGGGAGCTGCTAAAGAGAGTGCATGCACAAACCCAAGGCTGCTCGCAATTGCAAAGGCACAAAGCACACAGACACTCATGGTTCCCTAGAACTCCCCTGGGAGAGTTGTACTGGGTGCGAATAGCTCTAGTCTGTGGAGTTTGGTACACACAGAAGTGGACACGGTTTGACCTGGAGGGTTTACTGAAGAAAGGGGACCGCGACCTTGCAGCTCTGGGCCAGAGATTCCTGCACGGCCATATGTGCTCTGACTCTAGAAAGAGGTGCAGAAAGCCACCAGGGAACAAAAACCACACAGACAAGTAGCTCACATTAAGCCCATCCCTTTGACAAGGGGTGGGGCAACTCCACCCAGGCAAAGACTCGGAGAAGCCAAGCAACAGGCCCCTCCCCCAGAAGACAGACTGAAGGAACAGGTGAATGGCAAGCTTATTTCCCAAAGGACTGTAAAACTCCAGCACCAGGAGAAAATAATATATTGAGCTCCAAGTGTTCCCTCACAACTCATTTATACTTGAGGCTAAAATTTTACATTTCTTTTTAGTTTTTCTTTTCCTTCTTTCTTTTTCCTTTTTTTACCCTCCTCCCGTTTCAAAGAGATTCTTACTTCCCAACCTATGTTTTTTAAGATGCTTTTTAACTTTTTCCCCCACATCTATGTTTTATAGATTTATGCCCCACGCTGGTCCATTTTTCACTCTATTCAATTTTATCTTGATATATATATAAATTCTGATTTCTCTGCAATCTTGGAATGTAGTGTCTTTTAACACACAGACCAAAAATCAATCAAGAACAAGTAGATCACCCTGCTTTGTCCACCCTGAGAGATTATAGTCTCTCCCCAACCTTTTTTTATTGTTTTGGATCATCTTGGCTTTGCGTATCTGTGGTAGCTTCTGACCACTTCGAATTTTTTTCTAGGGTGCATTTTGGGTTGTGGTTGATATTTTGGACTCTGTTCATTCACTTAACCATCCCTCAACAGAATGATTAGGAGGAGGAACTCTCAACAAAGAAAAGAACCAGAGACAATATCCTCTGCCACAGAACTAATGAATATGGATATAAGCAAGATGTCAGAGACAGAATTCAGGATAGCAATTATAAAGCTAATAGCTAGACTTGAAAAAAAGCACACATGACAATACATACTCTCTAAGGGCAGAAATGAGATCTAATCAGGCCAAATTTTAAAATGCTATCAATGAGATGCAGTCTAAATTGGATGCTCTAACAGATAGGGTAAGTGAGGCAGGAGAGAGAATAAGTGATCTAGAAGACAGGCTGATGGAAAGGAAGGAAACTGAAGAAAAGAGTGAAAACTCATAGCACATGAAGAGAGACTTAGAGAATTTAATGATACACTGAAAATAACCAATATCAAGATCATCGGGATCCAAGAGGGGGTGGAGAGAGAGGCCTAGAAGGTATATTTGAGCAAATCATGGCTGAGAACTTCCCTAATATGGGGAAGGAAACAAGCATTCACATCTAAGAGGCAGAAAGGACTCCTCCCAAAATCAATAAAAATAGATCAACATTGACATGTATTAGTGAAGCTTGCAAATCTTAGAGCCAGGAAAACTATCCTGAGAGCAGCTAGGGGGAAGAGATTTCTTACATATGGAGGGAGGAACATCAGAATAACATCAGACCTGTCCACAGAGACCTGGCAAGGCAGGAAGGGCTGGCAAGATATATTCAGGGTACTAAATGAGAAGAAATAGCAGCCAAGAATACTTTATCCAACAAGACTACCATTCATAATAGAAGGAGAGATAAAAAGTTCCCAGGACAGACAGAAACTGAAAGAATATGTGACCACCAGGCCGGCCCTGCAAGAAATATTAAGGGGGATACCTTAAGCAAAGAGAGACCCCAAGAGTAACAGACCAGAAAGTATCAAAGACAATCTACAGAAACAGGGACCTTACAGGCAATACAATGGCACTAAATACATATCATTCAATAGTTAGTCTAAATTTAAATGGACTGAATGCTCCAAGAAAAAGACAGAGAGTATCAGATTGGATACAAAGCAGGACCCATCCATATATATCTACAAAAGACACATTTTGAACCCAAAGACACCTTCAGATGGAAAGTGAGGGGTTGGAGAACCATTTACCTCACCAATGGACCTTAGGGTAGTAATCCTCATATCAGACAAATTTTCAAACCAAAGACTTTAGTAAGAGATGTAGAGGGACACCATATTGTACTTAAAGGGTCTATCCAACAAGAAGACCTAACAATTGTAAATATCTATGTCCCCAACATGGGAGCAGCCAATTATATAAACCAATTAATAACCAAAGTAAAGAAACATATCAATAATAATACGTTAATACTAGGGGACTTCAACACCCCACTCACAGCAATGGACAGATCATCTAAGCAGAAAATCAACAAAGAAACAAGAGCTCTGAATGACATATTTGACCAGATAGGACTTCACGCATGTATACAGAACATTCCATCCTAAAACAACAGAATACACATTTTCCTAAAGTGCACATGGAATTTTCTACAGAAAAGACCACATACTGAGTAAAAAATCAGGTCTCAACCCATACGAAAAGACTAAGATTATCCCATGCATATTTTCAAACCACAATGCTTTGAAACTGGAATTCAATCACATGAAGAAATTTAGAAGGAATTCAAACACCTGGAGGCTAAAGAGCATCCTGCTAAAGAATCAATGTGTCAACCAGAAATTAAAGAAGAACTTAAACAATTCACTGAAATCAATGAGAATGAAAACTCATCAGTTCAAAACCTATGGGATACTGCAAAAGCAGTCCTAAGAGCGAAGTACATAGCCATCCAAGCCTCTCTCATAAAATTAGAAAAATCCCAAATGCACAAGTTCACCTTACACCTAAAGGACCTGGAGAAAGAACAATAAATAAAGCCTAAACCAAGTAAGAGAAGAGAAATAATGATTAGAGCAGAAATCAATGAAACAGACCAAATCAAAGAAACTAGAAGCTGGGTCTTTGAAAGAATTAATAAGATCGATAAACCTCTAGTCAGACTTATACAAAAGAAAAGAGAAAGGACCCAAATTAATAAAATCATGAATGAAAGGGGAGAGATCACGACTAACACCAAGGAAATAGAAACAATTGTTAGAAACTTTTTATCAGTAAGTATATGCCAACAAATTAAGCAATCTGGAAGAAATGGATGCATTCCTGGAAACTTATAAACCCCCAAGACTGAAACAGGAAGAAACAGACAATCTGAACAGACTAATAACCAGCAAGGAAATTGAAGCAGTAATCAAAAACCTCAAAAAACAAGAGTCCAGGGCCAGATGGCTTCCCAGGGGAATTCTACCGAACTTTTAAAGAAGAAATAATACCTATTCTTCTGAAGCTGTTTCAAAAAACAGAAATGGAAGGAAAACTTCCAAACTTGCTCTATGAGGCCAGCATTACTTTGATCCCAAAACCAGACAAAGACCCCATCAAAAAGGAGAATTACAGACCAATATCCCTGATGAATATGGATGCCAAAATTCTCACCAAGATACTAGCCAACAGGATCCAACAGTACATTAAAAGGATCATCCACCACAACCAAGTGGAATTTATTCCTGGGCTGTAAGGGTGGTTCAACATTTGGAAATCAATCAGCACGAAACATCACATTAATAAAAGAAAGGACAAGAACCATATGATCCTCTCAATTGATCAGAGAAAGCATTCAACAAAATACAGCATACTTTCTTGAATAAAACTCTCCACAGTGTAGGGATAGAAGCAAAATATCTCAATATCATAAAAGCCATCTACAAAAAGCCCACGGTGAATATCATTCTCAATGGGGAAAAACTGAGATTTTTTCCTTTAAGGTCAGGAACATGACAGGGATGCCCAGTCTCACCAGTGTTGTTCAACATAGTACTAGAAGTCCTAGCAACAGCAATCAGACAACAAAAATAAATCAAAGGCATTCAAATAAGCAAAGAAGAAATCAAACTCTCTCTCTTTGCAGATGACATGGGGAAACCCCTAAAGACTCCACCCCAAAACTGCTAGAACTCATACAGCAATTCAGCAACATGGCAGGATACCAAATCAATGCACAGAAATCAGTTGCATTTTTATACACTAACAATGTGACTGAAGAAAGAGAAATTAAGGAATCTATCCCATTTACAATTGCACCAAAACCCATTAAGATACATGGGAATAAACCTAACCAAAGAGGTAAAGGATTTGTACTCTAGAAACTACAGAACACTTATGAGAGAAATCAAGAAGACACAGAGATGGAAAAACATTCCATGCTCATGGATTGGAACAATAAACATTGTGAAAATGTCTATGCTGCCTAGAGAAATTTACACTTTCAATGCAAATCCCATCAAAATACCACTGACATTTTTCACAGAGCTGGAACAAATAATCCTAAAATTTGTATGGAACCAGAAAAGACCCCTAATTGCCAGGGGAATGTTGAAAAAGAAACCAAACCTGGGGGAATCACAATGCCTGACCTCAAGCTAGATTACAAAACTGTGATCCTCAAGACAGCATGGTACTGGTACAAAACAGAAGCACAGATCAATGGAACAGAATAAAGAGCCCAGAAATAGACCCTCAACTCTATGGTCAACTAACCTTCGACAAATCAGGAAAGAATAGCCAATGGGAAAAAAGACAGTCTCCTCAATAAATGGTGCTGGGAAAATTGGACAGCCACATGTAGAAGAATGAAACTGGACCATTCTCTTACAACATACACAGAGACAAACAAAATGGATGAAAGATCTAAATGTGAGACAGGAATTCATCAAAATCCTAGAGGAGAACACAGGGAGCAACCTTTTTGACGCTGGACAAAGCAACTTTTTGCAAGACACGTCTCTAAAGGCAAGGGAAGCAAGGGCAAAAATGAACTATTGGGACTTCATCAAGATAAAAAGCTTCTGTACAGCAAAGGAAAAAATCAACAAAACTAAAAGGCAACCCACAGAATGGGAGAAGATATTTACAAATGACATTACAGATAAAGGGCTTGTATCCAAGAACTATAAAGAACTTCTCAAACTCAGCACTCCCAAAACAAATAATCCAGTCAAGAAATGGGCAGAAGATATGAACAGACACTTCTCCAAAGAGCCAACAGACACATGAAAAAATGTTCCACATCATTTGGCATCGGGGAAATACAAACCAAAACCACAATGAGATACCACCTTACACCAGTCAGAATGGCAAAAATTAACAAGAAACAACAAATGTTGGAGAGGTGTGGAGAAAGGGGAACCCTCTTACACTGTTGGTGGGAATGCAAGCTGGTACAGCCACTCTAGAAAACAGTATGGAAGTTCCTCAGGATGTTAAAAACAGAGCTACCCTACAACCCAGCAATTGCACTACTAGGTATTTACCCCCAAAGACACAGATGTAGTGAAAAGAAGGAGCACATGCACCCCAATGTTCATAGCAGCAATGTCCACAACAGCAAAAGTGTGGAAGGAGCCAAGATGTTCTTCAACGGATGAATCAATAAAGAAGATGTGGTTCATATATCCAATGGAATATTACTCAGCCATCAAAAAGGATGAACACCTACCATTTACGCTGAAATGTATGGAACCGGAGGATAGTATGCTAAATGAAATAAGTCAATCAGAGAAACAAAATTATCATATAATTTCACTCGTATGGGGAACAGAAGGACTAATGCAGAGGACAACTGGAGTGGGGAGGAAACTGGGAAGAAATCAGAGAGGGAGACAAACCATTTGAGACTTTTGACTTCAGGAAACAAACTGAGGGTTGCAGAAAGGAAGGTTGGTTGTGGGTTCTGGTAAACTTGGTGATGGGCACTATGGAGGGCAGGTGATGTGAGGAGCACTAGGTGTTATACTGAACTGATGAGTCACTGAACAGTATATGAAAAGCCAATGATGCCTATACCTTGACTATTTGAATTTAAATTAAAAAAAGATTAAAAAAAGAGCTAATAAATTCAGTAACATTACAGATTACAGAAATAATATAAGGAAAACTGTTGTGTTTTATAGAGAAAAAAATTAAGAAAACAATCCTATTTATAACTGCACCCAAAATAATAAAATACTTAGGAAATAAAACTAACCAATGAGGTGAAAGACCTGCAGTCTGAAAACTGTAAAATAATGATGAAAGAAACTGAAGATGAAACAAACAGAAACATATACCCTGCTCATGGATTGGAAGAATATTGTGGTTTTTTGGTTTTTTTTAATTTTATTTATTTGTCAGAGAGAGAGCACACAAGCAGGGGGAGTGGCAGGCAGAGGGAGAAGCGGACTCACTGCTGAGCAAGGAGCCCGTTGTGGGACTTGATCCCAGGACACTGGGATCATGACCTGAGCCGAAGGCAGAGGCTTAACTGACTGAGCCAGCAGGCATCCCTGGAAAAATACTGTTAAAATGTCCATACCACCCAAAGCAGTCTACTGAGTCAATGCAATCCCCATCAAAATACCAAGAGTATTTTTCATAGAACTAGAACAATCCTAAAGTTTGTATAGAACCACAGAATTCCCCAATAGCCAAAGTAACCTTGAGAAAGAAGAACACAACTGGAGGTATCACAATCTCAGATTTCAAACTATACTACAAAGTTAACAATATTCAAAAATAGTATGGTACCGACACAAAAACAGACACATAGATCAATGGAATAGAATTGAGAGACCAGGAATAAATCCAGGCTTATGTGCTCAATTAATCCATGACAAAGGAGGGAAGAATATACAATGGGGAAAAGACATGAAGTTGGAAAGCCTGGGCAGCTACATGCAAAATAATGAAACTGGAACACTATCATAAAGATAAACCAAAAATGGACTAAAGATCTAATGGAAGACTTGAAACTACAAAACTCCTAAAAACAAAACAAAAACAAAACATAGGCAGTGATCTCTTAGACATCAGCCTTAGTAATATTTTTTAGATATGTCTCCTAAGTCAAAGGAAACAAAATCAAAAATAAACTATTGGGACTAAATCAAAATAAAAGCTTTTGCAGAGAGGGAAACCATCAACAAAATAAAAGGGGAACCTACAGAATAGAAGATCCATGCAAATGATATATTCAATCAACAAGGGGTTAATATCCAAAATATATAAAGAGCTTATACAACCCAACAGCAAAAAATGCCCAAATAATGGGGGTTAACAAATTAAAAAATGGGCAGAGGTCCTGAATAGACATTTCTCCAAAGAAGAAGTACAGATGGGAGACGCATGAAAAGATGCCGAGCATTACTATCAAGGAAATGTAAATCAAATCACACAAATGTAAATCAATACCACAATGAGATATAATCTTACTATGCAGAATGGCTAGTATCAAAAAGACAAGAAGTAACTGTGCAGAATCCCTAGTATCAAAAAAAAACAAGAAGTAACAAGTTAACAACAAGTAACAAGAGGTTTTGATGAGGATATGGAAAAGGGAACCCCTTTGCACAGCTGGTAGGAACGTAAATTGTAGGGTAGAAAACAGTATGGAATTTCCTCAGAAAATTAAAGACGACACAGTAATTACAGTTCTGGGTATTTACCGCCCCCCCTCCAAATGAAAACACTGATTGAGAAAATATACACACCTCTATTTGCAGCATTATTTACAACAGCCAAGATATGGAAGCAACCTAAGTGATCGTCAACAGATAAATGGATAAAAAAGACATGGTATATATAATGAACTATTATTCTGCAATAAAAGATAATGAAGTCTTACTATTCATGACAACAATGATGGACCTAAAGAGTCTTATGCTAAATGAAATAAGTCAATAGAGAAAGACATATCATATGATTTTATATGTGAAATCTAAAAAACAAAACAAGCAAAAAACAGAAACAGACTCATAAATACAGAGAACTGGTGGTTACCGAGGGGAGAAGGATGGGTGATAAGTAAAACAGGTGGAAGGGATTTAGAGGTACAAACTTCCAGTGATAATATAAGTTACAGGGATGAAGACTACAGCATAGAGAATATAGTCAATAATATTGTAATAACTTTGTATGGTGACAGATGGTAACTATACTTACTGGTGGTGAGCATTTTGTAATGTATACAATGTCAAGTCACTAGCTGTACACCTGAAACCAATATATTGTGTCAACTATACTTCAACTAAAAAAAAAAAAAAAAATCAAAAGAAAATAAAAGAGACTAAATGAAGAACAAGGCAACATCTAATTTGTGGTTTGCCTGCTTCAAAAATCTTGGCAATTCAAAACTACATTTTTGTTTACATTTATTTGCTTACTGACATTTTCGCATGTTGGTAAACATGTTTAAAAACCCTTAATGATTTTCGTCAGCTCCTATGAGGCAAATAATTATCTATCCAAACTCATTCTTTAAAATATCACTTTGCATTTTGTTGGCTTTCTGTGAAACTGAATTTTGGTACAAAATATATTTAAATATTACCAAAAAACAGTGACTTTTTCTAATTTAAAATGAATTAAATAACATATAGTGTACTCTTAGTTTCAGAGGTAGAATTTATGATTCATCAGTTGCATACAACACCCAATGCTCACGATTACATCAAGTGCCTTTCTTAATGCCCATCATCCAGTTACACCATCCCCTCACCAACCTCCCCTCCAGCAATCCTGTTTGTTTCCTATAGTTAGAGTCTCATAATGATGGTTTGTCTCCCTCTATGATTTTGTCTTATTTTATTTTTCATTCCCTTCCCCTATAGTCATCTGAAAAACCAGTAACTTTTAAGATACTTCTACAAATAAATTTTAAATGAGTACAAAATTTAATATACAGGCAGTAATTGTGAATCAGTTTTAAGAACAGAGTTCAGCCAAAAATAGTAAAAAGCTATTAACATATCAAAATACTCTTTTGAGAACCACACCTCTTTCAAATATATCTAAAATCATTTAGTTAAATGATCTCATAGTTCTGAGATCTCAAGTAGGATTCGTGTTCATAAACATCTATCTCAATATTTTCCAAAGTGTGATCTATGACTCATTTCAGAATCACCTGGAAGGCTAATTTAACATACAGATGCCTTATAACTGAACCTACTAAAAGTCAGACTCCCTGAGTTAGGTGCCCTATAATCAGTATTTTTAAACAGTTTCTCCAGATGGCTTCTCATGCATAATAAAATTTTAGAAATAATTACTTTCAAGACCACAAATATAAATTCTTCTAAGTTGTTCTGATTCTAGTCAACCTTTCCTGCCTCTCTCAGATAAAGTTGTTCGATCCTTTAGGTTCTCTAAAGCATTACACTTTACCACACTGAATCACAATTTATCTGTTAACAATATAGTTTCCCACACTAGACTGTGAGTTCTTCATAGAAAGTAATAATGTTGTTTTTATATCTTTAGCCCAACAACATCTAATGAACAGCAAGAGCTCAATGAATTTGGTTAAATGAATAGATGAATACATGAAACATCACAGTTCAAAAAACAGCATGTGACTTTCACTTGTCCCCAGGATGAAAAAAACTTATTTATTTCCAATCCCAAATAGTATAAAATTAGCATCATGTTAATCTGTCCAATAATCAGTTAAAATCTGGGGGGGGGGGAGTGAAGAAAATAGAATTTTTTAAAACTCTAAATACACCTTTAAAACTTCAGCTTTCCTAAATTCTTCAGTCTCAAAAAAGAGAAAAAAAAGAAAAGCCCCCACGGAATCAACAAACTATTATAATTAATATGTAAATTTAGCAAGAATGCTGGATATAAGAGCAATTTACAAAAACCAAGTGTTCCACTGGGTATTTACCACAAAGATACAAATGTAGGGATCCGAAGGGGTACGTGCACCCCAATGTTTACAGCAGCAATGTCCACAATAGCCAAACTGTGGAAAGAGCCAAGATGTCCATCGACAGATGAATGGATAAAGAAGAGGTGGTATATATTCACAATGGAATATTATGCAGCCATCAAAAGGAATGAGAACTTGCCATTTGCAACGACGTGGATGGAACTGGAGGGTGTTATGCTGAGTGAAATAAGTCAATCAGAGAAAGACATGTATCATATGACCTCACTGATATGAGGAATTCTTAATCTCAGGAAACAAACTGAGGGTTGCTGGAGTGGTGGGGGGTGGGAGGGATTGGGTGGCTGGGTGATAGACATTGGGCAGGGTTATGTGCTATGGTGAGTGCTGTGAATTGTACAAGACTGTTGAATCACAGATCTGTACTTCTGAAACAAATAATGCAAAATATGTTAAGAAAAAAAAAGAAGAAGATAGCAGGAGGGGAAGAATGAAGGGGAGTAAGTCGGAGGGGGAGACGAACCATGAGAGACGATGGACTCTGAAAAACAAACTCAGGGTTTTAGAGGGGAGCGGGGTGGGGGGATGGCTTAGCCTGGTGATGGGTATTAAAGAGGGCACATTCTGCATGGAGCACTGGGTGTTATGTACAAATAATGAATCATGGAACACTACATCAAAAACTAATGATGTAATGTATGGTGATTAACATAATAAAAAATAAAAAAAAAAAACCAACAGTGTTCCTGTACACCAGCAATAAAACAAAAAAGGTATCATTCACAGTAAAAATTATAAACATATATCAAAATTAACAAATACTTATGATCTTTATAAAAAGAATTTCAAAATCTATTAAAATGAAAAATTAGAATGTAGATATTTTCATAGTAAAAATGTCAAATCTCCCCAAGCTAAATATATAAATTCAATGCAATCCCAATAAATTCCAGCTGGATTTTTAAAAAGAACTTAGACTGCTTCTATAAGGTCTATGGAAGAATAAGAGTTCACAAATAGCTAATTTTTTGGTTTCAATATGTTGAAATTATTTAAATATAGGTGTAGATTAGCATATTTAATGGTATACAAATTTTTTCCTTTCTTTTAAACTTTGATAGTTAACATACAGTGCAATATTGGTTTCTAGATTAGAATTCAGCGAATCATCACCTAAAAGAAACACCCAGTGCTCATCATAAGAAGTGCCCTCCTTAAACCCATCACCCATCTAGCTCATCCCCTACCCACCTCCCTCCATCAAACTTCACATTGTTCTCTGTCGTTAAGAATCTCTTATGGGTGTTATATACAACTAATGAATTGTTGGACATTACATCAAAAAGTAATGATATGTTGGCTGACTGAACATAAAAAAAAAGTCTCTAATGGCTTGCTTCCCTCTCTCCTTTTTCTTTTCCCCCTTCCCATATGTCCAACTTTTCTTTAAGTTCCACATATGAATGAGAGCATATGGTATTTGCCTTTCTCTGATTTATTTCACTTAGCATAATACACTCTAGCTCCAACCATGTTATTGCAAATGGTTAAGATTTCATTTTTGATGGTTAAATAATATTCCATTGTGTATGTGTGTGTGTGCGTGTATGTGTATACATGCCACATCTTTTTAAAATTCAATTAATTAACATAGAGTACATTATTAGTTTCAGAGGTAGAATTTAGTGATTCATCAACTGCATGTAACACCCAGGTTCATTACATCACATGCTCTCCTTAATGTTCATCACCCAGTTACCACATCCTTCTACCCACTTTGCCTCCAGCAACCCCGAATTTGCTTCTTCTAGTTAAAAGTCTCTTATGGTTTGTTTCCCTCTATGATTTCATCTTATTTTATTTTTTCCTCCCTTTCCCTATAATCCTGTTCTGTATCTTAAATTCTACATATGAGTGAAATCATGTAATTGTCTTTCTCTGATGGTCTTATTTCCCTTAGCATAACACCCTCTAGTTCCATCCACATCATTGCAAATGGTAAGATTTCATTTTTTTTGATAGCCAAATAGTATTCCATTGTGTGTGTGTATATATAGCACATCTTCTTTACCCATTCATTTGTTGATGGACATCTGGACTCTTTCCATTTGGCTATTGTGTACATTGCTGCCAGAACAATGGGGTGCAGGTGCCCCTTCAGATCACTGCGTTTGTATCCTTTGGGTAAATACCCAGTAATGCAATTGCTGGGTCCTAGGGTAGCTCTATTTTTAACTTTTTCAGAAACCTCCATAATGTTTTCCAGAGTGGCTATATCAGCTTGCATTCGCACAGGCAGTGGAAGAGGGTTCCCCTTTCTCTGCATCCTCATCAACATTTGCTGTTTCCTGACTTGTTCATTTTAGCCGTTCTG
The DNA here is from genome assembly GCF_037043125.1 of Eumetopias jubatus. NCBI lineage: Eukaryota > Metazoa > Chordata > Mammalia > Carnivora > Otariidae > Eumetopias > Eumetopias jubatus. Next base: position 146,132,571 of record NW_028274813.1, read on the forward strand.
ACTATGTGAGATGGTATCTCATTGTGGTTTTGATTTGTATTTCCCTGATGCCAAGTGATGTGGAGCATTTTTTCATGTGTCTGTTGGCCATTTGTATGTCCTCCTTGGAGAATGTCTGTTCATGTCTTCTTCCCATTTCTTGACTGGATTAGTTGTTTTTTGGGCGATGAGTTTGAGAAGTTCTTTATAGATATTGGATACCAGCCTGTTATCTGATAAAACATTTGCAAATATCTTCTTCCATTTTGTAGGCTGTCTTTGGTTTGGTCTACTGTTTCTTTTACTGTGCAAAGCTTTTTCTCTTGATGAACTACCAATAGTTCCTTTTTGTTGTTGTTGTTTCTCTTGCCCTTGAAGACGTGTCTAGCAAAACGTTCCTGTGGCCAAGGTCAAGAGCTGCCTGTGTTCTCTAGGATTCTGGTGGATTCCTGACTCACATTTAGGTCTTTCATCCATTTTGAGTTTATTTTTGTGTATGGTGTAACACAGTGGTCCAGTTTTATTCTTCTACATGTGGCTCTCCAGTTTTCCCAGTACCATTTGTTGAAGAGACTGTCCGTTTTCCACTGGATATTCTTTCCTGACTTGTGGAAGATTAGTTGACCGTAGAGTTGAAGGTCCATTTCTGGGTTCTCTATTCTGTTCCACTGATCTATGTGTCTGTTTTGGTGCCAGTACTACACCATCTTGATGATTACATCTTTGTAATATAGCCTGAGGTCCGGAATTGTGATGCCACCAGCTTTGGTTTGCTTTTACAACTTTCCCCTGGCTATTCGGGGTCTTTTCTGGGTCCATACAAATTTTAGGGTTGTCTGTTCCAGTTCTGTGAAAACTGTTGATGACCATGTCCCGAGCCGAAGGCAGACGCTTAACAACTGAGCCACCCAGGTGCCCCTTGATGGTATTTCTATAGGGATTGCACTGAATGTGTAGATTGCTCTGGGTAGCATAGACATTTCAACAATGTTTGTTCTTCCAGTCCATGAGCATGGAAAGTTTTTCCATTTCTTTGTGCCTTCCTCAATTTCTTACATAAATGTTCTATAGTTTTCAGAGTACAGATACTTTACCTCTTTTGTCAGGTTTATTCTTACATATTTTATGGTTTTCGGTGCAACTGTAAATGGGATGGATTCCTTGATTTCTTTTTCTGCAGCTTCATTGTTGGTGTACAGAAATGCAACTGATTTCTGTGTATTGATTTTATATCCTGCCACATGGCTGAAATCCTGTATGAGAGCTAGCAATTTTTGGGTGGAGTCTTGGGTTTTGAACACAGAGTGTCATGTCATTTGTGAAGTGTGAGACTGACATCTTTTTTGCTGATTTGGAAGCCTTTTATTTCTTTTTGTTGTCTGACTGCTGAGGCTAGGACTTCTAGTACTATGTTGAACAACAGTGGTGAGAGTGGACATCCCTGTCATGTTCCTGATCTTAGGGGAAAAGTTCTGTTTTTCCCCCTTCAGGATGATATCCACTGGGGGCCTTTTGTAGATGGCTTTTATGATATTGAGGTGTGTTCCCTCTATCCCTACACTGAACAGAGTTTTTACCAAGAACAGATGCTGTATTTTGTCAAATGCTTTTTCTGCATCAACTGAGAGGATCATATGGTTCTTGTCCTTTCTTTTATTAACGTGATGTACCACACTGCTTGATTTGCAGATGTTGAACCACCCTTGCAGCCCAGGAATAAATTCCACTTGGTGCTGGTGAATAATTCTTTTAATGTATTGTTGGATCCTATTAGCTAGTATCTTGGTGAGAATTTCTGCATCCATCTTCATCAGAGATTTGGTCTGTAATTCTTTTTGGTGGGGTCTTTGGTTTTGGGATCAAAGTAATGCTGAGGCACCTGGGTGGCTCAGTTGGTTAAGCATCTGCCTTCGGCTCAGGGCATGATCCCAAAGTCCCGAGATGGAGCCCCGCATCGGGCTCCCTGCTCAGTGGGGAGTCTGCTTCTCCCTCTCCCTCTGCTCCTAACCCTGCTCATGCGCGCTCTCTCTCACGCACTCTCTCTCTCAAATAAATAAAATCTTAAAAAAGAAAAGGTAATGCTGGCCTCATAGAGTGAGTGTGGAAGTTTTCCTTCCATCTCTATTTTTTCAAGCTGCTCCAGAAGAATAGGTATTAATCTTTCTTTAAATGATTGGTACAATATTGTTGGGAGGCCCCCTGGACCTGGACTCTTGCTTGTTGGGAGATTTTTGATTACTGCTTCAAGTTCTTTGCTGGTTATGCGTCTGTCCAGGTTTTCTATTTCTTCCTGTTTCAGTTTTGGTAGTTTATATGTTTCTAGGAATGCAACCATTTCTTCCAGATTGCCTAATTTGTAACCATATAGTTGCTCATAATATTCTCTTATAATTCTTTTTTTTTTTCAGTTTGTATTTTTAGTGTTGATTTTGATTTCTCCTTTTTCACTTACGATTTATTTGGGTCCTTTTTCTTTTTGATAAGTCTGGCTAGGGTCTTATCAATCATATTAATTCCTTCAAAGAACCAGTTCCTAGTTTTGTCAATCTATTCTATTGGGTTTTTTTTGTTTCTATATTATTGATTTCTGTTCTAATCTTTATTACTTCTCCTGCTGAATTTAGGCTTTATTTGCTGCTCTTTCTCCAGTTACTCTAGGTAAAACATTAGGTTCTGTATTTGAGACTTCTCTTATTTCTTGAGAAAGGTTTGCATTGCTATATACTTCCCTCTTAGGACCATTTTTGCTGCATCCCAAAGGTTCTGAACTGTCGTGTTTTCATTTTCATTTGTGTCCATGAATTTTTAAATTCTTCTTTAATTTCCTGGTTGACCCATTCATTCCTTAGTAGGATGCTCTTTAACCTCCATGTATTTGTGTTCCTTCCAAATTTTCCCTTGTGATTCAAGCTTTAAAGCATAGTGGCTTGAAAATATGGAGGGAGGGCGCCTAGGTGGCTCAGTTGGTTAAGCGACTGCCTTCAGCTCAGGTCATGATCCTGGAGTCCCGGGATCAAGGCCCACATCGGGCTCCCTGCTCAGTGGGGGATATGCTTCTCCCTGACCCTCTTCCCTCTCATGCTCTCTGTCACTCTCTCTCAAATAAATAAATAAAATCTTTAAAAAAAAGAAAATATACAGGGAATAATTCCAATATTTTGGTACCAGCTGAGACCTAATTTGTGATCCTGTTACAGGAGAAAGTCCTATATGCACTCAAGAAGAATGTGTATTCTGTTGCTTTAGGATGAAATACTCTGAATAGATCTGTGAAGTCCATCTGGTCCAGTGTGTCGTTCAAAGCCCTTGTTTCCTTGTTGATCTCTGCTTAGATGATCTGTCCTTTGCTGTGAGCAGAGTGTTAAAGTCCCCTACTATTACTGTACTATTTTCAATTAATTTCTTTAGTTTTGTTATTAATTGGTTTATATAATTGGCTGCTCCCATATTAGGGGCATAAGCATTTACAATTGTTAGATCTTCTTATTGGATAGACCCTTTAATTATGATACACTGTCCCTCTTCATCTCTTATACAATCTTTGGTTTAAAATCTAATTTGTCTGATATAAGGATTGCTACTCCAGCTTTCCTTTGATGTCCATTAGCATGGTAAATGGTTTTCCACCCCCACAATTTCAATCTGGACGTGTCATTGGGTCTAAAATGAGTCTCTTGTAGATAGCATATTGATGGGTCTTTTTTTTTTTTTTAATCCACTCTATTACCCTGAGTCTTTTGCCTGGAGCATTTAGTCCATTTACATTCAGAGTAATTGTTGAAAGATATGAATTTAGTGCCATTGTATTACGTGTAATGTCAATGTTTCTGTACAGTGTCTTTCTTTTCTGGTCTTTTGTTACTTTTGGGCTCTCTTTATGCTTATAGGATCCCTTTAAGTATTTCTTGTGGGGCTGGTTTAGTGATCACAAATTCTTTTTGTTTCTGTTTGTTCTGGAAGTGTTTACTCTCTCCTATTCTGAATGACAGCTTTGCTGGATCAAGTATTCTTGGCTGCATATTTTTTGCAGAGCATGCTGAATATATCATGCAAATATATATATATATATATATTTCTGGCCAGTCAGGTCTCTGTGGCCAGGTCTGCTGCCAACCTATGTTTCTACCCTTGTAGATTAAGAACCTCTTGTCCTGAGTTGCTTTCAGGATTTTCTCTTTATTTCTGAAATTTGTAAACTTCACTATTATGTCGAGGTCATTGATTTTGAAGGTGGTTCTCTGTGCTTCCTGGACTTGAACGCTTATTTCCTTCACCAGATTAAGGAATTTCTCAGCTATTTGTTCAAATAAACCTGCCTCCCCACCTCCTCTTCCTCTGAGATCCTAATTATTCTAATATTGTTTTGCTTTATGGTATCGCTGATCTCTTGAATCCTCCCCTCGTGATCCAGTAGTTATCTCTTTCTCAGCTTCCTTATTCTCCATCATTTTGTCTTCTATATCACTGACTCCCTCTTCTGCTTCATTTATCCTAGCAGTTAAAGCCTCCATTTTTTTATTGCATCTCAGTAATAGCCTTTTTGATTTCAACCTTATTAGATTTTAGTTCTTTCATTTCTCCAGTAAGGTATTCTCTACCGTCTTCTATGCTTTCAAACCCAGGTGGTATTTTTATATTCGTTGTTTTGAATTCTAGTTCTGACATCTTACTTATATCCATATTGATTAAATAACTGGAGTAACTGCCTCTTGTCCTCTTTTTTTGGAATTTCTTCCATTTTGTCATTATGTCCAGAGAAGAAAAAAGAGAGGGAAAATACAAAAACAGCAACAATGATACCAGAAAAATACACACTATACAAATCAGTACAGAACAGAAACCAAAAAGAAAAGAAAAGGGAAAAAATGGGAATAAAATCAGACAAGAAGTTGAACAGAATATTAAACTAGATCCTGGGTGTATTTTGGTCTGTTAGAAGAACCTAGATCCCAAAATGGGAAAGAAAAACATATATATACAAAAATGTAGTTGAATATAATGAAAGACAAAAATGAAAAAAATATTTATAAACCATAAGTGTAAAAATAAAAATTAAAAAAGACACAAGAAAAGAAATGGACTAAGGAATGATGCCAGAAAAATATACACTAATCAGAAGAGAAACCAAAAAGAAAAGGAAAAAAAATGGGAATAAAATCAGACAAGAGGTTGAACAGAATATTAAACTAGATCCTGGGTGTATTCTGGTCTGTTTGTTAGAAGAAACTAGATCCCAAAATAGGTGAGAAAAACTTACATATATATACATACACAAAAATTCAGTTGAATACAATGAAAGGAAGCCAAAAATGAAAAATACATATATAAATCATAAGTGTAAAAATAAAAATAAAAACGACTTAAGAATTGATAAAATAAAATAGTTGAAAAGGAAAATAAAATATAAAACTGAAAGACTAAGGAATAATAAGAATAAACCACGAATGCTATATAAACTGGAGTTTTATAGTTCTATAATATCAGTAAACTTGGTATTCACCAGAAATTCCTACTGGTCTTCTGGGAGAGGGGCCTGTTGTAGATTCCCTGGTGTCTTTGTCTGGGTGGAATTGCACCACCCTTGCCAGGGGGCTGGGCTCACTGTATACAGATACAGACTGCATTATGTAGTGCTGTTTTGCTCCTTAAAGGCATTCTGCACTGATGTGGGGGATGAAAATGGTAGTGCCCCAATCTCTAGACCCAGAGCTGAAAGTTCGTGCCTCCCACTCTTCATTCAGATGTGAAGGAAAAGCAGTCAATCACTCGTCTCCTTGGCTTCCGTCTCAACTCTGTGTTCACCCAGCCTGTGATCAACATTTTTATCTCAGGCACATGACCCTGATTCGAGTTTCCAAACATAGGGACTCTTGTGGCATGCACCCATACCACTCCTCCTGGTAGGGGGAGGGAGGAAGGTCTCCCTGGGGTTCTGCCTCTTGCTGGGGCCCCTGCTCAGAGAATGGTTGCACAACTGCACAGCAATTTGTGGTTTATGCCAACACCGAGGAGAAAGCCAGTGCCTGGACTCACTGTTTGTAACCAGCGTCCTTGCTCTAATGCCTGGGAACTCTGGCGCACTCAGGCACCCCTGTTCTTTTTGTGACCCTGGGGATCCTGAGACCATGCTGTCTCACATGGGATTCTACCCTGCTTCATCTCTGAGCGCCTTTCAGGCAAATCTCTAAAAGTTCCAATTTTGTGCTCCGCTACTTATAAGACTTCCATTTCCCCACTTATGGAGGCTCTCTGCCCCCATGGTTTATCTTGGGATATATTGCCTCAGATTCATATCTCCATACCTCCTATCTCGCAAAAAGTGATCACTTTTCTATTTGTAGAATTGTAGCAATTCTTTTCTCAGATCTCTGATTTTGCAGGTTTTCAGAATGATCTGATAACCATCTAGCTGATTTTAAGGGACCAAGATCCCGAGGGAAACTAGGATCTCCTACTCCTCTGCCATCTTACACATCTCTCGCTTACCACATCTTCTTTATTGGACATTTGGGCTCTCTCCACAGTTTGGCTATTGTTGATAATGCTGCTAAGCCAATTCTGAAAAGGTATAAAGGAGGTGATGGGGAAACTTGCCTTCTGTGTGTTGAGATATATTATAAAGCCATATAAACAAAAATTCTGTTCCTCAGCAACTCACACTGAAGGGAGAGAACACAATGTTCAGAAATACATATATGTATATATGAAAACTTGATATATAATAATGCTAGAATCACAGAACGATGTGGATAGAATGGGTTATTTAGTAGATGCTTCTGGGAAAACTGGCTCATGACATTGGAGAAAGGTAAGTTAGATCCTTTAACCTCAGTTCATATATAAAAGTGGACCTGGTGGTCACTAAAGACCTAAACGTAAGCTTTAAAAAAGCAAACAGAAGGAAAATACAAGGGAATGTTTTTGTAGAGAAAAATATCAAGACCCAAATGCTAACCATATCATGAAAAAATTTATAGGTCTGAGTACAACAAAATAGTGGAAAAAAAATCACAGATTCTGTTTGAAATTATCTCATGAAAAATGTTAATAGTAAGGTGACTACAAGATAACTTCATGTCTAAAACCTAGGAATTAATATCTAGACATACAAGGAACTCGAAGGAAATCATGAAACCCAAAAGAAAACAAGCAGAGGTTATCAATGGGTACTTCACAGAAGGGGCAAGGCTAAAGGACCTGAGGAGTCACAAGCACTTATCCTGAACAGCCAGACAAATGCAAATTAAAACAAAAGCAGCCCAAATCAGAGGGGTGGATTTTATCAAGTAGAGAGGAGACTGTGGGCCAGGTCCATAACGGGCATGGCACTAGGTAGAGGGAGCAAAAGCAGCTCAGGGACTGTCCACAGGAAAGTGATAATTTAAATGTGGTACTGCAAGCTGCAGAAACCTACACAGCAGTTAGGGGTAACAGAAGAGATGTACACAGAGTTGACAGAGACAGATTTAAAACAGAGATAGATGAAAGAGGAATAGAACAAAGTCTGCACATGGAATAATACCAGTACATAATTTTTAAAACAGAATACACCAACCAATAGAATGTACTTTATAAGAACTTGATCTGTGTGAGAACACAGGTATCAAATACATTACAACAGGTGCCTAGAACTGGGCTGGCAGAGAAAAAGAATGGGGAGTGAGAATCAGAAATAGCAGAACAGATGATATAAATCAAATTAAACGTTCCTGCATGGACTAGTAATGACCACACTCTGCCCTAAAGGTCTGACACAAAAATTAAAAAGAAAAGGAAAGAAAAAATAAGCTAGAAAATCATTAGGATGCTAAATCAGCTTTAAATACTTTGTCCATTTAGCAAGGTTCAAGTACAGTGAATAGGGTCTGGTTACATATCCCATCTTCTGGGGGTTAGTTTCACAGCTACATGACCATAGAAAAGCCAATGTAACCAGGACTTTGTTTCCTTATCTACAAAATGAGGAGTAGGACTAGATAATCTAATCTCTGAGGTTGCTTCCAGTTCTTTCTAGAGTCTACCCATTCACAGTTCTTCACTAAAATTCAAACATTCCAATTTAAAATTAAATTGTACAGATCTTTTTTCCTTTTATTTCGTTACTAACTTAGGCAAAGTCAACCCTTCTCCAATAAAAAACAAATTGAAATATTTAGGACTAGTAAAGTTCTCAGAACTATAAAAACAAAACAAAACACAGAATTTCACTATAAATCTCTTTTCAACATTAATTTTGTAGTGCCACTTCTTAGACACTATAGATCTACTAATGGTTTAAAAAGATTTACAAAGATGGCAGAACTTACCAGTATCTTAAATCATATAGAACTGATTCCCAAAGCATGCCTGTCCTACTACAAGAAAATGATGCATCTGAGAATACACAGTACCTTTCCAGCTGACACGAGGCCCCAGTTTTCTGTTTGGATCTTGTTCTTCTAATGGTGTCCTGTCCACCTGAATCCCAGAGTCTTCTCTACTTAAGGGCTGTTGATCATCTTCATCTTCACTGTCTTCAGACCAATTCTGATTAAAAAGGGAAATACATCTTATCCTTAAGAGTGTATGGTGACTGGAGCTATTTAGATGAAAAGATTAAGAATATTTCAAAAAAAAAAGCAAAAACTATACCTAATGACACTTTTTTCTAAATGTCTTGAAAGTTACTATGATAACCTGGAATTATTTTTGGTGGCAAAACCCCCAAGATGAAAGGATACTCCTTAAAGGATACTTATTTTCATTCAACTCCCTAGTACTACTGATTCAGTGCAAAATCTTAATAAATCTTTAATGACAAACTACTGTAATTTAGTGAAAAGTATTCTTGTTTTAGTTAAGTTGCTCTAGGGTGAAAGGAACCACAAAAATAATGTATCACTTGGCATATATTTATATTTTCAATAGCAAAACTATTGCCACTTACTGGTGTGTTTACATTTGGACCAAGGTCAATTTCTTCACCTTCCATCAAGTATTTTCCCCAGTCAAAATCATCTTTCTTTTCTGAAATATAACAGAAGAATTTCATCAGCTTTATCAAAAATATGTGGGGGAAAAAAAAACCCAAAACTATAGGAAAAAAGTCTAACAAAACTCAAAATAAAACGCACTCAGGGGATGACAAAGTTCAAAAATACTGAAACTCAATAAACTGATATTCTAATACATTTTAAAATTTAACTTAGCTTCAAAAGTAATTTTTTCTCTTTATATAATTGAAAGTAGTTTAACTTAAAGTCAGAACTTAAATTTTAAATGATTTGTAATTGCAATAGTATCCAAAGCAACAGAAATATTTTAGTTTCATAGATTTTTACAACTTTTTATAAAATGTCTGATATTAAGCAATAAAACCAATTTCACTTTTGTTATATATTAAACATTTGGCAACGTACCCACTTCATCTCTTGGTGTTTCCACATAATTGCTGTTTGAAGGAGAATCAGATAGACACAGAAGAAGTGACAGTATGGAATAATGTGCATCTGTCTTTAAAACAAAAAATGAAGATATGAATCACTGAGGTTGGTGAAAGCTTTCAAAACTAGTTTAAGAAAAGATAACCCCATGTCAGTTATGTCCCCAATATTTTTTCTAGTTTGAGAAAACATGAATCATACCTAAGTAAATCCTAATCTCTAAACCTTTTTTAGAGTTCAAATGCATACATGTAAGGAACATGTCAAAAATGCATTACCTGAATCATAAGGAGGAATCGTCAGAAATACCAAAACTGAGGACAAGCTACCAAATAACTGGCCTGTGCTCTTAAAAAATGTCAAGGTTAAGGGGTGTCTGGGTGGCTCAATCATAAGCATCTGCCTTTGGCTCAGGTAATGATCCCAGGGTCCTGGGATCGAGCCCAGCATCGGACTCTCTGCTCAGTGGGAAGCCTGCTTTCTCCCTCTTCCACTCCCCCTGCTTGTGTTCCCTCTCTCTCTGTGTCTCTGTCAGATAAATATAAAAATCTTTAAAAAAAAAAAATGTCAAGGTCAAGAAAAAGAAAGCCTGAGGAACTATTCCAGATTAAAAAACACTGATTAGTGAACCTGAGCAAAGGATACACTGGAGTTCATTTACTATTCTTCAACTTTTCTTTAAGTTAAAAAAAAAACATGCAAAAAAATTATATTTAAAAAACCATATTTGGGGTGCCTGGGTGGCTTAGTTGGTTAAGCATTCGACTCTTGATTTCGGCTCAGGTCATGATCTCAGTATCGTTGGATCGGGACCGGCGTCCGGCTCCGCACTCGCTGCAGAGTCTGCTTGTCCCTCTTGCTCTGCTCCTCCCCCTACTTGCACTATCTCTAAAATAAATAAATAAAAATAAAATCTTAAAAAAAAAAAAAAACATGTTTAAAAGTTACCAAAAAATAAAAATACCCCAAATGGGCTAAAGTCATAAACTATACTGGAAAGAAGAGATGGGTTAAATTCAAGGAAGGTAACTCTCTAATGCCTAAAAACCAGGTGAGTTCTTCCTACTGTATGTTCTATACAAGTCTTCCACAACTTACAATGGGGTTACATGCCAAGAAAGCCATTGTAAGTTGAAAATATAACTCAAAAATGCATTTAATGCACCTAACCTACTGAACATCATAGCTTGGCTTACCCTTTTTTTTTTTTTAAAGTAATCTCTACACCCAACATAAGGACTCAGGACCCCAAGATCCAGAGTCTCATGCTCTAGCGACCGAGCCAGTCAGGCACCCCTGGCCTACCCTATGTTAAACATGCTCAGAACACCCATATTAGCCTATAGTTGGGCAAAATCATCTAAGGCAAAGCCTATTTAATAATAAAGTGCTGAATATCTCATGCAATTTACTGAATACTGTATTGCAGGTGAAAAACAGAATGGTTGTATGGGTACAAAATGGCTGTTAAGTGTACTGGTTGTTCACCCTCATGAACACCTGGCTGACTGGGAGCTGTGGCTTGCTGCCAGCATCATCCAGAGAGTATCATACTGCATATCACTAACCTGAGAAAAGATCAAAGTTCAAAATCTGAATTTCCACTGAATATGAATTGCTTTTGTACCACTGTAAGTCAGGGACCATCTGTAGTACCTTATATATGTCTTCACAATGTTTATCATAATTAAATACTATTAAAAATCTGGGCAGTGATGATCATGTATTGTTTATTCTGTATTCCTACCACCTAGTAAAATGCCAGGGACACAGAAAATACTTGCTAAACTTTCCTAGGAATGTTTAGAAAATATATCACTAAATAAGTCAATCAGAGAAAGACATGTACCATATGACCTCACTGATATGAGGAATTCTTAATCTCAGGAAACAAACTGAGGGTTGCTGGAGTGGGGGTGGGGTGGGAGGGATGGGGTGGCTGGGTGATAGACATTGGGGAGGGTATGTGCTATGGTGAGCACTGTGAATTGTGCCAAGACTGTTGAATCACAGATCTGTACCTCTGAAACAAATAATGCAATATATGTTAAAAAAAAAAAAAAGATAGCAGGAGGGGAAGAATAAAGGGGGGGAAATCAGAGGGGGAGATGAACCATGAGAGACAATGGACTCTGAAAAGCAAACTGAGGGTTCTAGAGGGGAGGGGGAGGATGGGTTAGCCTGGTGATGGGTATTAAAGAGGGCACATTCTGCATGGAGCACGGGGTGTTATGCACAAACAATGAATCATGGAACACTACATCAAAAACTAATAATGTAACGTATGGTGATTAATGTAACAACAAAAAAATTAAAAAAGAAGAAAATATATCACTAATAAGACTTCAAGGAGCTGGCCTTTCTCTGATAATTTCTCACCTGCTTAGAAACGCCTGAAATTCCTTTAACAAAGAAAAGAATTTTTATTCCACAGAGAAAAGTGGAATAAAAAGTCTAAAATATAAGTACTTAAACACCTCCCACTATAGAAATCTATTATTTAGTAAGAATTGCTAGCATCAATTTTTTTTTTTTATTTTGTGCACCTGAGTAAGGTGAAAATTACCAATGACAGAGGAAGGAAGTGTGTACAGTGAAAGGGCACATATTGCACCCTTGCAAACCTCCCTACTTTGCCAAGTATTAGAACTATTGCCCTGTAGCAGTGTAGGGATGCACAAAAGCAACTCTTGGTCATGGGAGGAGGACCTAAATGATGCCATTTCCGTACTCCTATACATTGTTTATTTTTGAGTAACATCTATAAAGGAGCTTGACCCTGAGAGAACTCATTAATTGGGTTATCACTGAACTACAAATTAGCACTAATGGTCAAAACACAGCCTATCAACCAGCTATATATCATGCTTTGACCAAAATTACTAATTGTAGTGAAGAAAAAGAAAACTGCTTAGAGTTAGGACTCTGGCACTTACATATAGAAGATATGAACTATTATACTTAACTTTAAAAATACAAGTTAACTTGTAAAAAAAAAATACAAGTTAACTTGTTTTTTATGCCATCTCTTTACGTAAGAGATAAAGGTAAAGAGTTGAACTCTGGCTACACATCAGCCACATGCCCCTAGTCTCTGTCTTCTGAGGCCCTGCATGGTCCCTGCTACTCTGTAGAAAGTCAATGAACACACACATGTATATATATGATGAAAGTAGCAATCCCATGTGCTGTATATTATATCAGAGGTGGTCTTGAGACTCAAAGGATATTTAAGGATAACTTATACTCCACTCTCAAATTCTTTGAAACTCAAAGCTACAAAGAACTAGAATTCATAGTTTCAGTGGGGTTTTATAAATATGTCAGTCTTTGCTTATTTTTCCAAGAATAACAAACCACCCCAAATCTTTTTTGCCAAATATCATTCAGAGCCTGGAAATAGTGAACTGTCATTTACTGAGTAACTCCCATGGATAATATAAATCCCTAACTATTTATAATAGATAGTGCGGTTAGAGATACACTTCTGGCATGATGGAAGGAAGTGGTCTTCAAAGCCTCTCCCCTAAAAGTAACTAAAAGCTGGACAAAATTGCCAGACAACCATTTCAGTGCTCTCAATGGAGCAAGGGCATACAAATGGAGAGAAGCATTTATTCACGAAAATGATCTCAGGGTGGAACTGTGTGAGTTTGTGGCATATTTGCCCAGAGCTATTTTCCTCCTCCTTCTAGCTTTATCACAGTTGTAGTTCAACCAGACTAGACAGGGAATGAAAACTAGCCGCTTTGCTTCTGTTGATGGAAGAGTCTCACTTGACTCAAAGAGCTGTCAGTTAAAGTAGCAAACGCAGTGGCAAGTGAAGTGGGGAGTCAGTGGTTGCGGTCCTGTGTGTGTTGAGCAGCAGGACAGCAGAATAGTTGAGGGTTTATCAGGGAATTCCTGGAGGCACAACAGCCACACAGGGCTTGCTTCAGCTCTCCATATGTCTTGGGTTGACTAGGCTGTGATGTACACAGTAGAAACTGGAGTGGACCAAACCAGCCATACATGCTTGACTGATGGAACATGAGTTCATGCAACCAACACAAAATATAAGCCAGGACAGTCTTGAAAATGGCCTTAAGTATGAATGTACTTCTCAGTCCACACACAAATTAGATTAACACCCAAAGCTCACTTAATATAATACATCATATGTTATGAACTAAGTGTTTGTGTTCCTCTCAAATTCCTGTGTTGAAACTCTAACCCCCAGTGTGACGGTATTTGCAGATGGGGCTTTCAGGAGGTTATTAATTCATAAGGGTGAAGCCCTGGTCCAATGGGATAAGAAGAGATACCAGAGAGCTCTGCCATGTGAAAACAGAGAAGGTGGCCATCTATGAGCCAGACAGTCATAACCAGCAACTGAATCAGCCAGCACCTTAATCTTAGTCCTCCCAGACTCCACTACCATGAGAAAATAAATTTGTATTTTTAAGCCACCCAGTCTGTGGTATTTTGTAATGGCAGCTCAAGCTAAGACCTCAGAGAATACAAAACAAAAAAACCTATGATTATCTCAAAGGTACAGAAAGAGATTTGACAATACACAACACTTAATCATGATAAAAACTCTCAATAGACTAGGAATAAAAGAGAACATCTTCAAACTGATAAAGGGCATCTATGAAAAATCTATAATTAATATCATAATTAAGAGTAAAACTGAAGCTTTTCCTCTAAGACTAGGAACAAGGAAAAAATGTCCACTCTCCTGTTCAGCACTGTATTGAAGCTTCTGGCCAGTGCAAAAAGTCCCAAAACACTTCACACTGGAAAGGAAGAGGTCAAACTATTTTTGGAGATAACATGACCCTCAGTGTAGAAAATACTAAGGAATCCAGAAGAAAATGTTAGCAAAAAGCAAACTGCAAATGAAATTAAGAAGACAATTCCATTCATAATAGCACCAAATAGAATAAAATATTTAGGAGTAAACAGAAATGAAAGATCTGTACCTGGAAAAATGAAATTGCTGAGAAAAATAAAGATATCTAAATAAATGGAGAGTTCCCACTCACGGATTTAATTATTTAATATTTAGATTTAATATTGTTAAGACTGTGTAGCAGTTTCCTTGGGCTGCCATAACAAAATTCTACAAACTGCGTGGCTTAAAACAAAAGGAATTTAATCTTTTTCAGTTCTTGGGGCTAGAAGTCTGCGATCAAGCCGTCAGCAGGGCCACGCTCAATCTGAAAGCTTGAGGGAAGAATCCTTCCTTGCCTCTTCCAGCTTCTGTGGTTGCCACAAATCCTTAGGGTTCCTTGATTTGCAGCTGCATGGCTGCAATCTCTGCCTCCATTATAGCATGTTCGCCCTGTGTATCTGTGTTCAAATTTCTACTGTCTTATAAGGATACCAATCACTGGATTAGCCAGTTTGACTTCATTTCAACTTCCTTACATTGACAAAGACCCTATAATAAAGTCATAGTCACAGATATCAGGGGATAGGACTTGAGAAGATAAATTTTCTGGGGATACAATTCAACCAATCAGAGCAGTACTTCCCAAATGATCTACTGATTCAATGCAATCCCTGACAAAAGGCTTTTTGTAGAAATTTAGCTAATCCTAATGTGCAAGGAAATTCAGAGGGTCTAGAATACACAAAATGGTTTTGAAAAAAGTTGTAGTACTTATATCACCTGATTCTAAAACTCACTGCAAAGCTACATTAATAAATGCAGTGTGGTATTTGTGTAAAGAATAGGCATATAAATTAGTGACACAATTCAGAGTCCAGAAATAAATCCTTATATTTCTGTCCAATTTGTTTTTGACAAAGATGCCAAGACAATTCAATAGGTAAAGAATAGTTTTTTCAACAAATGGTGATGGGACAATTGAATAGCTGAAGGTAAAAAAAAATTTAATTTAGATCCTTTCCTCACAACATTTACAACAATTAACTCATAATAAAACATAGATAGAAATGCAAGTGCTAAAACTGCTAGAAGAAAAGACAGGAGAAAAGTCTTTTAGCTTTGGATTAGGCAAAGAGTTCTTAAGATATGACCCCAAAAGCACAAGTCATAAAAGAAAGAAATAGATAAATGAACTTCATTAAAATGAAAAACTTTTGAACTTCAAAAAAACACCACTAAGGAAATGAAAAGACAAGCTAGAGACTGGAAGAAAATATTTGTAAATCATTCTTCTGATGAAGTACTTGTATGAGGAACAAACAACTCTAATGACTCAGTAAGAAGACAAGCAGTCCAATTTCAAAATGGGAAAAGACTTTAAAAGACATTACTGAAGACATATAAATGGCTAAAAAGCACATGAAAAAATGCTCAACATCTTTAGTCATTAGGGAAATGTAAATCAAAACCAAAATGATTACCACATATTCTCTAAGATGTCTATAATATAAAAGATAGATTAAAAACAAGTGTTGGCAGGATGTAGAGAAACTGGAACCCTTATATATTGCTTGGGGGAATATAAAATGATATAGTCACTTTGGGAAATAATTTGGCAGTTTTTCAAAAGGTTGAACCTATGCTTACCATATAAACCAGCAATTACACTCCTAGAAATCTGTCCAAAAAAGAGTGAACACTTAGGTTCACACAAAGTTTCTACAAGAATGTTAATAGCAAGTTGATTTCGGAAAAGATGGCGGAGGAGTAGGGGACCCTATTTCAACTGGTCCCCGGAATTGAGCTGGGTATATACCAGACCATTCTGAGCACCCACGAAATCAGCCTAAGATGTAAGAAGACAGATCTGGCTCTCTACAAACAGAGTACCATGGGCGATTGGTTTTGAGGTACAAAGTGGGGAGCCGTGATTCCGCTGGCAGGCAGATATCGGAGGATAAACAGCAGGGGGAGGGATCCTGGCCATGGGGATCCTACACTGCCGGTGAGCGACAGCCTTGCATGCTGGGAATGGAGCACAGACTCACAGACCTGTAGTGGCAGGGAATGGACTTTAGGGCAGCCTGCGGGACAGAAACCCGGAGCGGTGGGGTCGCGCATGCGAACTGGGAGCGGCTGGGGGTTTAAAAAGCACAAAGGGCAGAGACGTGCCCCCACCTGGTAGCAGGACTGGGAGCGCTGCAAGGGGCGCACAACCCAGGATGCTGCAGTTTATAGCAACACAGACAGAAACTGAGATAGTGTGGCCTGGAGAGCTCACTGAAGAACAGACTGCAATCTCTCTGCTCTGAGGCAGAGGGTTGGAAACGTCTCTTCTGCTCTGACTCTTGAAGAGAGGCGGAAAGCCGCCAGAGAAAGCTGCCAGAGAAAAAAAGCCCCCAAAACCGGTTCCCATTGAGTCCATCCCCCACCACAGGGGGACAGGGCAACTCTGCCCAAACAGGGTTGCCTGAGTAACAGTGCAGCAGGTCCCTCACCCAGAAAACAGGCTGGGGAAACAAGAAGCCAGCAACCCTAAGGTCCCTAGAAAACAGGTGCACCTTGCTTGGGTTCTGGTCAATAATTTCGACTCTAAACATTACCTCAACCGCCTATCAGTAGAATGACTAGGAGGAGGAATCCCCCAAGTAGAAAAGACTCGGATATTATGACTTATGCCACAGATTTACAAATGGATGCAGATATAACCAAGATGTCGGAGATGGAATTCAGGCTAGCAATTGTGAAGACAATAGCTAGAGTGGAGAAATCAATTACTGGCAACATAGAGTCTCTAAGGACA
This sequence comes from Eumetopias jubatus, assembly GCF_037043125.1. NCBI lineage: Eukaryota > Metazoa > Chordata > Mammalia > Carnivora > Otariidae > Eumetopias > Eumetopias jubatus. The sequence goes on from NW_028274813.1 coordinate 146,149,651, forward strand.
GAAATGAAAGCTGAATTGGCAGAACTTAAAAATGCTATCAACGAGATCCAATCTAATCTAGATACTCTAACAGCTAGGGTAAGTGAGGCAGAAGAACGAATCAGTGACCTGGAAGACAATTTAATAGATAAAAAGGGAAAAGAGGAGGCCAGGGAAAAATAACTCAGAATCCATGAAAATAGAATCAGAGAAATAAGTGACACCATGAAGCATTCCAATGTCAGAATTATTGGAAGCCTAGAGGGAGTGGAGAGATGAGGAGAGAGAGGGGAATGAAACAAACATTCAGGGCGCCTGGGTGGCTCAGTTGGTTAAGCGACTGCCTTTGGCTCAGGTCATGATCCTGGAGTCCGAGGATCAAGTCCCACATCGGGCTCCCTGCTTGGCAGGGAGTCTGCTTCTCCCTCTGACCCTGTACCCTCTGATGTGCTCTCTCTCTCTCGTTCTCTCTCTCAAATAAATAAAATCTTAAAAAAAAAAAGAAAGAAACAAACATTCATGTGCCAGAGGCAGAGAGGACCCCTCCCAAGATCAAGGAAAACAGGCCAACACCCCGGCATGAAATAGTAAAACTCGCAAATCTTAGAACTAAGGAAACCATCTTAAGGGCAGTTAGGGGGAACAGATTCCTTACGTACAGAGGGAGGAACATCAGAATAACATCAGACCTATCCGCAGAGACCTGGCAAGCCAGAAAGGCCTGGCAAGACATATTCAGGGTACTAAACGAGAAGAACATGCAGCCAGGAATACTTTATCCAGCAAGGCTGTCATTTAGAATGGATGGAGAGGTGCAGAGCTTCCAAGACCGGCAGAACCTGAAAGAATATGTGACCACTAAGCCAGCCCTGCAAGAAATATGGGGGGTTCTATAAAAGGAGAAAGACCCCAAGAGTGATATACAACAGAAATCTACAGGGACAATCTATAAAAACAAGGTCTTCACAAGCAACATGATGACAATTAATTCATATCTTTCAATAATCACTCTCAACGTGAACGGCCTAAATGCTCCCAAAAAACAGCCTAGGGTTGCAGATTGGATAAAAAGACAGGACCCATCCATACGCTGTCTACAAGAGACTCATTTTGAACCTAAAGATACATCCAGACTGAAAGTGAAGGGATGGAGATCCGTCTTCCATGCCAGTGGACCTCAAAAGAAAGCTGGGGTAGCAATTCTTATATCAGACAAATTAGATTTTCAACTAAAGTCTGTAGTTAGAGACACAGAAGGACACCATATCATTCTTAAAGGGTCTATCCAACAAGAAGATCTAACAATTGTAAATATCTATGCCCCCAACAGGGAGGCAGCCATCTACCTAAGCTAACTGTTAACCAAAATAAAGAGTCATATTGATAACAATACGTTAATTGAAGGAGACCTCAATACTCCCCTCTCAGCCATAGACAGATCATCTAAGCAGAAAATCAACAAGGAAACAAGAACTTTGAATGACACACTGGACCAGAAGGACCTCATAGATAGATACAGAACATTCCACCCTAAAACAACAGAATACTCATTCTTCTCGAGTGCACATGGAACGTTCTCCAGAATAGACCACATACTGGGTCACAAATCAGGTCTCAACCGGTACCAAAAGACTGAGATTATTCCCTGCATCTTCTCAGACCACAATGCTTTAAAACTGGAACTCCATCACAAGAAGAAATTTGGCAGAAATTCAAACACTTGGAAGCTAAAGACCACTCTGCTCAAGAATGTTTGGGTCAACAGGAAATCAAAGAAGAACTTAAACAATTCATGGAAACCAATGAGAACGAAAACACATCGGTCCAAAACCTATGGGATACTGCAAAGGCAGGCTGAAGGGGGAAATACATAGCCATCCAAGCCTCACTCAAAAAAACAGAAAAATCCCAAATTCACCAACTCTTCACCTTAAAGAACTAGAGAAAAAGCAACAAATGATGCCTAAGCCACGTATTAGAAGATAAATAATTAAGATTAGAGCAGAGATCAATGAATTAGAAACCAGACAACAGTAGATCAGATCAAGGAAAACTAGAAGCTGGTTCTTTCAAAGAATTAATAAGATCGATAAACCACTGGCCAGGTTATCCAAAAGAGAAAGGACCCAAATTAATAAAATTATGAATGAAAGGGGAGAGATCATGACTAACACCAAGGAAATAGAAACAAATACTAGAAATTATTATCAACAACTACAGGCCAATAAGCTGGATGAAATGGATGCCTTCCTAGAAACCTGTAAGCTGCCAAGACTGAAACAGGAAGAAATTGACAACCTGAATAGGCCAATAACCAGGAACGAGATTGAAGCAGTGATCAAAAACCTCCCAAAAAACAAGAGTCCAGGGCCTGACGGATTCCCTGGGGAATTCTACCAAACATTCAAAGAAATAATACCTATTCTCTTGAAGCTGTTTCAAAAAATAGAAACAGAAGGAAAACTTCCAAACTCATTCTATGAGGCCAGCATTACCTTAATCCCCAAACCAGGCAAAGACCCCATCAAAAGGAGAATTTCAGACCGATATCCCTGATGAATACAGATTTCAAAATCCTCAACAAAATCCTAGCTAATAGGATCCAACAATACATTAAAAGGATCATCCACCACAACCAAGTAGGATTTATACCCAGGATGCAAGGAGGGTGGTTCAACATTCGCCAATCAATCAATGTGATAGAACACATTAATAAGAGGAAGGAGAAGAACCATATGGTCCTCTCAGTTGATGCAGAAAAAGCATTTGACAAAATACAGCATCGTTTCCTGATTAAAACTCTTCAGAGTATAAGGATAGAGGGAACATTCCTCAAGTTCATAAAATCCTTCTCTGAAAAGCCCACAGCGAATATCCTCCTCAATGGGAAAAAGCTGAGAACCTTTCCCTTAGGATCAGGAACACATCAAGGATGCCCACTCTCACCACTATTGTTCAACATAGTACTAGAAGACCTAGCAACAGCAATCAGACAACAAAAAGAAATAAAAGGTATTCAAATTGTCAAAGAAGAGTCAAACTCTCTTTTCACAGATGACATGATACTTTATGTGGGAAACCCAAGGCTCCACCTCCAAATCACTAGAACTCATACAGCAATTCAGTAATGTGGCAGGATACAAAATCAATGCGCAGAAATCAGTTGCTTTCTTATACACTAACAACGCAACTGTAGAAAGAGAAATTAGAGAAACGATTCCATTTACAATAGCACCAAAAACCATAGATACCTCCGAATAAACCTAACCAAAGAGGTAAAGGATCTATACTCTAGGAACTACAGAACACTCATGAAAGAAATTGAAGAAGACACAAAAAGATGGAAAAATATTCCATGCTCATGGATTGGAAGAATAAACATTGTTAAAATGTCTATGCGACCCAGAGTAATCTATACCTTCAATGCCATCCTGATCAAAATTCCAATGACATTTATCCCTCAAAATGCTGGAACAAACAATCCTAAATTTTGTATGGAATCAGAAAAGACCCTGAAGAGCCAAGGAAATGTTGAAAAAGAAAAACGAAGCTGGGGGTATCACGTTGCCCGATTTCAAGCTATATTACAAAGCTGTGATCACCAAGACAGCATGGTACTGGCTCAAAAACGGACATATAGACCAAAGGAACAGAAGAGAGAACCAAGATATGGACTCTCAACTCTATGGTCAAATAATCTTTGACAAAGCAGGAAAAAACATGCAATGGAAAAAAGACAGTCTCTTCAATAAATGGTGCTTGGAAAACTGGACAGCCACATGCAAAAGAATGAAACTTGACCATTCTCTAACAGCATATACAAAGATAAACTCAAAATGGATGAAAGACCTCAATGTGAGATAGGAATCCATCCAAATCCTAGAGGAGAACATAGGCAGGAACCACTTTGACATCGCCCACAGCAACATCTTTCAAGATACATCTCCAAAAGCTAGTGAAACAAAAGCAAAAATGAACTTTTGGGACGTCATCAAGATAAGCTTCTGGACAGCAAAGGAAACAGTCAACAAAACAAAGAGGCAACCCACAGAATGGGAGAAGATATTTGCAAATGACACTACAGATAAAGGGCTGGTATGCAAAATCTATAGAGAACTTCTCAAACTCAACACCCAAAAAACAAGTAAGTCAAAAAATGGGCAGAAGGCATGAACAGGCACTTCTCTGAAGAAGACATACAAATGGCTAACAGACACATGAAAAAATGTTCATCATCAGGAAATAAACAATAACAAACATAATAAACAACTGAAATACACAGTATCTATATAGACAACACTCAAATTTAATATTAAAAGATGAGATTTCTCAGGCAGGAGAGAAGGGGAAGAGCAGTCCAAGTATAGGATATAAGATGTGCCACAGCAAAGCAAGGGAATGTGGTTCCCGTGTTCAGGGAATGTACAGAAAAATGACCAGGGATGGTAATGAAAAGGTCAAAGTAGGAATCAGAAGTGATACTCACGGTTTCTTTCATTTAATTATTCTGTATAATACAAGTATTTTCATTGGTACAAATGACACTGAGATTAAGGCACGCCTTGCCAAAACAAGTATAGTAATAATACCTACTGAATATAGTCTTTATGGGACTAAAAGAGCCTTACATGCATCAAGTGCTCTAAAAATGCTTGCCATTTCAGAAGATATAATGAAAAGACACTTCTCTGAAGAAGACATACAAATTGCTAACAGACACATGAAAAAATGTTCATCTTCATTAGTCACAGGGAAATTCAAATCAAAACCACATTGAGATACCACCTTACACCAGTTAGAATGGCAAAAATGGACAGGGCAAGAAACAACAAATGTTGGAGAGATTGTGGAGAAAGGGGAACCCTCTTACACTATTGGTGGGAATCCAAGTTGGTATAGCCACTTTGGAAAACAGTGTGGAGGTTCCTCAAAAATTTAAAAATAGATGGGGCGCCTGGCTGGCTCAGCTGTTAAGCGTCTGCCTTCGGCTCAGGTCATGATCGCAGGGTCCTGGAATTGAGCCCCACATCGGGCTCCCTGCTCCGCGGGAAGTCTGCTTCTCCCTCTCCCACTCCCCCTGCTTGTGTTCCCTCTCTCGCTATATCTCTCTGTCAGATAAATAAATAAAATCTTTAAAAAAAAAATTTAAAAATAGAGTTACCGTATGACCCAGCAATTGCACTCCTGGGTATTTACCCCAAAGACACAGATGTAGTGAAAAGAAGGGCCATATGCACCCCAATGTTCATAGCAGCAATGTCCACAATAGCCAAACTGTGGAAAGAGCCGAGATACCCTTCAACAGATGAATGGATAAAGAAGATGTGGTCTATATCTACAATGGAGTATTACTCAGCCATCAGAAAGGATGAATACCCAACTTTCACATCAACATGGATGGGACTGGAGATTATGCTAAGTGAAATAAGTCAAGCAGAGAAAGTCAATTATCCTATGTTTTCACTTATTTTTGGAACATAAGGAATAGCATAGAGGACATTAGGAGAAGAAAGGGAAAAATGAAGGGGGGGAAACTGGAGGAAGAGATGAACCATGAGAGACTATGGACTCTGAGAAACAAACAGGGTTTTATAGGGCAGGGGGGAGGGGGGCTGGTTACCCCAGTGATGGGTATTAAGAAGGGCACGTACTGCATGGAGCACTGGGTGTTAATACGAAAACAACGGATCGTGGATCACCACATCAAAAACTAATGATGTATGGTATGGTGACTAACGTAACATAATAAAATAAAAAAAAAGTAAAATAAAATAAAATAAATGCTTGCCATTATTATTTATTTATTTTTATGTATTTAAGTTTTTTATTTAAATTCAGTTAACATACAGTGTACTATTAGTTTCAGGGGTAGAATTTAGTGAATCATCAGTTGCATATAACACCCAGTGCTCCTTACATCAAGTGCCCCTCCTTCATGGCCATCACCCAATTACCCCATCCCCCCACCCAGCTCCCCTCCAGCAACCCTCAGTTTGTTCCCTATAATTAAGAGTTTCTTATGATTTGTCTCCCTCTGTTTTTATCTTACTTTATTTTTCCTTCTCTTCCCCTACGTTCATCTGTTTTGTTTCTTAAATTCCACATGAGTGAACTCATATGGTATTTGTCTTTTACTGACATTTCATTTGGCATAGCACCCTCTAGTTCCAACCATGTTGTTACAAATGGCAAGATTTCATTTTTTTTGATGACTAATATTCCATTGCGTATATATACCATATTTTCTTTATCCATCTAGCAATGAACATCTGGGGTCTTTCCATAGTTTGGGTATTGTGGACATCGCTGCTATAAACATTGGGGTGCATGTGCCCCTTCAAATCACTATGTTTGTATCCTCTGGATAAACACATAGTTGTGCAATTGCTGGGTCATAGGGTAGTTCTATTTTTAACTTTTTTTAGGAACCTCCACACTGTTTTCCAGAGTAGCTGCATGAGTTTTGTTTGTTTGTTTGTTTTTTAAGGAAGGCTCCAAGCCCAGAGGTGTCTGGGTGGCTGTCAGTTAAGCATTTAACTTCAGCTCGGGTCATGATCCCAGTCTGCCTGTCCCCCTCCCCCTTCCCCTAACCCTACTTGTGCTCTGTCTCTCTCTCTCAAATAAATAAAATCTTAAAAAAATCCATGCTAGTGTGGAGCCCAACTGGGGCTTGAGACCCTCAGGGGACCCTGAGATCAAAACCTGAGCTGAGATCAAGAGTTGGATGCTTAATCGACTGAGTCACCCAGGTGCCCTGCCAGTTTTTAAAAATTAATATTATGGTGTCATAGGGTCTAAATTATTAAATTCTAAAGTCTAAAGTCTATCCAAGAAGCTATATAAAATAAATCAAGAAAAGATCTAAAAAAGATTTACCTCCTTCTCTTTCAAAATGGTCCTTACAGGAATAATACACAGAAATGTGTTACTAATCATTAGGGCATGGATTCAGAGCTCTACGCAGCTCTCTTGCAGAAATATTTTTATAGCCTTTCCTTAAATTGACAATTTACTGATAGTAAGCGCTCTTCCTTACCACTTCCCACAGTGTAGACAAAGGGAAAGCCTAACAATTACACAATACCTCACAGTGTTTATTGTGAGGATGAGTTAACATATGTGCACAATAAAGGGTTTACTCAGGAAGCCTGAACTGCCCAAACTCTGAACATCTCAAAGGTCTTTAGGATTGGCCCTTGACTAGCTCCTGAGGTAACCTCTGAGCCCTTGAAATATCCTGCTGAGAAGAGTTTCTGTATGCTAGAGGCTTTGGGTCATGCATATCAGTTTGACTAGTTAGCTTATGCTAACAATATGACTTACAATGAATGCATTTGCTTATGCCTGAGGTCCTTGGTTTGACTTCTGAGGGGTTGGAGACTGAAGAGCTATGGTCAGCCACATGACACTGCACATCCATGTGACTGACCCCCAACCAAAATGCTAGACACCAAGCCTCAGGTGAACTTCCTTGGTTTGCAACACTTTGCACATGTTGTCATACATTATCACTGGGAGAATTAAGTGCATCCTCATACAACTCCACTGGGAAGGCACACCTGGAAGCTTATACCTGGCTTCTCCTGAACTTTATCCTATGTATCTTTTCCCTTTGTTCATTTTAAATCTGTATCCTTTTACTATAATAAACCTAAAAGTGAGGATAGCAGTGTTGTAAAGTTCTGTGAATCCTTCTAGTGAATCTTCAAGTCTAGGGGTAATCTTGGAGACCCACAACTGAGTATGAATGTGTTGAGGATAGTATAGGGCATTGGTTAGCATTACTTAAGTAGTTATTACCAAGTGCTGAAAAGCCATTAAAAAGTTTTAAGATAGCCAGACAGTGCTAGTATTTGTGCCAATCTCTGATCTCAATTTCCACAGTAGGTTCGGCTAAGAAGACAATTAAACAAGAACATGCTTTTTCATTGATCACAAGCCTGAGGCACACTGGGTTTGATGACAATGTTTAAGTCAATTTCCAGAAGGTTCTGCTCCAATTAGCAGATAATTATAAAATAGAATGAATGTTTAAATAGTAACAAAAAGGTTGATGATAATAGATTGGAAACAGTAAAATACACAGTCGTCACAATATAATGCATACCTTTATTTCCTTTATGCTCAGAAGTGATGCATTTAGAAATTCCTCAGTTAATCTCTTCCAACTAGCAGCTTTGCTGAGATCAGAATGAATGATGAATTTTTCATAAATTCTAAAACATATTTAAAAACAAACTGATAGTTATAAACTTACATTAATAAAAAGATTTACAAGTAAATACATATATTTCTGAACATATACACACATACATATATATAAAACTAACTTACCCTTCTATTGTCTTTTCTACTTTGTGGCTGTTAACATCCAAGAAACGATGAAATCTAAAAGATAAAATGCAATTCTCTTATGAATCTTGTCATATAGCTAAATGGACTATTCACAGAGCCCTCCATATCCCTACAGATACCCTATATTCAGCAATAATATTCCCAGGAGTGCACTTCTCTCCTCATATCACCTCTACCATCCAGGCAAACAGCCACTCAGCGGTTTTGGAGACTGCTAAAGCACAGGTCATCCTCAGCCTTTGACCTCTGATTTCTTCATCTTCCCATAATGCCCTGCAACTAAGTCCAGCATAGCACATTCTATAGCAGGGGTTTCTAATCTTTTTATGCCATAGTGAAGCCCAGTGAAGTTCAGGGATCCCTTCTCAAAATAATGTTTTTAAATCATAAAATGAGATACAAAGAAAACCAAGTATACTGAAATATAGTTGTGAAATATTTTTTAAAGTTTGCTGATATAGTAAGAGACATATTTATTTTAAAGCATTAAAAAACAAGTTCTAGCAGTGGATCCATAACTATCATTAAAGTAACAGTAAAAAATATTTAGAAATATCTGCCACAGCTTTATGATGTGAACTATGTGATTTCTACCTTTGACACAGTCATGGGTAAACCACTATTGCTTGTTGCTTTTGTTCATAATTTAAGAAAATGCTACTTTTTAGTTAGAGGTTAGTGTAATTTTTTTCTTGTCCAAATTCATAACACCTGAATTCTATCTTCAGGCTCTCAGGTTAAAAACTCCTATTCTACATCACATGTAATTAACTTTTGTCTCTGTCTCCCTTTAGGATAGTAGCTATATCTCACTTATCTGAATTTCTAGGGCCTAAAACATGGCCACAATTTTTAAAAAAGCAAACATGAATAGTTCATTTTTCTGATGGATTAAAGAATTATAAAATTGTAGTATAGCTCAACCAACTCGTTTTCCTTTTTTTTTTTAGTGTCAGAGACAACAACCTGTATTTAAAAGAATTTACACTACTAAATAATATATCTAATTCTATCCAGTAAATGGCTGAGGAGACTACTACTTTAACCTATCATTTAGTTTCTCTTTATCCTTTAGTTTCTTAATGTGTAAAAGGAGATAGTAAATTCTAATGTTTCTCCCAAGTCTGAAATGATGTCCATCTACTTAATGCCATTGAGAAATTATTTGGGATACAGCACTTAAATTTCCATCTTATATGACCTATTCAGACAGTTATATTTAAGTTACACTTAAGAATTGAGTTTATTATTTCAGAAACTTGGTGAGCTTTTAGACTCACTGTTCTCATTATAAACCAAGTAGTCGCTATATGTATGATTGTTAAGGCTGATATTCAAGATTACAGATACTGAGAAACTGTTTACTATTCAAGATTTCTACTGAAGTGACGCTTGGGTGGCTCAGTCATTAAGCATCTGCCTTTGGCTCAGGTCATGATCCCAGGGTTCTGGGATGAAGTCCGTCATTGTGCTCCATGCTCAGGGGGAAGCCTGCTTCTCCCTCTGCCTGCCACTCTCCCTGCTTGTGCTCTCTCTCTGACAAATAAATAAATAAAATCTTTATTAAAAAGGATTTCTACTGAAATCAAATAGGGAGAATATTAACACTGATGACCATTCTCTTAGTGATAATTCCATTACAGATAATGATCATAACAGTACTAATTTACATCTTCCATAAATAAAAATAAAAGCTCTTACTTCACCTAAGTATCTAAACCAGATAAATCTTGAAAAATTACATGAGAAACTGTATTAGAAGTTGTATTATTGGGTGGCTGAGGACTATGTGCCAGGAACTGTTCTAGGTGTTGGGATAAGAAACGAACAAAAGAGACCAAGAACCCTAACCTCGTGGAACTTAGATTCTAGCTGGAGATAGGGGTGGAGGAGACAAACAGTAAACAACATGTAAGTTATCCAATTTATTATGCTGTGTGTTTTGGAAAAAGAAAAAAAAGACCAAGCTAAGAGAAATCTGGAGTGGCCCGAGAAGAGATAGGGAATCAGTAAGAATACAGTGTTGAGTGTGACCATTATTCTGCTCTAAAATTTCACTTACCTATCCATTCAAAAAATGATCTGCAGCGTACCGTGTTAAGCGCAGTGGGTGGGACAAGGAACACAACAGACACAGACCCGTTCTCTAGAAGCGCGCTTCTAAGAATAAGGCCGACCCTCAACAACCCACAACCCACTATTTCAGTATGCGTTTGTTACACGCGACAGGGATCCAGGGGGCATTAGGTCACCAAGCTGGTGCAGGAGCAGCAGTGCGCGCGAGATCTTTGCTGGGGGTGGGGAAACCCGGCCGCGCGCCCCGGATACCGCTTGACCCCTTCCCGTCCCTAGCCTCGGCCAGGGAGCCGCGCCCCACACCTGAAGTTGGACCAAGCAAAGTGCAGGGCGAGCTGGAAGTTGGGGTCCGCCTCGTCCTGAAGGCCCGCCACATGGCGAACGAGCTCGCGAACGTCACGCTCCTGCTGCGGGTCCAAGAGGCCCCAAGGAAGCGCCGGCCGAGACATTTTGCGGACACTCCAAAGGCAACGCGCCTGCGCGAAGTTGTGCCCACTCTCGCGAGAGTTCACGCTCCCGACGCTTTGCGCCTCCGAGAGGCTCAGGACGCTGTCGCGAGAGTTCGCGCTCCTGCTGCGTTGAGTGTCCGTGCTGGTCTTTGCTGGCGGTTCCGGGCTGCGTTTTTCCATTGTCAGCTCCATACGTTTAGGACCGTCTTCAAAGAATTAGGCGTTAGATTATTAACAACAACAACAACAATAATAATATAATTAATAGGGCGCCCCGGTGGCTCAGTTGGTTAAGCGACTGCCTTCGGCTCAGGTCATGATCTTGGAGTCCCGGGATCGAGTCCCACATCGGGCTCCCTGCTCAGCAGGGAGTCTGCTTCTCCCTCTGACCCTCTTCCCTCTCGTGCTATCTCTCATTTTCTCTCTCTCTCAAATAAATAAATGGAATCTTTAAAAAAAATAAAAATCTTTAAAAAAATAATATAATTAATAATAATAATCTCTGGCTTACCTTGGTTGGTGGTTTAACATGATATTTTGAGAGCAGCCAGTTAGTTTTCATTCAGTGTACCTATTTGCACCTGCCTTTTCAGGTACCATGACCAGTTAGTTGTCCATTCTTATCCCAGCTTTAGTTTCTTCTTCTAGGGTGATCTCTAATGATCTCTCAGTTTCACTTTGTCTACTCAGGTCACACTACATGGTCCACATTACAGCAGGTGTCAGCAAAGAGGCTTGTCTGGCAAGAGGCAGGCTGAGCGCTGCTTCACTGTGATTGGGAGCAGCCAAAGGCGATTTTATAATCCCTGTTGATCAAAGATGGAGTATTGTCTTTGTCGTTCTTAATTAAAACTGTACCTTTGAACTGACTTTCTGTTCAATATTGTGTATAACCATTCCAGAAACCTGTTACATACACCTCTATTTTTTTCTTTTAGTGATCTGCTGGGTTTTCATGTCGTTTATTACATTGCATTACTGTAGTAGTAGATAGCTGATACACCACTGACAGTCCATTTAGGCTATTGAAACAAAATACCACAAACTAGGGTGGCTTATAAACAACAGAAATTTATTTCTCACAGTTCTGAAGGCTGGAATTCAAGATGAGTGTGCCAGCATGGGGTTGGTGAGGGCCCTCTTCTTGGAGCTGACTTATGGTTGTGTCCTCAACGTGGTGAAAGGGGCAAGGGAGCTCACTGGGGCCTCTTTTATAAGGGCACTAATCCCATTCGTGAGGGCTCCATCCTTATGACCTGATCACCTCCCAAAGACCCAACCTGCTAATACATTGGTCATTAAGATTTCAACATATAAATTTGGGAGGGACCATTCAGACACCATAGCAACTACCTGAAACATAAACTGCGATGACCGCACAAATCTCACAAGGAGAGAATCTTAGTATTATAAATGGTTCAATGGAAGGGGATTTTTACTCTTCCTGGGGAATCTTTTCTACTCCATTTCTATATTTATAACTCTCACATCTGTGTAAGAACTTTGCATTTTTCTTAGCATCCCAAATCTGTAATCCAGTTGCTTACCATACATCTCTAAAAATCAAAATATGCACACACACATGCATGTACCTCCATTTCCTTGTCCAGACAGTTGGCCTTGGCTCTTGGAGGGAGGCTTAGAAAACTTTACACAGGTTGCTCCCAGTGACTTGGACCTCTTAAAGACCGAGCCCCTCTCCTAGGCTTTTCTGGTTGTCCTGGGCCAATGTCTCCTTTCTGGAAAGGGAGTTGGAAAAAATTTTCAGAGGTGCCCTGGATGACTGAGCCCCATTCAAAATACCACAGGGCTCTAGATATCTTCTGTAGACCTCTAAGGCTGGCTCTTGCTGGTCACCCCTAATGTAGTGGACATGGAAACATTTTTGGGAAGTACATATGAAGATAAGACAGCAAACAAGCCAGGCACACTGCCACTTGTCCCTTGCTGACCTGGATCAGAGCTGTCCTCCAGAATGGCACTTAGATAAATTTTCTGGAAGTGCATGCAAAGGCTGGGCTCCATGCATGACTGCAGTCTGGCCAAAAACACCATCCTCACTCTACTTGTCCACCCTGTCCCAGTACTCCCCCCACATGCTTGCTTGGAGGGTCTTAGAAATATTTAAAGTGTGTTTCTGTCAAATGTGCCACACATGGGACTATGCCAGTCTGGGAATTCTTATCACAGACCTGCATGCCTACCCAAGTCTGTACTGGCTTCTGAAGGGGACTTAAAAATTTGGAGGAGATGCAATGCCCTTCTCTTCATCCATGGCCAGCCTGACTCAGTGCCTAACTCTGGAAAAGAAATTGGAAATGTTTTGGGGAGACAGAGTCAATGGTCAGGACTCATATTGGACTTGTGGCCAGCAGAGTGTACTCCCCAGGCCTGCCTGTACTAAGCAGGCTGGTCCTGGTCTTTGAAGGGGGAATTAGAAACTTTTTGGGTAGAGCTCCTAGTACCAGGACCCATCAAAGCTCCTTCTCAAGGACTTGGTGGCCTTCCCAGGCTTTTCCATGCCAGAGAGAAACTTAGAAATGTTTTTGGGGTAACTCCAAAGAACAGTTCCCACGCAGGGCCACAGCCAGGCCCATGGTACCCTTCTAAGACCCCCAGGCCTGCCCTGGTGATTGCCCCCTTTGGAGGGAGGCATAAACATTTTCAGAATGTGCATTCAGCTTCTAGTCTCCCAAGTGGGATCACACTAGAACTAGAGTGACCTCTTGGGCCTCCCTGTTAACCTGTAAAGCTGCTTGAGCCGATACCTGTAAAGTAAAGAGGTGCCTCCCAAGAATGTTTCTCAACCCACTTCCAGTGGCTGAGATGGAAACAGCCTGCCAGGGAGGCCTGAGAGGGCACTAAGGTTCACGCCCTAGTCCTATGTGATCATTGGATGGCCTCTGGATATCCCTCTCTGGAGGATGTGGGCACTGGCTGGGCCAGTAAGGGCTGCCCAGAGAGGGTGCCTCATGAGGTTTAGGTTGTGCCCCCAGAAATTTTTTCTATGTCCCTCTCTGGAGGTGGACTTCAGCCTGTGACTGACATGGGGGCCACATCAGGGCATCTTGGTCCTGGCCATGGTTGCCAGGTGCCCCTTGCAAACAGGGATTGATCCAAGCTGGCCAGAGAGGACTTAAGTGGGTGCCTATGACCCAGCTGTGGCCCTGCATGGGACCCAGTCATATGAGGCACTCCCCAAACATTCCTAAGTCCCACTCCAAAATGGGGAGCCAGTAAGAACCAAAAAGGGGATGCCTAGGCCTGATAGTTTCCCATGTAGGGCTGCTTACCACATGCAGCCCCCCACATATTTTCATGTCCCTCACCAGAGAAGGGAGCACTACAGGCAGGTCAGATACACTTTGAAATTGCACTCCAGGCTCATTGAGATCTTGTGTAGGGCCAGTCATTGGAAGTACCCCCCAACAAATTTCTTAAGCTCTCTTTGGTGACAGAGCCTGGCTTGGGTGGGTAGAGAGCCTTGTGGAAGTGTCCTGACCATGGTCAAGTGTGGGTACTCATCATCTGATGTGCCTGTGGAAAACGTTTCTGAGTCCTGTCTGTGGCACTGGAAAGGGATGCCATGGGATGGTGCCGGGACTCAAACACAGTCCTATGAGGTGTCTGGCTACCAGATAGGCCTCTTGAAATTTTTTCTTAGTCCCATTTGGAAGTAGAGATAAGCCTGGGATGGACAAGGAGGCCCAGTCATACCATGGTCTTGGCCACAGTCCTGGTGTGGTTAAGTGGTCCAATGTGCCTTTTAAATATTTTTCAGATCTCTGGAGTGGCCAGCCAGAGACATCTGTGGAGAGTCAGTAGTCTGGCCCTAGTCCTGCATGGACTCCTATCATCACATGCCCCTCTAGAAAATGTTTCCAGGTCCATTTCTGGACCAGACAGGGAGGCCTGGAAGGCGTGCCTGGGACTGGCTTCCCACTTCCAGGGTTGGCAGCATCTCAAAAAACATTTCCTAGAGGGCTGGAATGATCTGGCTAGAGAGGAGTGACCATGGAATTTGTCCAAGCCCACTCACACCCCTGCATGGGGCCCACCCACTCCTGTGTTGGTAGAAACAGAGTATCCTGGGAGGCCCTGGGGTGAGGACTGCAGAACTCTTAGTACAAAACAATTCCCTCTAAACCCCTGCACTAAGAGACTTGACCAAACTCTAGCATGGCTTTTCACAGCATAAGGCTATGTCCCTAGGATGGCTCCCCAACCCCACCACCCCAAAACCCACCTGCTGGAGCCCCCTCTGTAGAACTCATCTTACACCTGTAGCACAACCAGGCTGTTTTCTCCATTTCCATACTTTGCATACACAATGTGCCTTTCAATTATAATTTATAGAGAAATAACAACTCCTTGTTCACAAATTCTACATTATCCTAACTTGACTCCTTTCACATCTAGATGTTCCATGCACCTAATAATTTGCACACCAGTTGTGTTATCCAGTTTATATGCCTCACACCCATTGTGAACCATCACATTTCCAGCCATTGTACGCTGTCTTTTAGCTGTTTGAAGATCCACTTCCGCTTCTTGGACATCAACTTTCACTTTCAGCACCTGTGCTATGTTGATTCAAAACCACTGTCTGAATATCAATTGTGCAATCAATGTCTGCATCTTGCACACCTGCTGCCATTCAGATAGTCTTGCATTCCCACTGTGTGTGATTCAATAGTCACTTCTTGTTCATTCATCTGCACCATCCAACATACACTTCATGCACACCCATGTTGGTGCCATTCAACCTTCTTTTCCTTGTGCACCCATTGTACTCACTGCAATTTCCCTTTGATGCCCACCTCTGTGCTATTCAACTTATATTCAGCCAGGCTGTGCCATTGACTTCCAATTCCTGTTCATCAGCAATTTCCCAGCTAAACACCATGCCCCTCAAACTTGTTTGTGATTCAACCACTCTATGCAGAAACACTCTGTATCATTCAGGGGCCACTCCTTGCATGCCCAACATGTACCATTAAACTTGACTCCTTGCACATCCAGTGGGTTCCATTTTCTCTAATGCTATTCAACATATATGTATTGCCCAGCAAAACTATACTATAAAATTATGCCAATAGCATATACAGTTGACCCTTGAACAACTTGGCTCAGGGTTCCTGGCTCCCACACAGTTGAAAATCCCAATATAAATTTTGATTCCCTAACAACTACTAATAGCTATTGATCAGTAGCCTTATGAAATAACATAAATAGTAGATTAACATATTTTGTATGTTATATGTATTATATACTGTATTCTACAATAAGTAAAGAAAAGAAAATGTTATTAAAATCATAAGAGCTTCCAGACTTGTGGCTCAACTCCACCATGGTTTCCAAAGGCGATTCCAAGCAGCAGTCCAAGGAGGACCTGCTCCTGCAGGATTTGGCCAAGTCCTTCGTGTTCTTTGGGAATACCTTCATCATGTCCATCATCCCCAGCCAGTTATCTTGGCAAATATGGCATATGGATCTTATTCAGTCTGCTGTTCTCTATAGTGTGATGATCCTAGTAAGCACTTATTTGGTAGCCTTTGCATACAAAATTGTGAAATTTGTTCTCAAACACAAAGTAGCACAGAAGAGGGAGGATGCTGTTTCCAAAGAAGTGACTCAAAAACTTTCTGAAGCTGGTAAAAGAAAGATGTCTCAAAAGAAAAAAGATGAAAGAATCTTGTGGAAGAAGAACAAAGTTGTCAGTTACAAAGCTACGACATTTTCCATCCTTTATAACAACATCCTATTCCTGGTCTTGGTCATTGTTGCTTCCTTCTTTATATTGACAAACTTCAACCCCACAGTGGACTATATTTTGTCCATAACTGTTTCATCAGGGCTCATTGCCCCCCTGTCTACTGGCTCCAAATGGGCCATGTCAGCTTTGCCCCCTTGGATTTGTAATTATTTGTGGCCTGTGGTATATGGAAAAGTAGCACGGTGCTCAGGGTGAGAGACACACAAGCTGTTTTTATTTTTTAATTATTTTTTTAAATTTAAACTCAGTTAGCCAACGTATTATTAACACCATTAGTTTCAGATGTAGAGTTCAATAATTCATCAGTTGCATATAACACCCAGTGCTCATCACATCACATGCCCTCCTTAATGCCCATAATCCAATTACCTCAGCCCCCTCCCACCGCCCCTCCAGCAATCCTTAATTTGTTTCCTGTAGTTAAGAGTCTCTCATGGTTTGTCTCCCTCTCTGATGACTTCCCATTCAGTTTTCCCTCCCTTACCCTCTGATCCTCTGTGCTGTTTCTTATATTCCACATATAAGTGAAAATATATAATTGTCTCTCTCTGATTGACTTACTTCACTCAGCATAATATCATCGAGTTCCATCCATGTTGATGTAAATGGCAAATATTCATCCTTTCTGATGGCTGAGTAATATTCCATTGTATATATATATACCACATCTTTATCCATTCATCTGTCGATGGACATCTCAGCTCTTTCCATAGTTTGGCTATTGTGGACATTGCTGCTATAAACATTGGGGTGCATGTGCCCTGTTGGATCATTACATTTGTCACAAGGTGTTTTTATAGTCTGCAGTTTGAGAGTTTAAAAAAACCCAACAAAATGTAACTCAATATTTGTATATTGGCTCTTTTTTGACAGATTGTTGAAATTAAATGAGTTGAAAGGGAGCTCAAAGTACCAGGACATTTATTAAAAGGCAAAAAGTTGTCTGTCAATGTGCTATAATCACAAGAGGAGAAAATAACTGGCTTCCTTGATCTGTCAGAGGTCTCAGTAACCTGGATAGAACTATTATTACTTATAATAGTAGCAAGAAGTTAATAATCGGTTCTCTGTGTTCTAGCCACAATATTACAACTTTTTTTGAACCATAAATAACAGAATATCCTTTCCCTTGAAGCACCATGTTTACAAGTCTCTGAATTTGTGATTTGAAATAACTCAAAGACAAGGCATCTCCAACTTGGGGAAGAGAAACTTACGGAAAAGTTTTTTTAAATTAATTAATTTATTTTTTTGAGATAGTGTCCCATGATTCATTGTTTGCGTATAACACCCAGTGCTCCATTCAATACATGCCCTCTTTAATACCCATCACCAGGCTAACCCATCCCACCCCCCCCATCCCTCTAGAATCCTCAGTTTGTTTCTCAGAGTCCATAGTCTCTCACGGTTCATCTTCCCCTCCGATTCCCCCCCTTCATTTTTCCCTCCCTACTATCTTCTTCTTCTTCTTCTTTTTAACATATAATGTATTATTTGTTTCAGAGGTACAGGTCTGTGATTCACCAGTCTTACACAGTTCCCAGCACTCACCATAACACACACCCTCCCCAATGTCTATCATCCAGCCACCCCATCCCTCCCACCCCACTCTACTCCAGCAACCCTCAGTTTGTTTCCTGAGAGTAAGAATTCCTCATATCAGTGAGGTCATATGATACATGTCTTTCTCAGACTGACTTATTTCTGTCAGCATAATACCTCCCAGTTCCATCCACAGCGTTGCAAATGACAAGATTTCATTCATTTTGATGGCTGCATAATATTCCATAATATATATATACCACATCTTCTTTATCCATTCATCTGTCGATGGACGTCTTAGCTATTCCATAGTTTGGCTATTGTGGACATTGCTGCTATAAACATCGGGGTGCATGTACCCCTTTGGATCACTACATTTGTATCTTTGGGGTAGATACCCAGTAGTGCAATTGCTGGGTCATATGGTAGCTCTATTTTCAACTTTTTGAGGAACCTCCATACTGTTTTCCAGAGTGGCTGCACCAGCTTGCATTCCACCAACAGTGTAGAAGGGTTTCCCTTTCTCCACAATCTCTCCAACATTTGTCATTTCTTGCCTTGTCAATTTTTTGCCATTCTAACTGATGTACAGTGGTATCTCAATGTGGTTTTGATTTGAATTTCCCTGATGGCTAATGATGATGAACATTTTTTCATGTGTCTGTTAGCCATTTGTATGTCTTCAGAGAAGTGACTTCTACCCATTTTTTGACTTGATTATTTGTTTTTTGGGTGTTGAGTTTGAGAAGTTCTTTATAGATCTTGGGTACCAGCCCTTTATCTGTAGTGTCATTTGCAAATATCTTCTCCCAATTTGTGGGTTGCCTCTTTTGTTGACTGTTTCCTTTGCTGTCCAGGGGCTTTTTATCTTGATGAAGTCCCAAAAGATCATTTTGCTTTTGTTTCACTAACTTTTGGAGATGTATCTTGAACAAAGTCGCTATGGGCGATGTCAAAGAGGTTACTGCCTATGTTCTCCTCTAGGATTTGGATGGATTCCTATCTCACATTGAGGTCTTTCATCCACCTTGAGTTTATCTTTGTGAATGGTGTTAGAGAATGGTCGAGTTTCATACTTCTGCATGTGGCTGTTCTCCCAGCACTTTTTATTGAAGAGACTGTCTTTTTCCCATTGCATGTTTTTTCCTGCTTTGTCAAAGATTATTTGACCATAGAGTTGAGGGTCCATATCTGGGTTCTCTCTTCTGTTCCGTTTGTCTATATGTCCGTTTTTGTGCCAGTACCATGCTGTCTTGGTGATCACAGCTTTGTAATATAGCTTGAAATCGGACAACGTGATGCCCCCAGCTTCGTTTTTCTTTTTCAACATTTCCTTGGCTCTTCAGGGTCTTTTCTGATTCCATACAAATTTTAGGATTGTTTGTTCCAGCACTTTGAGGGATAAATGTCATTGGAATTTTGATCAGGATGGCATTGAAGGTATAGATTGCTCTGGGTTGCATAGACATTTTAACAATGTTTATTCTTCCAATCCATGAGCATGGAATATTTTTCCATCTTTTTGTGGCTTCTTCAATTTCTTTCATGAGTAGTTCCTAGAGTATAGATCCTTTACCTCTTTGGTTAGGTTTATTCTGAGGTATCTTACGGTTTTTGGTGCTATTGTAAATGGAATTGTTTCTCTAATTTCTCTTTCTACAGTTGCGTTGGTTAGTGTATAAGAAAGCAACTGATTTCTGCACATTGATTTTGTATCCTGCCACATCACTGAATTGCTGTATGAGTTCTAGTGATTTGGGGGCAGACTCTTTTAGGTTTTCCACATGAAGTATCATGTCATCTGCGAAAAGAGAGTTTGACTTATTTTTTTGCCAATTTGCATACCTTTTATTTCTTTTTGTTGTCTGATTGCTGTTGCCAGGACTCCTAGTAGTATGTTGAACAATAGTGGCAAGAGTGAGCATCCTTGACGTGTTCCTCATCCTAAGGGAAAGGCTCTCAGCTTTTTCCCATTGAGGAGGATATTTGCTGTGGGTTTTTCAGAGATGGATTTTATGAACTTGAGGAATGTTCCCTCTATCCTTATACTCTGAAGAGTTTTAATCAGGAAAGGATGTTGTATTTTGTCAAATGCTTTTTCTGCATCAATTGAGAGGACCATATGGTTCTTCTCTCTCCTCTTATTAATGTGTTCTATCACATTGATTGATTGGCGAATGTTGAACCACCCTTGCATCCCGGGGATAAATCCCACTTGGTCGTGGTGGATGATACTTTTAATGTATTGTTGGATCCTATTAGCTAGGATTTTGTTGAGGATTTTGGAATCCATATTCATCAGGGATATCAGTCTGCAATTCTCCTTTTCGATGGGGCCTTTGCCTGGTTTGGGGATTAAGGTAATGCTGACCTCATAGAATGAGTTTAGAAGTTTTCCTTCTGTTTCTATTTTTTGAAACAGCGTCAGTAGAATAGGTATTATTTCTTCTTTGAATGTTTGGTAGAATTCCCCAGGGAATCCATCAGGCCCTGGACTCTTGTTTTTTGGGAGGTTTTTTGATCACTCCTTCAATCTCGTTCCTGGTTATTGGCCTATTCAGGTTGTCAATTTCTTCCTGTTTCGTCTAGGCAGCTTATAGGTTTCCAGGAAGGCCTCCATTTCATCCAGATTGCTCAGTTTATTGGCCTATAGTTGTTGATAATAATTTCTAAAAATTGTTTCTATTTCCTTGGTGTTAGTCATGATCTCTCCCCCATCATTCATAATTTTATTAATTTGGGTCCTTTCTGTTTTCTTTTGGATAAGTCTGGCCAGTGGTTTATCAATCTTATTAATTCTTTCAAAGAACCAACTTCTAGTTTCCTTGATCTGATCTACTGTATTTCTGGTTTCTAATTCATTGATCTCTGCTCTAATCTTAATTATTTCTCTTCTAATGCATTTTAATTAATTATTTATTAATTAACAATTAATTATTTATTAATTTAAAAAAGAAGAGAATTAATTAATTCTCTACTGGGCATCGTTTGTTGCTTTTTCTCTAGTTCTTTAAGGTGTAGAGTTAGTTGGTGAATTCGGGATTTTTCTGTTTTTTTGAGTGAGGCTTGGATGGCTATGTATTTCCCCCTTCGGACCGCCTTTGCAGTATCCCATAGGTTTTGGACCGATGTGTTTTCATTCTCATTGCTTTCCATGAATTGTTTAAGTTCTTCTTTGATTTCTTGGTTGACCCAAACATTCTTTTCTGCAGCATTTTTTTAAAAAGATTTTATTTATTTATTTGACAGAGAGAGACACAGCGAGAGAGGGAACATAACCAGGGGGAGTGGGAGAGGGAGAAGCAGGCTTCCCGCTGAGCAGAGAGCCCAATGTGGGTCTCGATCCCAGCACCCTGGGATCATGTCCTGAGCCAAAGGCAGTTACTTAACGACTGAGCCACCCAGGCGCCCCTGACCCAAACATTCTTGAGCAGAGTGGTCTTTAGCCTCCAAGTGTTTGAATTTCTGCCAAATTTCTTCTTGTGATGGAGTTCCAATTTTAAAAACATTGTGATCTGAGAAGATGCAGGGAATAATATCAATCTTTTGGTACCGGTTGAGACCTGATTTGTGACCCAGTATGTGGTCTATTCTGGAGAACGTTCCATGTGCACTCGAGAAGAATGAGTATTCTGTTGTTTTAGGGTGGAATGTTCTGTATCTATCTATGAGGTCCTTCTGGTCCAGTGTGTCATTCAAAGTTCTTGTTTCCTTGTTGATTTTCTGCTTAGATGATCTGTCTATGGCTGAGAGGGGAGTATTGAGGTCTCCTTCAATTAACGTATTGTTATCAATATGACTCTTTATTTTGGTTAACAGTTAGCTTAGGTAGATGGCTGCCTCCCTGTTGGGGGCATAGATATTTACAATTGTTAGATCTTCTTGTTGGATAGACCCTTTAAGAATGATATGGTGTCCTTCTGTGTCTCTAACTACAGACTTTAGTTGAAAATCTAATTTGTCTGATATAAGAATTGCTACCCCAGCTTTCTTTTGAGGTCCACTGGCATGGAAGACGGATCTCCATCCCTTCACTTTCAGTCTGGATGTATCTTTAGGTTCAAAATGAGTCTCTTGTAGACAGCGTATGGATGGGTCCTGTCTTTTTATCCAATCTGCAACCCTAGGCTGTTTTTTGGGAGCATTTAGGCCGTTCACGTTGAGAGTGATTATTGAAAGATATGAATTAATTGTCATCATGTTGCTTGTGAAGACCTTGTTTTTATAGATTGTCCCTGTAGATTTCTGTTGTATATCACTCTTGGGGTCTTTCTCCTTTTATAGAACCCCCCATATTTCTTGCAGGGCTGGCTTAGTGGTCACATATTCTTTCAGGTTCTGCCGGTCTTGGAAGCTCTGCACCTCTCCATCCATTCTAAATGACAGCCTTGCTGGATAAAGTATTCCTGGCTGCATGTTCTTCTCGTTTAGTACCCTGAATATGTCTTGCCAGGCCTTTCTGGCTTGCCAGGTCTCTGCGGATAGGTCTGATGTTATTCTGATGTTCCTCCCTCTGTACGTAAGGAATCTGTTCCCCCTAACTGCCCTTAAGATGGTTTCCTTAGTTCTAAGATTTGCGAGTTTTACTATTTCATGCCGGGGTGTTGGCCTGTTTTCCTTGATCTTGGGAGGGGTCCTCTCTGCCTCTGGCACATGAATGTTTGTTTCTTTCTTTTTTTTTTTAAGATTTTATTTATTTGAGAGAGAGAACGAGAGAGAGAGAGCACATCAGAGGGTACAGGGTCAGAGGGAGAAGCAGACTCCCTGCCAAGCAGGGAGCCCGATGTGGGACTTGATCCTCGGACTCCAGGATCATGACCTGAGCCAAAGGCAGTCGCTTAACCAACTGAGCCACCCAGGCGCCCTGAATGTTTGTTTCATTCCCCTCTCTCTCCTCATCTCTCCACTCCCTCTAGGCTTCCAATAATTCTGACATTGGAATGCTTCATGGTGTCACTTATTTCTCTGATTCTATTTTCATGGATTCTGAGTTATTTTTCCCTGGCCTCCTCTTTTCCCTTTTTATCTATTAAATTGTCTTCCAGGTCACTGATTCGTTCTTCTGCCTCACTTACCCTAGCTGTTAGAGTATCTAGATTAGATTGGATCTCGTTGATAGCATTTTTAAGTTCTGCCAATTCAGCTTTCATTTCTGTCCTTAGAGACTCTATGTTGCCAGTAATTGATTTCTCCACTCTAGCTATTGTCTTCACAATTGCTAGCCTGAATTCCATCTCCGACATCTTGGTTATATCTGCATCCATTTGTAAATCTGTGGCATAAGTCATAATATCCGAGTCTTTTCTACTTGGGGGATTCCTCCTCCTAGTCATTCTACTGATAGGCGGTTGAGGTAATGTTTAGAGTCGAAATTATTGACCAGAACCCAAGCAAGGTGCACCTGTTTTCTAGGGACCTTAGGGTTGCTGGCTTCTTGTTTCCCCAGCCTGTTTTCTGGGTGAGGGACCTGCTGCACTGTTACTCAGGCAACTCTGTTTGGGCAGAGTTGCCCTGCCCCCCTGTGGTGGGGGATGGGCTCCATGGGAACTGTTTTTGGGGGCTTTTTTTTCTCTGGTGGCTTTCCCTGGGGGCTTTCCGCCTCTCTTCCAAGAGTCAGAGCAGAAAAGATATTTCCAACCCTCTGCCTCAGAGCAGAGAGATTGCAGTCTGTTCTTCAGTGAGCTCTCCAGGCCACACTATCTCAGTTTCTGTCTGTGCTGCTATAAACTGCAGCGTACCGGGTTGTGCACCCCTCCCAGCACTCCCAGTCCTGCCTCCAGGGCACATCTCTGCCCTTTGTGCTTCTAAAACCTCCAGCCGCTCCCAGTTCACATGCACGACCCCACCACTCCTGGTTTCCACCCCGGCGGGCTGCCCTAAAGTCCATTCCCCCCCCCCCCCGCTACAGGTCTGCGAGTCTGTGCCCCATTCCCAGCACGTGAGGCTGTCGCTCACTGGCAGTGTAGGATCCCCATGGCCAGGTTCCCTCCTGCCGCTGTTTATCCTCCAATATCTGCCCGCTCCCCACTTCATACCTCGAAACCAATTGCCCGTGATATTCTGTTTGTAGAGATCCAGATCTCTTTTCTTATATCTCAGGCTGATTTCATGGGTGCTCAGAGTGGTCTGGTAGATATTCAGCTCAATTCTGGGGACCAGTTGGAATACGGTCCCCTACTCCTCCACCATCTTTCCTCCTTTTTCAGTGTTTTTTAAAGTTATGTGTATTACATTGTAGGGAAACTCCTTGAAACTACATTGTGTTTAAAATGTCCCTAAAGTAACATCTTTTTTTCATTAATACACAAGTTTTTGTGTGTGTTACGTTTCCAAGACGGCAGAGTAGTAGGGGGACCCAGAACTTGCAGTGTCCCTCGAATACAACTATATCGACATTCAACTCTTTTGAACAATTAGGAAGAGGATTGGAGGAGTAAGGAAACAATCTGCATAGTTGGAGGGAGGGAAGGAAACAATCTGCCCTGTTAGAGGCAGAGGAGATGTTCAGAGCCCTGAGTTGGGGGATTGGGAAGCCATGTAGACCAGATGGGGAGGAAGCTCGGTTCCCAGAACAGTCAGGAAGAGGGAG
This sequence comes from Eumetopias jubatus, assembly GCF_037043125.1. Classification (NCBI taxonomy): domain Eukaryota; kingdom Metazoa; phylum Chordata; class Mammalia; order Carnivora; family Otariidae; genus Eumetopias; species Eumetopias jubatus. The sequence goes on from NW_028274813.1 coordinate 146,174,417, forward strand.
CAAGTTGGAAAGAGTGCAGCGGGTTGTGACCACACAATAAGCTGAGGTGAGGAGATCCTTTGGGTCACTCAGGGAGAGATTGTTGCCCTTCCTGGAGGGCATTTGGAAGTGTCACCCAAGACAAAATGCCAACCTGGGAGTCATTGAACAGAGCTCAGCAGCAGGGTCAGAGGGGGTGTTCAGAGGGCAGGAAACCTCTTAACGTTTCAGTGTGAGCCACAGTAGGCTCACAGTTCTGTGTGCTCACCCACTGGCCATTTATCTAGGGTGAACTGAGCAGAGCATAGAGACTGGGAAGATTGCAGATAACTTTGCCACCCCTTTTTGCTGTGAGCCACAATAGGCTTAAACCTTTGTGCACAAAGATGTTATTTGAAAGATGCTCTCTACACAGTGTTGTTTCAATGAGTTAGGTATAAGGCACATTCCCTACGCTACCACACATACATTTGATAAGGCTACTACCTTCATGGTAGATGTTAGTTGTAAGACGCTTTTCTACACAGTGATGTTTGGATGAGGGAAATAATGGCACATTATGTTTCCACAGATAAACTGAAAAATGCTTCCATCTTCATGAATGAGGATGTTAGTTGAAAGATGTTTTCTACAGGGTGCTCTTTCTTTTTCTTTTCTTTTTTTTAATTATTCATTTAACCAAGGTATAATACATAGGGTGCTGTTTCATTGACTTAAGTGTATTATGGCACTTTCCTTATGTTTCCACACATACATTTGAAAACACTCTTATCTTCATGAAGGAAGATGTTAGTTGAAAGATGCTTTCTAGGGGCGCCTGGGTGGCTCAGTCATTAAGCGTTTGCCTTTGGCTCGGGTTGTGATCCTACGGTGCTAGGATCGAGTCCCATGTCAGGCTCCCTGCTCCGTGGGAAGCCTGCTTCTCCCTCTCCTGCTCCCCCTGCTTCTGTTCCCTCTCTCGCTGTGTCTCTCTCTGTCAAATAAATAAATAAAATCTTAAAAAAAAAAGAAAGATGGTTTCTATATAGTGTTGTTCCCATGAGTCAAGTATATGGCACTTTCCTTATGCCTCAACCTGTATATTTGAAAACGCTATTATCTTCACGAAAGAAGATGTTATTTGCAAGATACTTTCGACACTGTTCCATTTCATTGAGTTTAGTATTTTGCACTTTCCTTAGGCTTCCACAGATACATGTGAAAATACTTCTATCTGCACAAACCCTGATGTCCTTTGAAAGATGCTTCCCACACAATGTTGTTTGAAGGAGTCAAGTATATAGCAGTTTCCTTATATTTCCACTCATACATTTGAAAACACTTCTAATTTCATGAAAGAAGATGTTAGTTGAAGGACGCATTCCCCACAGTGTTGTTTCAAGGAGATAATTATTTGAGACTTTCCTTATGCATCCACACAGACATTGGAAAACATTTATATCTTAATGAAAGACGATGTGAATGAAGGGTGCCTTACACCCTCTTTGGTTTCAATGAGTTAAACATGGGAGAAGACATGTGGAAGTTTCTTTATGCTCCACACAGACATTTGACAATGCTTCTATAGTCAGATAGAACCTGTTAGCTGAAAGATGCTTTCTATACAGTGTTGTTTCATCAGTGTATACTGAGACTTCCTTATGCTTCCACAGATACATTTGAAAACACTTGTATCATAATGAAAGGAGACGTTAGTTGGAAGATGCTTTCTACACAGTGCTGTTTGAATGAGTCAGTATATGGCACTTTCCTTATACATCCACACATACATCAGTAAGCACATCAAACTTCATGAAATCATAAGATGTAGCCCAAGATTACATGAGATCTGGCAAAAGCAAGAGGTGGCTTATCCTGCTGACACACACACACACACACACACACACACACACACACACACACAGCCTTAACTTGTTGAATGCCTCGAAAAGTGCCCCTGGAAGCTTGCCTGTGTTTTCATACGTCCAGCTTTTGGGCTGGTTTTCCTGAAACTTTGTGATTTTTGTCCATATATCATGTGAGATTAGCCCTGAGAACTCATAAGATTTGGGTCGAGGTGTCATGAGCTGTGGCCTGAGATCCAGCACGGATTTCCCCATGATTTCCTGAGCTCAACCAAAAGAAAGAGGTGGCTTCTGTCTGCAGGTGGCGACTCTCACACAAACTGTCCTGAAAAGTTGAAAGCCTGGGAAAGCACCCAGGGAGCCTTCCTGGGTGTACAAATGAGCCAATTCCCAGGCTCGTTGCCTATTCCCATACCTAATGCCTTCCTGTGTCTATCGCCTCTCATGTAATATCAGTAAGGAGCTCAGAGGCCAATTATCACTACTTCCATGCTCCGTTGTGTCCCCAACATCACAATTGCATCTGTGGGCTTTGTAGAATGCCAGGTGTTCCCAGGTTTCCCCAAAAAGGAAGTTTCAAGTGCTAACTATTATGCTGCACAGGCATCAAGACTAGGGAGTTCCCACACCTCCCGAGTTCCCCTGAGATTTCTCCCCAGGTCTCACGAGATTTGGTTACAGATTTCAAGAGAGTTGGCCTAACCTCTCAGGGGATTTTGGACCAATATGGAGTGGACTTTGAGCTCATGAGATTTGTCACAGTTATCCTAAGGTTTAGTCTGAGCACTCCTGAGAAGAAGCCAGAGAATTTGCCAGATTCACACCAAGAATACATGAGATCCAGCTCAGGAAAAATGTATCTTTCTTTCTTTCTTTCTTTTTTTTCCTGGGAGGCTGTGAGGCAAACACAGACAACCTTAACCTGTAGAAAGCTTGGGAAAGCCCCCAGGGAGACTTCCTGTGTGCTCACACTTCCTGCTCTGGGGCACAGTGCTTCTTCCTTCTCCTCCTGCCATCCTGTTTCTATCACTTCTGATTGTGTGTGAAGAGTCCGCAGGGCCCATTCAACCTGAATTCAGTACTCCCTTAATATTCCCACTTCACCCAATGTACAGAAACACCAGGAATTTAGGGGTGTCTGGGAGCACTTCTGAAACTGGGAATATTGGAAGATGTGTCCAATCCTGGCATGTGCCACCCCTAACGACATAAGGAGCACAAAGCAAGCTCTGCTGGGGACTCCCAGTTCCTCCCAAGGGCCTGGAAGCTTTGCCCAGAGATCCTATGAATTTTGACCCTAGATCCCACTGGCTGGGCCTGACATCTCATGATATTTGGGTGAGATCTCATGAGATTTGTACTGAGATCACCCAAGATTGGCCCCAAGAGCACATGAGATCTGGCAAAATCAGGAGTTGGCTTGTTCCTGCACACAGTACTTAAAAGTCAATAGCCTGGGAGAGCACCCAGGGAGCCTTCCTGTGTGTCCAGATGAGCCAGCTCCCAGGCTCCTGGCCTCTTCCTATAACTAATGTCTTCCCATGTCTCTCCCTTCTCAAGTAATGTCAGTAAGGGACCTCAAGCCCATGGACCTCAAGCCCATTCATCCCTATTTCAGTGCTGGGTTTGGACCCCAACATCTGAATGGCATCTGTGGGCTTTTTGGAATGCCAGGTGTTCCCATGGTCCCCCAGACAGTAATGTCCAAAGGCTGGCTTTTATGCTGCACAAGCATCAAGGTTAGGCATTTCCCACCCCTGCTGAGTTCCTGAGAGACTTCTCCCCAGACTTCATGGGATTTAGTTGTAGATCTCGAGAGACATGCCCTAACGTCTCAGGGGATTTTGGCCCCTTTTCATGGAGTGGACATTGATCTCACCAGATTTTTCAGAGTACTCCTGAGTTTTAGGATGAAGATTCCTGAGAGACAGCCAGAGAATTCTGAGATTGGCCCCAGATGACCTGAGATCCCGCTAAAGAAAGAGTTATCTTTTCTTTTTATCCTGGGGTGTTGTGAGGTAAGCAGAGAGTTTAACATGTTCAAAGACTTGGAATGCCCCCAGGGAACCCGCCTGTGTGTTCACACGTCCTTCTCCAGGGCACATTTCTTCTGCCTTCTCCTCTTATCCCCGTTTCTATCTCCTCCGGTTGAGTGTGAACAAGTGTTCACAAAGACAATTCATGCTGAATTCAATGCTGCCTTCTTAACTGCTCTTCACCTACGATGCTGAAACACCAGGGATTTAGGTGTGAGATACCCCTGGTCTTCTTGCAGGTCCTGTTGGAGACCCATTGGGAAACCGGTCAAATTGGAAGTTCTGCCCAATCCTGGCACGTGCATCCCCTACTGACAAAAAGAGCTCCAATCAGGCTCTGCTAGGGAGTGCCAGATCCTCCCAAGGGCCTTGAAGTTTGGCCACAGTTTAGCTCTAGATTTAAATGGCTGGGCATGAGATCTCATTAGATTTGGATGAGATCTCCTGAGATTTGGACCCAGACCTCACGAGATTTTCCCCAAGATGGCATGAGGTCTGGCTCTAGAAAGAGGTATATTTTCTTTCATTTCTGGGGTGTTGTGATGCTAATATAGACAGCCTTAACAATTTGAGAGCCTGGGAAAGCCCCAGAGAGCATGCCTTTGCAATCACTTGTCCTGCTTGGGGTCCGCTTTCTTCTTCCTTCCACTCCTGCTCCCCTGTTTCTATCACCTCTGGGTGATCATGAATAAGAATCCACCAAACCCATTCATCTGACTTCAATGCTCCCTTGGTGCATACTCTTCACCCAGGACACTGAAACGCCATGGATTTGGGGTGAGACACCTCGTGTCTTCCCTGCAGCTCATGTCTTAGGGTACCGGAACTATTAGGGTACCAGAACTATTCAAGTTCTGCCACAGCATGGCATGAGCCATCCTTACCGACATAAGGGTCGCAATTTAGGCTCTGCTAAAGAGTTCCAGATACTCCCAAAGGCCCAGTAGATTGGCCACAGATCCAACAGGTTTTGGCCCTAGACCTCAATGTCTGGCCCCGAGATCTCCTGAGATTTGGAGAGCTCATGAAATTTGAACTGAGATTTCCCAAGATTTTCCCCCAAGATCACCTGAGGCCCAGGAAGGAAAGAGGTAACTATTCTTTTTTGCTGAGGGGTTGTGAGGTGAAGACATACAGCCTTGATATTTTCAAAGCCTGGGAACACCTCAGGGAGGCTGCCTGTGTGCTCACTTCTCATGCTCAGGGGGCTGTGGGGGTCAGGGGGACATTGCTTCTTCATTCCAGTGGTGCTCTCCTGTTTCTATCACCTCTGGTTGAGGGTGATTAAGAATATGCATGGCACATTCTTCCTGAATTCAATGCTCCCATCATAACTGCTCTTCACCAGGATGCTGAAACTTCAGGGAGATACCTTGTAGCAAGATTTGGATGAGATCTCATGAGATTTGGACTGAGTTTTCATGAAATTTGGACTGAGATCTCATGAGATTCAGCTAGAAAACTCGTGAGATGTGCGTGAGATCTCCCAAGATTTGGACAGAGATCTGGAGAGATTTGGAAGAAATCCATTGAGATTTAGACCGAGTTCTAATGAGATTTGGCCTTTGATCTCACAAGATTTGGTTATAAATCTCACAAGAGATGCATGAGTTCTCATGAGATTTAGACTGAGATCTGCAGAGATTTGGAAGAGATCTTGTGAGATTTGACCTGAGTTCTCATGAGAATTAGACAACGATTGTTAAGATTTGGATGAGATATCATGAGATTTGGCTAGAAATCACCCAAGATGTGGGTGAGATCTAAAGAGATTTTGACTGAGATCTGGGGAGACTTGGAAGAGATCTCAGGAGATTTAGAGTGAGTTCCCAGGAGATTTGCATTGAGATCTAATGTGGTTTGGGCTAAAATCTCACAAGATTTGTGTAGAAGTTTTGTGAGATGTGCATGAGATATCACGAGGATTGGTTGAGGTCTGGCAAGATTTGGATGAGATCTCTTGAGACATGGACTGAGTTTTCACAAGTTTTGGACTGAGAACTCAAGAGATATGGACTAAAATCTCAAGAGATATGGGTAGAAAACTCTCGAGTTGTGTGTGAGGTCTCAGTGGATTTTGGAAGTAGATCTCATGAGATTTGGACTGAAGTCTCATGAGGTATGGACCGAGATCTCACCAGATTTGGCTAGAATTCTTGTAAGATGTTCATTAGATCTCATGAGCTTTGGACTGAGATGTGGCGAGATTTGGATGAGATCTCTTGAGACTTGGACTGAGTTCTCATGAGTTTTGGACTGAGAGCTCATGAGATTTGGACTAAGATCCCACGAGATATGGGTAGAAATCTCTTGAGTTGTGCATGAGGTCTCATGAGATTCAGAAGTAGATCTCACAAGATTTGGACTGAGATCTGGCGAGATTTGGAAGAGATCTCAGGAGATTTTTGTCGAAATCTTGTGAGATGTTTGTGAGATCTCACAAGATTTGGAATGAGATCTGGAGAGATGTGGAAGAGATCTCATGAGATTTGGACTAAGATCTCATGAGATTTGGGTAGAAATCTCCTGAGATGTGCACGAGGTCTCACAAGATTTGCACTGAGTTCTAACGAATTTGGACTGAGATCTCATGAGATTTAGCTATAAATCTTGTGAGATGTGGGTGAGATATCATGAGATTTGGATTGAGATCTGGCAAGATTTGGATGAGATCTAAAGAGATATGGACGGACTGACTTCTCATGAGATTTGGTCTAAGATCTCATGAGGTTTCGGAAGTGTCATGAGATGTGCATGAGGTCTCACAAGATTTGAACTGGATTCTCTTGGGATTTGGATTGAGTTCTCACCACATTTGGACTGATATCAGAGATTTAGCTAGAAATCTTGCAAGGTGTGTGTGAGCTATCATGAAATTTGGACTGAGGTGTGGCGAGATTTGGATGATATCTCATGAGATTTGGGCTGAAATGTCACGAGATTTGGACTGAGGTCTGGTGAGTTTTGGATGAGATCTCTCGAGATTTGGATGAGTTCTTTAGAGGTTTGGACAGAGATTGACGATATTTGAATGAGATCGTAGAAGATTTGGACTGATTTCTCACGAGATTTGGAATGAGATCTGACGAGATTTGGAAGAGATTTCATGAGAGAGATGCGTAGAATTCTTGTGAGACGTACATGAGATTTCATGAGATTTGGACTGAGATGTGGCAAGATTTGATGAGATCTCATGAGATTTGGACTAAGATCTCATGAGATTTGGGTAGAAATCTTGCAAGATTTGCATTAGGTCTCATGAAATTTGGAAGTAGATATCACAATATTTGGACTGAGTTCTCACAAGATTTGGAATGAGTTCCCATGAGATTTGGCAAGAAAGCTCACAAAATCTGAGTCAGATCACACGAGATTTGGACTGACATCTGGCGAGATTTGGAAGAGATCTCACGAGATTTAGCTAGAAATCTTGTGAGATGTGTGTGAATTCTTATGAGATTTTTGACTGAGGTCTGGAGAGATTTGTATGACATCTCACAAGGTTTGGATGAGTTGTCCTGAGATTTGGACAGAGATTGGCAAGATTTGAATGAGATCATACAGTATTTGGACCGAGTTCTCACAATATTTGGAATGAGATCTGACGACACTTGGAAGAGATCTCATGATAGATGTGTGTAATTCTCAGGAGACGTGCGTGAGATTTCATGAGACTTGTACTGAAATGCGGCAAGATTTGGACTGAGATCTCTTGAGGTTTGGACTGATGTCAAGAGATTTAGCTAAAAATCTTACAAGATATGCATGATATATCATGAGATTGGGATTGTGATCTGGCAATATCTGAATGAGATATCACGAGATTTGGACTGAGGTCTCATGATATTTGGACTGACATCTCATGAGATTTGGAATAAGATCTCATGAAATTTGGGTAGAAATCTCGTGAGATATGTGGGATATCTCATGATATTTGGACTGAGATCTCTCAAGATGTGGACTGAGTTCTCACGAGATTTAGCTAGAAATCTCACAAGATATGCTTGAGATATCATGAGATTTGGATTGAGATCTGATGAGATTTGGGTGAGATCTCATGAGATTTGGACTGATTTCTCACGAGATTTGGGCTGAGATCTAGTGAGCTCTAGACTAAGATTTCACAAGATTTGGGTGGAAGTCTTGTGAGATGTGTGTGAGGTCTCATGAGATTGCCTGAGGTCTAGAGAGATTTCAATGAGATCTCATGAGATTTGGATGAGTTCTGACGACATTCTGATTGAGATCTGGTGAGTGTGGACTAAGGTCTCAGGAGATTTAATCTCGTGAGATATATGTGAGATCTCACTAGATTGGATTGATGGCTGGCGAGACTTGGATGATATCTCATGAGATTTGGACTGAGGTCTGGTGAGATTTGGATGAGATCTCATGAGATTTGGACTGAGTTCTCACAAGATTTGGAAAATATCTCAAAGATTTGGATGGAGATCTGGCAAGGTTTGGATGAGACCTCATGAAATTTGTCCAGAGATGTCATCTTGGCCAGTAAGGGAGAATTGGGGAATTTTCATTGCGCACGTATATAGACCTGATTTTGGCAAATAAGAAACCACCCCACATCCAGCAAGTCCCAAACAAGAGGGAGTGGCAACGATTTCTGCCTTAAGAAGAATTATATAAGAACTGCAGGGATCCTGAAAATCATATTCAAAGATAGTATACATGTTTATGGGAGGAGGCCCAGCTATAGCTTTAAAACACACATCATAATCTTTACCCTAGATATAAGACAAGTAAGAGACAAGTAGGAAAAGGAATTCAGGAGTCATGGACAAATATCCCAGGAGGGTTCAAATATAGGTAGAGGGAGGAGGGAGCCCCTAGAGGGAGACTGAGGATGGAAAGTCCTGCCTGTCCTTAGGCTTTTCACAAATTATCATCTTCTGGCCTTGTCCTTTACACGTGTGCCCTTTGGTCTCTTTTCATGGTTTTCCCTACTTAGTGCTCATGCAATTCCAGATGTTGAGCTAGAGAACTGCAAGTTTTAAATATTTTGTTGAAAGAAACCTCAACAAAAGAAGCCACAAATGTTTCCTCTTTCTCCAAAGTGTGAAAAGGTAGCCACTGTCCTGGGGCAGGAAGTGGTCTTGGCACGTGTTAGACTACCAATTTCAGTGACTGTTGCTATATCTGTGAGAGTAGCCTCAACCTCTAAACCCTGGGAGGTTGGAGGACTGTCACTGCTCCTTACAGGTGAGCAACACTGAAGTGAACAGATCCTCTGAGGGAGGGGAATTGGGGGCCCCTTCACTAGTAAGAGTATGGCATGGATATTCTCTCTCACACATACAGTAAGCTAATGACTGCAAGATTTCTTTATTCAAGAAGGAATGTGAGCATCTGTTCATCATTTAATTAGCATAGGAAGTAAAAGAATCAAATCACAACTCTCAGGCTGTTAAAGCAACAGGACTTTAATATAATATTTAAATCTAGCATTTACTAAATATCGCCCTTCCAAATAGGTACATATATAGGTCTTGCAGAAGAGAAGTCAGGGAGATGGGTGGGATCATTGTCTCTTCCCCTGGCCTTCAGGGGACCACAGGAAGAGCCTCCCAGTGGTCTCCTTCCTCTCAGAGTGGGGTCCTGGAACCCCCACGCATCCCAGCTGTGTCCCCACAGCCGAGGAAGAGGTGGCACGGCCAGCCTGCAAACTCACTCGCCCCTGAGCCTGATGATGGCTGGCTCTTCTGGGCCTTCCCAGTTCTGCTGGCTGACTAGGACTAGGGCTCCAGCTGGCAGGACAGGATGGAGCTACAGGACAGAGTGACACCTATGAGCCGGCCAGGAGCCAGTTAAGCTGTCCTTCCCAGTGTCTGACCAGCAGCTAAAGTCCAGGTACACCAGGGGTCACAGTGCAGCAAGGTCTCGGGCTGTCCAGGGAGCCATGGACACAGGTTCTCTGGACTGGCCACCAGGGAGAGTCTACCACTGCCCTCCCCCGTCTCCTGCCTGGCCTCATCTCACCTCTCATTCTCACTGAGCCTCCCCATGTCTCGGAACCAGGCCCCAAATTGCTCCTCGGGGTTGAGGTTGTAATTATTTGCAGCCACCTGGAGCAGCAGGATCTCCCTCCTTATTTCATAATCCTGGGGCCAGAGAGGAGGACAGGATACAGACAAGGGCTCATGGGGGATGCTGGAAGGCCTCGTGCGGTATGAGGAGTGGGACAGGGGATAGGTCCTGGGTCTTTGCATACACGGGAACCCTCCTCCCCTCGGTTCCATTCAGGCCATATCTGTTCTCAGAGGTAGGTAGAAATAGCTCGTCCTCAAGAAAGTTTGCCTTGATTCTACCCCCAACCCCAACCCCACTCCCACCCCCAAACGTCAGTTGGCTGGATCTTCTACTTCTCTGCTATCAAACCCGCTCAATAAACATAAAACATGGGATGGAGCCAGGGAGCAATCTGGGGGGTGGGGTGGGGGTGAGGGGGGTGTCTCTGATTTCCACTCCCCAACCTCTCCCGCAGGAAGTGCCACAGCTGCTCACCTTACTCCTTTTCCTGAGATTGATCTCTGCCCCCCTGGAAGGCAGACAATCAAAATCCATCAGAAAGAGCCCACTAGCCATTACTAGCCCATCTATGCCCACTCATGTTGCACTATCGCTGGGTCCCACAAGGGGGCCAGGAACATACAGAAAACAGGACAAGGCTCTAGCCAGGTTCTGGGCCCAAAAAGGGGGGGACATGGGGACAGAGGCTCAGGAAACTTATAGCCCGGCCCTTTCTGATGATAATACAAGGAGGCTGAGGCCTCAGGCAGGAAGGGACTGCTCATTCACTTATGTGCTTCCTGACGTGGAGGGGCCAGACTTCGCTCTCTTCCAAGGGCCATCATATGAGTAAAAGGCTGATTCCAGCTCTGTCAGAACCTTGTGCACTTTGCAGTCAGGCATGTCTGCTGCTTTACCAGCCTGGGGAACCCAGAACAATGTCTTATGCAGAGTATCCCTTCACTGACCTTTAAGATGGGCATGTTTTACCAGCTCACAGGAGTGGCTGTGAGGTTCTCAGGAGAAGAGCTTTGCCAAGTTCTGACAGCTCAGGGCTCAGCACAGGGGATCTCTGCTCCCAAGCCTCAGTCATGGTTCCCTGCTCAGTCCCCAGGCTCACCCACCTCCAGATAATCTTCCATTGTCAGGTGCATCATCAGCAGTTCATTGAGAAATATAAAAGGTATTCAAACTGGCAAAGAAGTCAAACTCTCTCTCTTCACAGATGACCTGATACTTTATGTGGAAAACCCAAAAGACTCCACCCCCAAATTACTAGAACTTATACAGCAATTCAGCAATGTGGCAGGATACAAAATCAATGCACAGAAATCAGTTGCATTTCTATACACTAACAATGTTATGGAAGAAAGAGAAATTAAGGAATCTATTCCAATTACAACAACACCAAACCCCACAACATACCTAGGAATAAACCTAACCAAAGAGGTAAAGGATCTGTAGTCTAGAAACTACACAATACTTATGAAAGAAATTGAGGAAGACACAAAGAGATGGAAAAACGTTCCAGGCTCATGGATTGGAAGAATAAACATTGTGAAAATGTCTATGCTGCCCAGAGCGATCTACACTTTCAATGTAATCCCTATCAAAATACCATCGACATTTTTCAAAGAGCTGCAACAAACAATCCTAAAATTTGTATGGAACCAGAAAAGACCCTGAATCACCAGGGGATTTTTGAAAAAGAAAAACAAAGCTGGGAACATCACGTGGCCTGACTCCATGCTATATTACAAAGCTGTGATCACCCAGACAGCACGCTATTGGCACAAAAACAGACACATAGATCAATGGAATAGAATAAAGACCCCAGAAAGGGACCCTCAACTCTATGGCCAACCCATCTTGGACAACAGGAAAAAATATCCAGTGGAAAAAACACAGTCTCTTGATAAATGGTGCTGGGAAAATTGGACAGCTACATGCAGAAGAGGGAAACTGGAACTCTTACAGCATACACAAAGAAAAACTCAAAATGGATGAAAGACCTCAGTATGAGACAGGAATCCATCCAAATCCTAGAGGAGAACATAGGCAGTAACCACTTTGACATCGCCCACAGCAACGTCTTTCAAGATACATTCCCCAAAACTAGTGGCCGGCGGTGGGGGGGGTACCTAGGCCTCCAGGCAGGCACATAGGGTACAACAGTGCTAACCTCCTGAAACAAGAGGGGAGTCGAGAGCAGCCTTCCTTCCCGGCCTCTTTCTCGGTGCCAGTCACGTTCAGGTCCCACTTCTCATGCTTGCCCAGAGACACACGGCCGATGAAGTTGGCGCTCAAGGAAGGGCGTTCTTGGCTGAGGCTCGGGGTCTCTACCGTCTTGTTCCTCTGCGCTAGGTGGATGGCACTTGGGACTAAACGCACACAGGGGGCAGACGCCGTAGCTTCACAAAAGAGGAGTTTTGTGTCAAGAGGCGCCTTGGGCCCATGCTTCTCTCCCCCTTGGAATTCGGCTGGGACCCACTCCCCAGGTGGGCGCACAAGCACAGCTGAAAATATGGCCACCCTGTGGAGAGGCGACGGGAGTTGAAGGCTAGGCTTGTGGCGGAGGGCTAGTTTCTGCCAAGCCAGTGCTGCGCACAGAGCGTTCCAAGCACAGGTTGGAGCAGTGGAGTGTTCGTAGCGTCAGGCAGCAAGGGGTGAGCTGAGAGGTGCCTTCCGCACCGGCCTGTTTCTCCCTCGCTTTGACGTATGGAACCCGTTCCCCAGGCTCTCACCCACGGTACCCCGTACACTGCTTCCTCCTCAGAGAGGTCGGCGGTCGCTAGAGCACGGTTTCTCTACACGGTTGCTGCTTCGAGTCAGGACGCTAGCAGTTCGGCTTGCCTGCCAAAGTGGGGCCGCGGGGCTGGCTTCATGAAACAAGCGGGGAGTCGTGTTCTGCCTTCTGCCGCGGCCTGAGTCTCACTCGGGAAGTGGTTCTGGACTCGCTGGCGGTGCTCACACACATGCACACAGCAAAATGCTTCCACCCTCAGGAACGGCGACTCCCGGCGGAAGCACGGATTCGCTACCATGCGGTGCCTTCGAGTTAGGTGGTTTGGCTTTCGGCCTGCACGCACACCCGGGGCCACGGTACTAGCCCCCAAGGAACGAGAGCTGAGCCGAGAGGTGTCTTCAGCAGTGGACTTTTTCTGCCTCGTGTTGATGTAGGGCAGCCGTTGCCCAGGCTCTCAGCCACAGCGCGCAGTATAGAGCGTCCTCCCACCCAGTGACCGGCGGGAGCTAAAGCACGGTTTCTCCACAGTGCTGTGCCTTCGAGGGAGGTGCCTGGAACTCGGGCCTCCACGCACACCTGCCGGAGGAGTGCTAGCCGTTTCTCTCGCCCAGTGATGTGGGGGAACCGTGTCCCAGGCTCTCACGCGCACACCCTCCGAGTGCTTCTGCCCTCCGGAACAGTGATGCTCTCTACAACCCGGTCCCCCGACACTGCTGTTTCTCCACCTTAGGACGCTAGCAATTCGACTTGCATGCCAAGGTAGGGCCGCAGTGCTGGCTTCGTGAAACAAGTGGGCAGTCGGGTTCTGCCTTCCGCCCCATCCTGAGTCTCCCTCAGAATAGGGTTTCAGAAGCCCTCGGAGCGCTCTCATGCACGCTCGCGGTCGAATGCCCCCCACTCTCAGGAAAGGCTAGTCAAAGCGGAAGAACGGCTCCTCTGCACATGCTGTCTTTTCGAGTGAGGTGGCTGGCTTGACGCCTGCACGCACACACGGGGCAACGGTAATAGGCCCACAAAGAAGAGCTGAGCCAAGAGGTGTGTCTTCAGCACCGGCCTTTTTCTCGCTGGGGTTGACTATAGGGCGGCCGTTCCCAGAGCTCTCAGCCACAGTACACAGTATACCCCGTCCTCTAATCCAGTGACCGGCGGGAGCTTAAGGCACGGTATCTGCACAGATTTCTGCCTTCGAAGGAGGTGCCTGGAACTCAGGGATCCACGCATCCATGCTGGAGGAGTACTAGCTTCGTGACATTAGAAGTGGTGTGAGAGGTGCCACTGCGTGAAGCCGTTTCTCTCGCCCTGTGGCGTAGGGGAATCGTTTCCTAGGCTCTCACACAGACACCCTGAAAGTGTTGCCACCCTCCGGAATCGTGATTCTGTCTATATCAGGGTTCCTCTCCACTGCTCCTAGGTAAAGTTCGGGCACGCTTCGCCTGGATTCTTCGTGAGAGTGGCCAGGGACGTAGGCCTCCAGGCAGGCCCACAGGGTAGAGCAGTGCTAACCGCCTCAAACAAGAGATGAGTCGAGAGAGCGGACTACCTTACAGGCCTGTTTCTCGGTCAGAGTAACGTTTAGGTTCCATTGCTCATACTTTCACACAAACACCCCACAGGTGAAGTGCGCGCTCAAGTCGGGCATTCTTGGCTGAGGCTCGGGGCCTCTAGCGTTTGCTTACTTTGCGTTAGGCGGATGGCAGTTCGGACTCAACGCACACTGGGCCTGGCGACCTAGCTTCAGGCAAGAGGTGTTGAGTCGAGAGGCGCCTTGGGCCCCTGCTTCTTTCTCCCTTGGAATTCTGGTGGGACCCCCTCCCCAGCTGGGCACACAAGCACGGTGGAACATGTGGCCCCACCCTGCGGAGAGGGGATGAGAGCTAGGGCTGTGCTTGTTTCCAGGCTTCTTTCCTCCGAGTCAGGGTTGAGCACCGAGAGTTCCAGAGCCACGGGGAACGGTGTAGGGTTAGCAGCTCCAGGTAGCAAGAGCTGAGCCGAGAGGTGCCTTCCGCAACGGCCTGTTTCTAACCTCGCTTTGGCATATGGAAGCCGTTCCCCAGGCACTCGCGCCCGGACACCGTACACTGCTTCCTCCCAGAGAGAGGTCGGCGGTAGCTAAAGGACGGGTTCTCTACACTGTTAGGGCTTCGCGTTCGTACGCTAGCAATGAGACTTGCATAGCAAAGCGGGGCCCAGGCCTGGCTTCATGAAACAAGTGGGAACTCATGTTCTGCCTTCTGCCGCCGCCTGATTCTCACTCCGAAAATGGTTTTTTGCTCGCTGGCAGCGCACACCCGCAGGCACACAGCGAAATGCTTCCACTCTCAGCAACGGCTATCCTGGCTGAAGCACGGATGCTGTACAGTGCGGTGCCTGCGAGTTAGGTGGTTGTTTTGCGGCCTGCACTCACACACGGGGCAACGGGACTAGGCCCAGAAAGAAGAGCTGAGCCAAGAGATGTGTCTTCGGCACCGGCCTTCTTCTCGCTGGCGTTGACTTTAAGGAGGCCGTTGCCAGAGCTCTCAGCCACAGTACACAGTACACCGCGTCCTCTAACCCAGTGACCGGAGGGAACTTAAGGCACGGTATCTGCCCAGATTTCTGCCTTCGAAGATGGTGCCTGGAACTCAGGGGTCCAGGCAGCTTCGTGACACTAGAGCTGGTGCGAGACGTGCCTCTGCGCGAAGCTGTTTCTCTCGCCCTGTGATTTAAGGGAGTCGTTTCCTAGGCTCCCACATAGAAACCCTGAAAGTGTTTCCACCCTCCGGAACCGTGATGCTGTCTACATCACGGTTCCTCTCCACTGCTCTTAGGTAAAGTTCAGGCAGGATTCGCCTGGATTCTTTGAGAGAGTGGCCAGGGAACAAGGCCTAAAGTTAGGCCCACGGGGTACAACAGTGCTAACTGCCTCAAACAAGATATTAGCCGAGAGAGCAGCCTTCCTTACAGGCCTGTGTCTCGGGCAGAGTAACCTGTAGGTCCCATTGATCATGCTTTCACACAAACACACCACAGCTGAAGTCTGTTCTGAAGAAGGGCGTTCTTGGCTGATGTACGCGGCCTCTAGCATTTTCTTCCTTTGTGCTAGGTGGATGGCAGTTAGGCATGAAGGCACACAGGGGACAGAGGACGTAGCTTCACGAAGAGGTGTTGAGTCGATTGGCGCCTTGGGCCCCTGCTTTTTTCTCCCTGGAATCCTGATGGGACAAACACCAGGTGGGCACACAAGCACGGTGGAACATGTGGCCGCACCCTGTGGAGTGGGGACGGGAGCTAAAGCTGTGCTTGATTCCAGGCTTCTTTCCTCCAAGTCAGGGTTGAGCACCGAGAGTTCCAGAGCCACGGGGAGCAGTGTAGAGTTAGCAGCTCCAGGTAGCAAGAGCTGAGCCGAGAGGTGCCTTCCGCAACGGCCTGTTTCTAACCTCGCTATGGCGTATGGAAGCCGTTCTCCAGGCACTCGCGCCCGGACACCGTACACTGCTTCCTCCCGCAGAGAGGTCGGCCGTAGCTAAAGCACGGGTTCTCTACCCTGTTTTGGCTTCGCCTTTGTACGCTAGCAGTGAGAGTTGTATACCAAAGCGGGGCCGCAGGCCTGGCTTCATGAAACAAGTGGGGACTCGTGTTCTGCCTTCTGCCGCCGCCTGTGTGTCACTCGGCAAATGGTTTTTTACTCGCTGGCAGCGCATGCCTGCAGGCACACAGCGAAATGCTTCCACTCTCAGCAGCAGCTCTCCTGGCTGAAGCACGGATGCTCTTCAGTGTGGTGCCTGCGAGTTAGGTGGTTGTTTTGCAGCCTGCACTCACACACGGGGCAACGGTAATAGGCCCACAAAGAAGAGCTGAGCCAAGAGGTGTGTCTTCAGCACCGGCCTTTTTCTCGCTGGGGTTGACTATAGGGCGGCCGTTCCCAGAGCTCTCAGCCACAGTACACAGTATACCCCGTCCTCTAATCCAGTGACCGGCGGGAGCTTAAGGCACGGTATCTGCACAGATTTCTGCCTTCGAAGGAGGTGCCTGGAACTCAGGGATCCACGCATCCATGCTGGAGGAGTACTAGCTTCGTGACATTAGAAGTGGTGTGAGAGGTGCCACTGCGTGAAGCCGTTTCTCTCGCCCTGTGGCGTAGGGGAATCGTTTCCTAGGCTCTCACACAGACACCCTGAAAGTGTTGCCACCCTCCGGAATCGTGATTCTGTCTATATCAGGGTTCCTCTCCACTGCTCCTAGGTAAAGTTCGGGCACGCTTCGCCTGGATTCTTCGTGAGAGTGGCCAGGGACGTAGGCCTCCAGGCAGGCCCACAGGGTAGAGCAGTGCTAACCGCCTCAAACAAGAGATGAGTCGAGAGAGCGGACTACCTTACAGGCCTGTTTCTCGGTCAGAGTAACGTTTAGGTTCCATTGCTCATACTTTCACACAAACACCCCACAGGTGAAGTGCGCGCTCAAGTCGGGCATTCTTGGCTGAGGCTCGGGGCCTCTAGCGTTTGCTTACTTTGCGTTAGGCGGATGGCAGTTCGGACTCAACGCACACTGGGCCTGGCGACCTAGCTTCAGGCAAGAGGTGTTGAGTCGAGAGGCGCCTTGGGCCCCTGCTTCTTTCTCCCTTGGAATTCTGGTGGGACCCCCTCCCCAGGTGGGCACACAAGCACGGTGGAACATGTGGCCCCACCCTGCGGAGAGGGGATGAGAGCTAGGGCTGTGCTTGTTTCCAGGCTTCTTTCCTCCGAGTCAGGGTTGAGCACCGAGAGTTCCAGAGCCACGGGGAACGGTGTAGGGTTAGCAGCTCCAGGTAGCAAGAGCTGAGCCGAGAGGTGCCTTCCGCAACGGCCTGTTTCTAACCTCGCTTTGGCATATGGAAGCCGTTCCCCAGGCACTCGCGCCCGGACACCGTACACTGCTTCCTCCCAGAGAGAGGTCGGCGGTAGCTAAAGGACGGGTTCTCTACACTGTTAGGGCTTCGCGTTCGTACGCTAGCAATGAGACTTGCATAGCAAAGCGGGGCCCAGGCCTGGCTTCATGAAACAAGTGGGAACTCATGTTCTGCCTTCTGCCGCCACCTGATTCTCACTCCGAAAATGGTTTTTTGCTCGCTGGCAGCGCACGCCCGCAGGCACACAGCGAAATGCTTCCACTCTCAGCAACGGCTATCCTGGCTGAAGCACGGATGCTGTACAGTGCGGTGCCTGCGAGTTAGGTGGTTGTTTTGCGGCCTGCACTCACACACGGGGCAACGGGACTAGGCCCAGAAAGAAGAGCTGAGCCAAGAGATGTGTCTTCGGCACCGGCCTTCTTCTCGCTGGCGTTGACTTTAAGGAGGCCGTTGCCAGAGCTCTCAGCCACAGTACACAGTACACCGCGTCCTCTAACCCAGTGACCGGAGGGAACTTAAGGCACGGTATCTGCCCAGATTTCTGCCTTCGAAGATGGTGCCTGGAACTCAGGGGTCCAGGCAGCTTCGTGACACTAGAGCTGGTGCGAGACGTGCCTCTGCGCGAAGCTGTTTCTCTCGCCCTGTGATTTAAGGGAGTCGTTTCCTAGGCTCCCACATAGAAACCCTGAAAGTGTTTCCACCCTCCGGAACCGTGATGCTGTCTACATCACGGTTCCTCTCCACTGCTCTTAGGTAAAGTTCAGGCAGGATTCGCCTGGATTCTTTGAGAGAGTGGCCAGGGAACAAGGCCTAAAGTTAGGCCCACGGGGTACAACAGTGCTAACTGCCTCAAACAAGATATTAGCCGAGAGAGCAGCCTTCCTTACAGGCCTGTGTCTCGGGCAGAGTAACCTGTAGGTCCCATTGATCATGCTTTCACACAAACACACCACAGCTGAAGTCTGTTCTGAAGAAGGGCGTTCTTGGCTGATGTACGCGGCCTCTAGCATTTTCTTCCTTTGTGCTAGGTGGATGGCAGTTAGGCATGAAGGCACACAGGGGACAGAGGACGTAGCTTCAGGAAGAGGTGTTGAGTCGATTGGCGCCTTGGGCCCCTGCTTTTTTCTCCCTGGAAT
Organism: Eumetopias jubatus; assembly: GCF_037043125.1. NCBI lineage: Eukaryota > Metazoa > Chordata > Mammalia > Carnivora > Otariidae > Eumetopias > Eumetopias jubatus. The sequence continues at coordinate 146,193,046 of NW_028274813.1, forward strand.
CCTGATGGGACAAACACCAGGTGGGCACACAAGCACGGTGGAACATGTGGCCGCACCCTGTGGAGTGGGGACGGGAGCTAAAGCTGTGCTTGATTCCAGGCTTCTTTCCTCCAAGTCAGGGTTGAGCACCGAGAGTTCCAGAGCCACGGGGAGCAGTGTAGAGTTAGCAGCTCCAGGTAGCAAGAGCTGAGCCGAGAGGTGCCTTCCGCAACGGCCTGTTTCTAACCTCGCTATGGCGTATGGAAGCCGTTCTCCAGGCACTCGCGCCCGGACACCGTACACTGCTTCCTCCCGCAGAGAGGTCGGCCGTAGCTAAAGCACGGGTTCTCTACCCTGTTTTGGCTTCGCCTTTGTACGCTAGCAGTGAGAGTTGTATACCAAAGCGGGGCCGCAGGCCTGGCTTCATGAAACAAGTGGGGACTCGTGTTCTGCCTTCTGCCGCCGCCTGTGTGTCACTCGGCAAATGGTTTTTTACTCGCTGGCAGCGCATGCCTGCAGGCACACAGCGAAATGCTTCCACTCTCAGCAGCAGCTCTCCTGGCTGAAGCACGGATGCTCTTCAGTGTGGTGCCTGCGAGTTAGGTGGTTGTTTTGCAGCCTGCACTCACACACGGGGCAACGGTAATAGGCCCACAAAGAAGAGCTGAGCCAAGAGGTGTGTCTTCAGCACCGGCCTTTTTCTCGCTGGGGTTGACTATAGGGCGGCCGTTCCCAGAGCTCTCAGCCACAGTACACAGTATACCCCGTCCTCTAATCCAGTGACCGGCGGGAGCTTAAGGCACGGTATCTGCACAGATTTCTGCCTTCGAAGGAGGTGCCTGGAACTCAGGGATCCACGCATCCATGCTGGAGGAGTACTAGCTTCGTGACATTAGAAGTGGTGTGAGAGGTGCCACTGCGTGAAGCCGTTTCTCTCGCCCTGTGGCGTAGGGGAATCGTTTCCTAGGCTCTCACACAGACACCCTGAAAGTGTTGCCACCCTCCGGAATCGTGATTCTGTCTATATCAGGGTTCCTCTCCACTGCTCCTAGGTAAAGTTCGGGCACGCTTCGCCTGGATTCTTCGTGAGAGTGGCCAGGGACGTAGGCCTCCAGGCAGGCCCACAGGGTAGAGCAGTGCTAACCGCCTCAAACAAGAGATGAGTCGAGAGAGCGGACTACCTTACAGGCCTGTTTCTCGGTCAGAGTAACGTTTAGGTTCCATTGCTCATACTTTCACACAAACACCCCACAGGTGAAGTGCGCGCTCAAGTCGGGCATTCTTGGCTGAGGCTCGGGGCCTCTAGCGTTTGCTTACTTTGCGTTAGGCGGAAGGCAGTTCGGACTCAACGCACACTGGGCCTGGCGACCTAGCTTCAGGCAAGAGGTGTTGAGTCGAGAGGCGCCTTGGGCCCCTGCTTCTTTCTCCCTTGGAATTCTGGTGGGACCCCCTCCCCAGGTGGGCACACAAGCACGGTGGAACATGTGGCCCCACCCTGCGGAGAGGGGATGAGAGCTAGGGCTGTGCTTGTTTCCAGGCTTCTTTCCTCCGAGTCAGGGTTGAGCACCGAGAGTTCCAGAGCCACGGGAAACGGTGTAGGGTTAGCAGCTCCAGGTAGCAAGAGCTGAGCCGAGAGGTGCCTTCCGCAACGGCCTGTTTCTAACCTCGCTTTGGCATATGGAAGCCGTTCCCCAGGCACTCGCGCCCGGACACCGTACACTGCTTCCTCCCAGAGAGAGGTCGGCGGTAGCTAAAGGACGGGTTCTCTACACTGTTAGGGCTTCGCGTTCGTACGCTAGCAATGAGACTTGCATAGCAAAGCGGGGCCCAGGCCTGGCTTCATGAAACAAGTGGGAACTCATGTTCTGCCTTCTGCCGCCGCCTGATTCTCACTCCGAAAATGGTTTTTTGCTCGCTGGCAGCGCACGCCCGCAGGCACACAGCGAAATGCTTCCACTCTCAGCAACGGCTATCCTGGCTGAAGCACGGATGCTGTACAGTGCGGTGCCTGCGAGTTAGGTGGTTGTTTTGCGGCCTGCACTCACACACGGGGCAACGGGACTAGGCCCAGAAAGAAGAGCTGAGCCAAGAGATGTGTCTTCGGCACCGGCCTTCTTCTCGCTGGCGTTGACTTTAAGGAGGCCGTTGCCAGAGCTCTCAGCCACAGTACACAGTACACCGCGTCCTCTAACCCAGTGACCGGAGGGAACTTAAGGCACGGTATCTGCCCAGATTTCTGCCTTCGAAGATGGTGCCTGGAACTCAGGGGTCCAGGCAGCTTCGTGACACTAGAGCTGGTGCGAGACGTGCCTCTGCGCGAAGCTGTTTCTCTCGCCCTGTGATTTAAGGGAGTCGTTTCCTAGGCTCCCACATAGAAACCCTGAAAGTGTTTCCACCCTCCGGAACCGTGATGCTGTCTACATCACGGTTCCTCTCCACTGCTCTTAGGTAAAGTTCAGGCAGGATTCGCCTGGATTCTTTGAGAGAGTGGCCAGGGAACAAGGCCTAAAGTTAGGCCCACGGGGTACAACAGTGCTAACTGCCTCAAACAAGATATTAGCCGAGAGAGCAGCCTTCCTTACAGGCCTGTGTCTCGGGCAGAGTAACCTGTAGGTCCCATTGATCATGCTTTCACACAAACACACCACAGCTGAAGTCTGTTCTGAAGAAGGGCGTTCTTGGCTGATGTACGCGGCCTCTAGCATTTTCTTCCTTTGTGCTAGGTGGATGGCAGTTAGGCATGAAGGCACACAGGGGACAGAGGACGTAGCTTCAGGAAGAGGTGTTGAGTCGATTGGCGCCTTGGGCCCCTGCTTTTTTCTCCCTGGAATCCTGATGGGACAAACACCAGGTGGGCACACAAGCACGGTGGAACATGTGGCCGCACCCTGTGGAGTGGGGACGGGAGCTAAAGCTGTGCTTGATTCCAGGCTTCTTTCCTCCAAGTCAGGGTTGAGCACCGAGAGTTCCAGAGCCACGGGGAGCAGTGTAGAGTTAGCAGCTCCAGGTAGCAAGAGCTGAGCCGAGAGGTGCCTTCCGCAACGGCCTGTTTCTAACCTCGCTATGGCGTATGGAAGCCGTTCTCCAGGCACTCGCGCCCGGACACCGTACACTGCTTCCTCCCGCAGAGAGGTCGGCCGTAGCTAAAGCACGGGTTCTCTACCCTGTTTTGGCTTCGCCTTTGTACGCTAGCAGTGAGAGTTGTATACCAAAGCGGGGCCGCAGGCCTGGCTTCATGAAACAAGTGGGGACTCGTGTTCTGCCTTCTGCCGCCGCCTGTGTGTCACTCGGCAAATGGTTTTTTACTCGCTGGCAGCGCATGCCTGCAGGCACACAGCGAAATGCTTCCACTCTCAGCAGCAGCTCTCCTGGCTGAAGCACGGATGCTCTTCAGTGTGGTGCCTGCGAGTTAGGTGGTTGTTTTGCAGCCTGCACTCACACACGGGGCAACGGTAATAGGCCCACAAAGAAGAGCTGAGCCAAGAGGTGTGTCTTCAGCACCGGCCTTTTTCTCGCTGGGGTTGACTATAGGGCGGCCGTTCCCAGAGCTCTCAGCCACAGTACACAGTATACCCCGTCCTCTAATCCAGTGACCGGCGGGAGCTTAAGGCACGGTATCTGCACAGATTTCTGCCTTCGAAGGAGGTGCCTGGAACTCAGGGATCCACGCATCCATGCTGGAGGAGTACTAGCTTCGTGACATTAGAAGTGGTGTGAGAGGTGCCACTGCGTGAAGCCGTTTCTCTCGCCCTGTGGCGTAGGGGAATCGTTTCCTAGGCTCTCACACAGACACCCTGAAAGTGTTGCCACCCTCCGGAATCGTGATTCTGTCTATATCAGGGTTCCTCTCCACTGCTCCTAGGTAAAGTTCGGGCACGCTTCGCCTGGATTCTTCGTGAGAGTGGCCAGGGACGTAGGCCTCCAGGCAGGCCCACAGGGTAGAGCAGTGCTAACCGCCTCAAACAAGAGATGAGTCGAGAGAGCGGACTACCTTACAGGCCTGTTTCTCGGTCAGAGTAACGTTTAGGTTCCATTGCTCATACTTTCACACAAACACCCCACAGGTGAAGTGCGCGCTCAAGTCGGGCATTCTTGGCTGAGGCTCGGGGCCTCTAGCGTTTGCTTACTTTGCGTTAGGCGGATGGCAGTTCGGACTCAACGCACACTGGGCCTGGCGACCTAGCTTCAGGCAAGAGGTGTTGAGTCGAGAGGCGCCTTGGGCCCCTGCTTCTTTCTCCCTTGGAATTCTGGTGGGACCCCCTCCCCAGGTGGGCACACAAGCACAGTGGAACATGTGGCCCCACCCTGCGGAGAGGGGATGAGAGCTAGGGCTGTGCTTGTTTCCAGGCTTCTTTCCTCCGAGTCAGGGTTGAGCACCGAGAGTTCCAGAGCCACGGGGAACGGTGTAGGGTTAGCAGCTCCAGGTAGCAAGAGCTGAGCCAAGAGGTGCCTTCCGCAACGGCCTGTTTCTAACCTCGCTTTGGCATATGGAAGCCGTTCCCCAGGCACTCGCGCCCGGACACCGTACACTGCTTCCTCCCAGAGAGAGGTCGGCGGTAGCTAAAGGACGGGTTCTCTACACTGTTAGGGCTTCGCGTTCGTACGCTAGCAATGAGACTTGCATAGCAAAGCGGGGCCCAGGCCTGGCTTCATGAAACAAGTGGGAACTCATGTTCTGCCTTCTGCCGCCGCCTGATTCTCACTCCGAAAATGGTTTTTTGCTCGCTGGCAGCGCACGCCCGCAGCACACAGCGAAATGCTTCCACTCTCAGCAACGGCTATCCTGGCTGAAGCACGGATGCTGTACAGTGCGGTGCCTGCGAGTTAGGTGGTTGTTTTGCGGCCTGCACTCACACACGGGGCAACGGGACTAGGCCCAGAAAGAAGAGCTGAGCCAAGAGATGTGTCTTCGGCACCGGCCTTCTTCTCGCTGGCGTTGACTTTAAGGAGGCCGTTGCCAGAGCTCTCAGCCACAGTACACAGTACACCGCGTCCTCTAACCCAGTGACCGGAGGGAACTTAAGGCACGGTATCTGCCCAGATTTCTGCCTTCGAAGATGGTGCCTGGAACTCAGGGGTCCAGGCAGCTTCGTGACACTAGAGCTGGTGCGAGACGTGCCTCTGCGCGAAGCTGTTTCTCTCGCCCTGTGATTTAAGGGAGTCGTTTCCTAGGCTCCCACATAGAAACCCTGAAAGTGTTTCCACCCTCCGGAACCGTGATGCTGTCTACATCACGGTTCCTCTCCACTGCTCTTAGGTAAAGTTCAGGCAGGATTCGCCTGGATTCTTTGAGAGAGTGGCCAGGGAACAAGGCCTAAAGTTAGGCCCACGGGGTACAACAGTGCTAACTGCCTCAAACAAGATATTAGCCGAGAGAGCAGCCTTCCTTACAGGCCTGTGTCTCGGGCAGAGTAACCTGTAGGTCCCATTGATCATGCTTTCACACAAACACACCACAGCTGAAGTCTGTTCTGAAGAAGGGCGTTCTTGGCTGATGTACGCGGCCTCTAGCATTTTCTTCCTTTGTGCTAGGTGGATGGCAGTTAGGCATGAAGGCACACAGGGGACAGAGGACGTAGCTTCAGGAAGAGGTGTTGAGTCGATTGGCGCCTTGGGCCCCTGCTTTTTTCTCCCTGGAATCCTGATGGGACAAACACCAGGTGGGCACACAAGCACGGTGGAACATGTGGCCGCACCCTGTGGAGTGGGGACGGGAGCTAAAGCTGTGCTTGATTCCAGGCTTCTTTCCTCCAAGTCAGGGTTGAGCACCGAGAGTTCCAGAGCCACGGGGAGCAGTGTAGAGTTAGCAGCTCCAGGTAGCAAGAGCTGAGCCGAGAGGTGCCTTCCGCAACGGCCTGTTTCTAACCTCGCTATGGCGTATGGAAGCCGTTCTCCAGGCACTCGCGCCCGGACACCGTACACTGCTTCCTCCCGCAGAGAGGTCGGCCGTAGCTAAAGCACGGGTTCTCTACCCTGTTTTGGCTTCGCCTTTGTACGCTAGCAGTGAGAGTTGTATACCAAAGCGGGGCCGCAGGCCTGGCTTCATGAAACAAGTGGGGACTCGTGTTCTGCCTTCTGCCGCCGCCTGTGTGTCACTCGGCAAATGGTTTTTTACTCGCTGGCAGCGCATGCCTGCAGGCACACAGCGAAATGCTTCCACTCTCAGCAGCAGCTCTCCTGGCTGAAGCACGGATGCTCTTCAGTGTGGTGCCTGCGAGTTAGGTGGTTGTTTTGCAGCCTGCACTCACACACGGGGCAACGGTAATAGGCCCACAAAGAAGAGCTGAGCCAAGAGGTGTGTCTTCAGCACCGGCCTTTTTCTCGCTGGGGTTGACTATAGGGCGGCCGTTCCCAGAGCTCTCAGCCACAGTACACAGTATACCCCGTCCTCTAATCCAGTGACCGGCGGGAGCTTAAGGCACGGTATCTGCACAGATTTCTGCCTTCGAAGGAGGTGCCTGGAACTCAGGGATCCACGCATCCATGCTGGAGGAGTACTAGCTTCGTGACATTAGAAGTGGTGTGAGAGGTGCCACTGCGTGAAGCCGTTTCTCTCGCCCTGTGGCGTAGGGGAATCGTTTCCTAGGCTCTCACACAGACACCCTGAAAGTGTTGCCACCCTCCGGAATCGTGATTCTGTCTATATCAGGGTTCCTCTCCACTGCTCCTAGGTAAAGTTCGGGCACGCTTCGCCTGGATTCTTCGTGAGAGTGGCCAGGGACGTAGGCCTCCAGGCAGGCCCACAGGGTAGAGCAGTGCTAACCGCCTCAAACAAGAGATGAGTCGAGAGAGCGGACTACCTTACAGGCCTGTTTCTCGGTCAGAGTAACGTTTAGGTTCCATTGCTCATACTTTCACACAAACACCCCACAGGTGAAGTGCGCGCTCAAGTCGGGCATTCTTGGCTGAGGCTCGGGGCCTCTAGCGTTTGCTTACTTTGCGTTAGGCGGAAGGCAGTTCGGACTCAACGCACACTGGGCCTGGCGACCTAGCTTCAGGCAAGAGGTGTTGAGTCGAGAGGCGCCTTGGGCCCCTGCTTCTTTCTCCCTTGGAATTCTGGTGGGACCCCCTCCCCAGCTGGGCACACAAGCACGGTGGAACATGTGGCCCCACCCTGCGGAGAGGGGATGAGAGCTAGGGCTGTGCTTGTTTCCAGGCTTCTTTCCTCCGAGTCAGGGTTGAGCACCGAGAGTTCCAGAGCCACGGGGAACGGTGTAGGGTTAGCAGCTCCAGGTAGCAAGAGCTGAGCCGAGAGGTGCCTTCCGCAACGGCCTGTTTCTAACCTCGCTTTGGCATATGGAAGCCGTTCCCCAGGCACTCGCGCCCGGACACCGTACACTGCTTCCTCCCAGAGAGAGGTCGGCGGTAGCTAAAGGACGGGTTCTCTACACTGTTAGGGCTTCGCGTTCGTACGCTAGCAATGAGACTTGCATAGCAAAGCGGGGCCCAGGCCTGGCTTCATGAAACAAGTGGGAACTCATGTTCTGCCTTCTGCCGCCGCCTGATTCTCACTCCGAAAATGGTTTTTTGCTCGCTGGCAGCGCACACCCGCAGGCACACAGCGAAATGCTTCCACTCTCAGCAACGGCTATCCTGGCTGAAGCACGGATGCTGTACAGTGCGGTGCCTGCGAGTTAGGTGGTTGTTTTGCGGCCTGCACTCACACACGGGGCAACGGGACTAGGCCCAGAAAGAAGAGCTGAGCCAAGAGATGTGTCTTCGGCACCGGCCTTCTTCTCGCTGGCGTTGACTTTAAGGAGGCCGTTGCCAGAGCTCTCAGCCACAGTACACAGTACACCGCGTCCTCTAACCCAGTGACCGGAGGGAACTTAAGGCACGGTATCTGCCCAGATTTCTGCCTTCGAAGATGGTGCCTGGAACTCAGGGGTCCAGGCAGCTTCGTGACACTAGAGCTGGTGCGAGACGTGCCTCTGCGCGAAGCTGTTTCTCTCGCCCTGTGATTTAAGGGAGTCGTTTCCTAGGCTCCCACATAGAAACCCTGAAAGTGTTTCCACCCTCCGGAACCGTGATGCTGTCTACATCACGGTTCCTCTCCACTGCTCTTAGGTAAAGTTCAGGCAGGATTCGCCTGGATTCTTTGAGAGAGTGGCCAGGGAACAAGGCCTAAAGTTAGGCCCACGGGGTACAACAGTGCTAACTGCCTCAAACAAGATATTAGCCGAGAGAGCAGCCTTCCTTACAGGCCTGTGTCTCGGGCAGAGTAACCTGTAGGTCCCATTGATCATGCTTTCACACAAACACACCACAGCTGAAGTCTGTTCTGAAGAAGGGCGTTCTTGGCTGATGTACGCGGCCTCTAGCATTTTCTTCCTTTGTGCTAGGTGGATGGCAGTTAGGCATGAAGGCACACAGGGGACAGAGGACGTAGCTTCAGGAAGAGGTGTTGAGTCGATTGGCGCCTTGGGCCCCTGCTTTTTTCTCCCTGGAATCCTGATGGGACAAACACCAGGTGGGCACACAAGCACGGTGGAACATGTGGCCGCACCCTGTGGAGTGGGGACGGGAGCTAAAGCTGTGCTTGATTCCAGGCTTCTTTCCTCCAAGTCAGGGTTGAGCACCGAGAGTTCCAGAGCCACGGGGAGCAGTGTAGAGTTAGCAGCTCCAGGTAGCAAGAGCTGAGCCGAGAGGTGCCTTCCGCAACGGCCTGTTTCTAACCTCGCTATGGCGTATGGAAGCCGTTCTCCAGGCACTCGCGCCCGGACACCGTACACTGCTTCCTCCCGCAGAGAGGTCGGCCGTAGCTAAAGCACGGGTTCTCTACCCTGTTTTGGCTTCGCCTTTGTACGCTAGCAGTGAGAGTTGTATACCAAAGCGGGGCCGCAGGCCTGGCTTCATGAAACAAGTGGGGACTCGTGTTCTGCCTTCTGCCGCCGCCTGTGTGTCACTCGGCAAATGGTTTTTTACTCGCTGGCAGCGCATGCCTGCAGGCACACAGCGAAATGCTTCCACTCTCAGCAGCAGCTCTCCTGGCTGAAGCACGGATGCTCTTCAGTGTGGTGCCTGCGAGTTAGGTGGTTGTTTTGCAGCCTGCACTCACACACGGGGCAACGGTAATAGGCCCACAAAGAAGAGCTGAGCCAAGAGGTGTGTCTTCAGCACCGGCCTTTTTCTCGCTGGGGTTGACTATAGGGCGGCCGTTCCCAGAGCTCTCAGCCACAGTACACAGTATACCCCGTCCTCTAATCCAGTGACCGGCGGGAGCTTAAGGCACGGTATCTGCACAGATTTCTGCCTTCGAAGGAGGTGCCTGGAACTCAGGGATCCACGCATCCATGCTGGAGGAGTACTAGCTTCGTGACATTAGAAGTGGTGTGAGAGGTGCCACTGCGTGAAGCCGTTTCTCTCGCCCTGTGGCGTAGGGGAATCGTTTCCTAGGCTCTCACACAGACACCCTGAAAGTGTTGCCACCCTCCGGAATCGTGATTCTGTCTATATCAGGGTTCCTCTCCACTGCTCCTAGGTAAAGTTCGGGCACGCTTCGCCTGGATTCTTCGTGAGAGTGGCCAGGGACGTAGGCCTCCAGGCAGGCCCACAGGGTAGAGCAGTGCTAACCGCCTCAAACAAGAGATGAGTCGAGAGAGCGGACTACCTTACAGGCCTGTTTCTCGGTCAGAGTAACGTTTAGGTTCCATTGCTCATACTTTCACACAAACACCCCACAGGTGAAGTGCGCGCTCAAGTCGGGCATTCTTGGCTGAGGCTCGGGGCCTCTAGCGTTTGCTTACTTTGCGTTAGGCGGATGGCAGTTCGGACTCAACGCACACTGGGCCTGGCGACCTAGCTTCAGGCAAGAGGTGTTGAGTCGAGAGGCGCCTTGGGCCCCTGCTTCTTTCTCCCTTGGAATTCTGGTGGGACCCCCTCCCCAGCTGGGCACACAAGCACGGTGGAACATGTGGCCCCACCCTGCGGAGAGGGGATGAGAGCTAGGGCTGTGCTTGTTTCCAGGCTTCTTTCCTCCGAGTCAGGGTTGAGCACCGAGAGTTCCAGAGCCACGGGGAACGGTGTAGGGTTAGCAGCTCCAGGTAGCAAGAGCTGAGCCAAGAGGTGCCTTCCGCAACGGCCTGTTTCTAACCTCGCTTTGGCATATGGAAGCCGTTCCCCAGGCACTCGCGCCCGGACACCGTACACTGCTTCCTCCCAGAGAGAGGTCGGCGGTAGCTAAAGGACGGGTTCTCTACACTGTTAGGGCTTCGCGTTCGTACGCTAGCAATGAGACTTGCATAGCAAAGCGGGGCCCAGGCCTGGCTTCATGAAACAAGTGGGAACTCATGTTCTGCCTTCTGCCGCCGCCTGATTCTCACTCCGAAAATGGTTTTTTGCTCGCTGGCAGCGCACGCCCGCAGGCACACAGCGAAATGCTTCCACTCTCAGCAACGGCTATCCTGGCTGAAGCACGGATGCTGTACAGTGCGGTGCCTGCGAGTTAGGTGGTTGTTTTGCGGCCTGCACTCACACACGGGGCAACGGGACTAGGCCCAGAAAGAAGAGCTGAGCCAAGAGATGTGTCTTCGGCACCGGCCTTCTTCTCGCTGGCGTTGACTTTAAGGAGGCCGTTGCCAGAGCTCTCAGCCACAGTACACAGTACACCGCGTCCTCTAACCCAGTGACCGGAGGGAACTTAAGGCACGGTATCTGCCCAGATTTCTGCCTTCGAAGATGGTGCCTGGAACTCAGGGGTCCAGGCAGCTTCGTGACACTAGAGCTGGTGCGAGACGTGCCTCTGCGCGAAGCTGTTTCTCTCGCCCTGTCATTTAGGGGAATCGTTTCTTAGGTTCCCACATAGACACCCTGAAAGTGTTTGCACGCTCCGGAACCGTGAAGCTGTCTACATCACGGTTCCTCTCAGCTGCTCTTAGCTAAAGTTCGGGCACGATTCGCCTGGATTCTTCGTGAGAGTGGCCAGGGAACTAGGCCTAAAGTTAGGCCCACGGCGTACAACAGTGTTAAATGCCACAAACAAGAGATGAGTCGAGAGAGCAGCCTTCCTTACAGGCCTGTGTCTCGGGCAGAGTGACCTTTAGGTCCCATTGATCATGCTTTCACACAAACACACCACAGCTGAAGTCTGTTGTCAAGAAGGGCGTTCTTGGCTGAGGCACGGGGCACCCAGCGTATTCTTCCTTTGCGCTAGGTGGATGGCAGTTAGGAATGAAGGCACACAGGGGACAGAGGACGTAGCTTGACGAAGGAGGTGTTGAGTCGAATGGCGCCTTGGGCCCCTGCTTCTTTCTCCCCTGGAATCCTGATGGGACCCACCCCAGGTGGGCACACAAGCACGGTGGAACATATGGCCGCACCCTGTGGAGAGGGGACGGGAGCTAAAGCTGTGCTTGTTTCCAGGCTTATTTCCCCCAAGTCACGGTTGAGCACCGAGAGTTCCAGAGCCACGGGGAGCAGTGTAGAGTTAGCAGCTCCAGGTAGCAAGAGCTGAGCCGAGAGGTGCCTTCCGCAACGGCCTGTTTCTAACCTCGCTTTGGCGTATGGAAGCCGTTCTCCAGGCACTCGCGCCCGGACACCGTACACTGCTTCCTACCGCAGAGAGGTCGGCCGTTGCTAAAGCACGGGTTCTCTACACTGTTTTGGCTTCGCGTTCGTACGCTAGCAATGAGACTTGGATGTCAAAGCGGGGCTGCAGGCCTGGCTTCATGAAACGAGTGGGGACTCGTGTTCGGCCTTCTGCCGCCGCCTGAGTCTCACTCCGCAAATGGTTTTTTACTCGCTGGCAGCGCACGCCCGCAGGCACACAGCGAAATGCTTCTACTCTCAGCAACGGCTATCCTGGCTGAAGCACGGATGCTGTACAGTGTGGTGCCTGCGAGTTAGGTGGTTGTTTTGCGGCCTGCACTCACACACGGGGCAACGGGACTAGGCCCAGAAAGAAGAGCTGAGCCAAGAGATGTGTCTTCGGCACCGGCCTTCTTCTCGCTGGCGTTGACTTTAAGGAGGCCGTTGCCAGAGCTCTCAGCCACAGTACACAGTACACCGCGTCCTCTAACCCAGTGACCGGAGGGAACTTAAGGCACGGTATCTGCCCAGATTTCTGCCTTCGAAGATGGTGCCTGGAACTCAGGGGTCCAGGCAGCTTCGTGACACTAGAGCTGGTGCGAGACGTGCCTCTGCGCGAAGCTGTTTCTCTCGCCCTGTGATTTAAGGGAATCGTTTCCTAGGGTCCCAGATAGAAACCCTGAAAGTGTTTCCACCCTCCGGAACCGTGATGCTGTCTACATCACGGTTCCTCTCCACTGCTCTTAGGTAAAGTTCAGGCAGGATTCGCCTGGATTCTTTGAGAGAGTGGCCAGGGAACAAGGCCTAAAGTTAGGCCCACGGGGTACAACAGTGCTAACTGCCTCAAACAAGATATTAGCCGAGAGAGCAGCCTTCCTTACAGGCCTGTGTCTCGGGCAGAGTAACCTGTAGGTCCCATTGATCATGCTTTCACACAAACACACCACAGCTGAAGTCTGTTCTGAAGAAGGGCGTTCTTGGCTGATGTACGCGGCCTCTAGCATTTTCTTCCTTTGTGCTAGGTGGATGGCAGTTAGGCATGAAGGCACACAGGGGACAGAGGACGTAGCTTCACGAAGAGGTGTTGAGTCGATTGGCGCCTTGGGCCCCTGCTTTTTTCTCCCTGGAATCCTGATGGGACAAACACCAGGTGGGCACACAAGCACGGTGGAACATGTGGCCGCACCCTGTGGAGTGGGGACGGGAGCTAAAGCTGTGCTTGATTCCAGGCTTCTTTCCTCCAAGTCAGGGTTGAGCACCGAGAGTTCCAGAGCCACGGGGAGCAGTGTAGAGTTAGCAGCTCCAGGTAGCAAGAGCTGAGCCGAGAGGTGCCTTCCGCAACGGCCTGTTTCTAACCTCGCTATGGCGTATGGAAGCCGTTCTCCAGGCACTCGCGCCCGGACACCGTACACTGCTTCCTCCCGCAGAGAGGTCGGCCGTAGCTAAAGCACGGGTTCTCTACCCTGTTTTGGCTTCGCCTTTGTACGCTAGCAGTGAGAGTTGTATACCAAAGCGGGGCCGCAGGCCTGGCTTCATGAAACAAGTGGGGACTCGTGTTCTGCCTTCTGCCGCCGCCTGTGTGTCACTCGGCAAATGGTTTTTTACTCGCTGGCAGCGCATGCCTGCAGGCACACAGCGAAATGCTTCCACTCTCAGCAGCAGCTCTCCTGGCTGAAGCACGGATGCTCTTCAGTGTGGTGCCTGCGAGTTAGGTGGTTGTTTTGCAGCCTGCACTCACACACGGGGCAACGGTAATAGGCCCACAAAGAAGAGCTGAGCCAAGAGGTGTGTCTTCAGCACCGGCCTTTTTCTCGCTGGGGTTGACTATAGGGCGGCCGTTCCCAGAGCTCTCAGCCACAGTACACAGTATACCCCGTCCTCTAATCCAGTGACCGGCGGGAGCTTAAGGCACGGTATCTGCACAGATTTCTGCCTTCGAAGGAGGTGCCTGGAACTCAGGGATCCACGCATCCATGCTGGAGGAGTACTAGCTTCGTGACATTAGAAGTGGTGTGAGAGGTGCCACTGCGTGAAGCCGTTTCTCTCGCCCTGTGGCGTAGGGGAATCGTTTCCTAGGCTCTCACACAGACACCCTGAAAGTGTTGCCACCCTCCGGAATCGTGATTCTGTCTATATCAGGGTTCCTCTCCACTGCTCCTAGGTAAAGTTCGGGCACGCTTCGCCTGGATTCTTCGTGAGAGTGGCCAGGGACGTAGGCCTCCAGGCAGGCCCACAGGGTAGAGCAGTGCTAACCGCCTCAAACAAGAGATGAGTCGAGAGAGCGGACTACCTTACAGGCCTGTTTCTCGGTCAGAGTAACGTTTAGGTTCCATTGCTCATACTTTCACACAAACACCCCACAGGTGAAGTGCGCGCTCAAGTCGGGCATTCTTGGCTGAGGCTCGGGGCCTCTAGCGTTTGCTTACTTTGCGTTAGGCGGAAGGCAGTTCGGACTCAACGCACACTGGGCCTGGCGACCTAGCTTCAGGCAAGAGGTGTTGAGTCGAGAGGCGCCTTGGGCCCCTGCTTCTTTCTCCCTTGGAATTCTGGTGGGACCCCCTCCCCAGGTGGGCACACAAGCACGGTGGAACATGTGGCCCCACCCTGCGGAGAGGGGATGAGAGCTAGGGCTGTGCTTGTTTCCAGGCTTCTTTCCTCCGAGTCAGGGTTGAGCACCGAGAGTTCCAGAGCCACGGGGAACGGTGTAGGGTTAGCAGCTCCAGGTAGCAAGAGCTGAGCCAAGAGGTGCCTTCCGCAACGGCCTGTTTCTAACCTCGCTTTGGCATATGGAAGCCGTTCCCCAGGCACTCGCGCCCGGACACCGTACACTGCTTCCTCCCAGAGAGAGGTCGGCGGTAGCTAAAGGACGGGTTCTCTACACTGTTAGGGCTTCGCGTTCGTACGCTAGCAATGAGACTTGCATAGCAAAGCGGGGCCCAGGCCTGGCTTCATGAAACAAGTGGGAACTCATGTTCTGCCTTCTGCCGCCGCCTGATTCTCACTCCGAAAATGGTTTTTTGCTCGCTGGCAGCGCACACCCGCAGGCACACAGCGAAATGCTTCCACTCTCAGCAACGGCTATCCTGGCTGAAGCACGGATGCTGTACAGTGCGGTGCCTGCGAGTTAGGTGGTTGTTTTGCGGCCTGCACTCACACACGGGGCAACGGGACTAGGCCCAGAAAGAAGAGCTGAGCCAAGAGATGTGTCTTCGGCACCGGCCTTCTTCTCGCTGGCGTTGACTTTAAGGAGGCCGTTGCCAGAGCTCTCAGCCACAGTACACAGTACACCGCGTCCTCTAACCCAGTGACCGGAGGGAACTTAAGGCACGGTATCTGCCCAGATTTCTGCCTTCGAAGATGGTGCCTGGAACTCAGGGGTCCAGGCAGCTTCGTGACACTAGAGCTGGTGCGAGACGTGCCTCTGCGCGAAGCTGTTTCTCTCGCCCTGTGATTTAAGGGAGTCGTTTCCTAGGCTCCCACATAGAAACCCTGAAAGTGTTTCCACCCTCCGGAACCGTGATGCTGTCTACATCACGGTTCCTCTCCACTGCTCTTAGGTAAAGTTCAGGCAGGATTCGCCTGGATTCTTTGAGAGAGTGGCCAGGGAACAAGGCCTAAAGTTAGGCCCACGGGGTACAACAGTGCTAACTGCCTCAAACAAGATATTAGCCGAGAGAGCAGCCTTCCTTACAGGCCTGTGTCTCGGGCAGAGTAACCTGTAGGTCCCATTGATCATGCTTTCACACAAACACACCACAGCTGAAGTCTGTTCTGAAGAAGGGCGTTCTTGGCTGATGTACGCGGCCTCTAGCATTTTCTTCCTTTGTGCTAGGTGGATGGCAGTTAGGCATGAAGGCACACAGGGGACAGAGGACGTAGCTTCACGAAGAGGTGTTGAGTCGATTGGCGCCTTGGGCCCCTGCTTTTTTCTCCCTGGAATCCTGATGGGACAAACACCAGGTGGGCACACAAGCACGGTGGAACATGTGGCCGCACCCTGTGGAGTGGGGACGGGAGCTAAAGCTGTGCTTGATTCCAGGCTTCTTTCCTCCAAGTCAGGGTTGAGCACCGAGAGTTCCAGAGCCACGGGGAGCAGTGTAGAGTTAGCAGCTCCAGGTAGCAAGAGCTGAGCCGAGAGGTGCCTTCCGCAACGGCCTGTTTCTAACCTCGCTATGGCGTATGGAAGCCGTTCTCCAGGCACTCGCGCCCGGACACCGTACACTGCTTCCTCCCGCAGAGAGGTCGGCCGTAGCTAAAGCACGGGTTCTCTACCCTGTTTTGGCTTCGCCTTTGTACGCTAGCAGTGAGAGTTGTATACCAAAGCGGGGCCGCAGGCCTGGCTTCATGAAACAAGTGGGGACTCGTGTTCTGCCTTCTGCCGCCGCCTGTGTGTCACTCGGCAAATGGTTTTTTACTCGCTGGCAGCGCATGCCTGCAGGCACACAGCGAAATGCTTCCACTCTCAGCAGCAGCTCTCCTGGCTGAAGCACGGATGCTCTTCAGTGTGGTGCCTGCGAGTTAGGTGGTTGTTTTGCAGCCTGCACTCACACACGGGGCAACGGTAATAGGCCCACAAAGAAGAGCTGAGCCAAGAGGTGTGTCTTCAGCACCGGCCTTTTTCTCGCTGGGGTTGACTATAGGGCGGCCGTTCCCAGAGCTCTCAGCCACAGTACACAGTATACCCCGTCCTCTAATCCAGTGACCGGCGGGAGCTTAAGGCACGGTATCTGCACAGATTTCTGCCTTCGAAGGAGGTGCCTGGAACTCAGGGATCCACGCATCCATGCTGGAGGAGTACTAGCTTCGTGACATTAGAAGTGGTGTGAGAGGTGCCACTGCGTGAAGCCGTTTCTCTCGCCCTGTGGCGTAGGGGAATCGTTTCCTAGGCTCTCACACAGACACCCTGAAAGTGTTGCCACCCTCCGGAATCGTGATTCTGTCTATATCAGGGTTCCTCTCCACTGCTCCTAGGTAAAGTTCGGGCACGCTTCGCCTGGATTCTTCGTGAGAGTGGCCAGGGACGTAGGCCTCCAGGCAGGCCCACAGGGTAGAGCAGTGCTAACCGCCTCAAACAAGAGATGAGTCGAGAGAGCGGACTACCTTACAGGCCTGTTTCTCGGTCAGAGTAACGTTTAGGTTCCATTGCTCATACTTTCACACAAACACCCCACAGGTGAAGTGCGCGCTCAAGTCGGGCATTCTTGGCTGAGGCTCGGGGCCTCTAGCGTTTGCTTACTTTGCGTTAGGCGGAAGGCAGTTCGGACTCAACGCACACTGGGCCTGGCGACCTAGCTTCAGGCAAGAGGTGTTGAGTCGAGAGGCGCCTTGGGCCCCTGCTTCTTTCTCCCTTGGAATTCTGGTGGGACCCCCTCCCCAGCTGGGCACACAAGCACGGTGGAACATGTGGCCCCACCCTGCGGAGAGGGGATGAGAGCTAGGGCTGTGCTTGTTTCCAGGCTTCTTTCCTCCGAGTCAGGGTTGAGCACCGAGAGTTCCAGAGCCACGGGGAACGGTGTAGGGTTAGCAGCTCCAGGTAGCAAGAGCTGAGCCGAGAGGTGCCTTCCGCAACGGCCTGTTTCTAACCTCGCTTTGGCATATGGAAGCCGTTCCCCAGGCACTCGCGCCCGGACACCGTACACTGCTTCCTCCCAGAGAGAGGTCGGCGGTAGCTAAAGGACGGGTTCTCTACACTGTTAGGGCTTCGCGTTCGTACGCTAGCAATGAGACTTGCATAGCAAAGCGGGGCCCAGGCCTGGCTTCATGAAACAAGTGGGAACTCATGTTCTGCCTTCTGCCGCCGCCTGATTCTCACTCCGAAAATGGTTTTTTGCTCGCTGGCAGCGCACACCCGCAGGCACACAGCGAAATGCTTCCACTCTCAGCAACGGCTATCCTGGCTGAAGCACGGATGCTGTACAGTGCGGTGCCTGCGAGTTAGGTGGTTGTTTTGCGGCCTGCACTCACACACGGGGCAACGGGACTAGGCCCAGAAAGAAGAGCTGAGCCAAGAGATGTGTCTTCGGCACCGGCCTTCTTCTCGCTGGCGTTGACTTTAAGGAGGCCGTTGCCAGAGCTCTCAGCCACAGTACACAGTACACCGCGTCCTCTAACCCAGTGACCGGAGGGAACTTAAGGCACGGTATCTGCCCAGATTTCTGCCTTCGAAGATGGTGCCTGGAACTCAGGGGTCCAGGCAGCTTCGTGACACTAGAGCTGGTGCGAGACGTGCCTCTGCGCGAAGCTGTTTCTCTCGCCCTGTGATTTAAGGGAGTCGTTTCCTAGGCTCCCACATAGAAACCCTGAAAGTGTTTCCACCCTCCGGAACCGTGATGCTGTCTACATCACGGTTCCTCTCCACTGCTCTTAGGTAAAGTTCAGGCAGGATTCGCCTGGATTCTTTGAGAGAGTGGCCAGGGAACAAGGCCTAAAGTTAGGCCCACGGGGTACAACAGTGCTAACTGCCTCAAACAAGATATTAGCCGAGAGAGCAGCCTTCCTTACAGGCCTGTGTCTCGGGCAGAGTAACCTGTAGGTCCCATTGATCATGCTTTCACACAAACACACCACAGCTGAAGTCTGTTCTGAAGAAGGGCGTTCTTGGCTGATGTACGCGGCCTCTAGCATTTTCTTCCTTTGTGCTAGGTGGATGGCAGTTAGGCATGAAGGCACACAGGGGACAGAGGACGTAGCTTCAGGAAGAGGTGTTGAGTCGATTGGCGCCTTGGGCCCCTGCTTTTTTCTCCCTGGAATCCTGATGGGACAAACACCAGGTGGGCACACAAGCACGGTGGAACATGTGGCCGCACCCTGTGGAGTGGGGACGGGAGCTAAAGCTGTGCTTGATTCCAGGCTTCTTTCCTCCAAGTCAGGGTTGAGCACCGAGAGTTCCAGAGCCACGGGGAGCAGTGTAGAGTTAGCAGCTCCAGGTAGCAAGAGCTGAGCCGAGAGGTGCCTTCCGCAACGGCCTGTTTCTAACCTCGCTATGGCGTATGGAAGCCGTTCTCCAGGCACTCGCGCCCGGACACCGTACACTGCTTCCTCCCGCAGAGAGGTCGGCCGTAGCTAAAGCACGGGTTCTCTACCCTGTTTTGGCTTCGCCTTTGTACGCTAGCAGTGAGAGTTGTATACCAAAGCGGGGCCGCAGGCCTGGCTTCATGAAACAAGTGGGGACTCGTGTTCTGCCTTCTGCCGCCGCCTGTGTGTCACTCGGCAAATGGTTTTTTACTCGCTGGCAGCGCATGCCTGCAGGCACACAGCGAAATGCTTCCACTCTCAGCAGCAGCTCTCCTGGCTGAAGCACGGATGCTCTTCAGTGTGGTGCCTGCGAGTTAGGTGGTTGTTTTGCAGCCTGCACTCACACACGGGGCAACGGTAATAGGCCCACAAAGAAGAGCTGAGCCAAGAGGTGTGTCTTCAGCACCGGCCTTTTTCTCGCTGGGGTTGACTATAGGGCGGCCGTTCCCAGAGCTCTCAGCCACAGTACACAGTATACCCCGTCCTCTAATCCAGTGACCGGCGGGAGCTTAAGGCACGGTATCTGCACAGATTTCTGCCTTCGAAGGAGGTGCCTGGAACTCAGGGATCCACGCATCCATGCTGGAGGAGTACTAGCTTCGTGACATTAGAAGTGGTGTGAGAGGTGCCACTGCGTGAAGCCGTTTCTCTCGCCCTGTGGCGTAGGGGAATCGTTTCCTAGGCTCTCACACAGACACCCTGAAAGTGTTGCCACCCTCCGGAATCGTGATTCTGTCTATATCAGGGTTCCTCTCCACTGCTCCTAGGTAAAGTTCGGGCACGCTTCGCCTGGATTCTTCGTGAGAGTGGCCAGGGACGTAGGCCTCCAGGCAGGCCCACAGGGTAGAGCAGTGCTAACCGCCTCAAACAAGAGATGAGTCGAGAGAGCGGACTACCTTACAGGCCTGTTTCTCGGTCAGAGTAACGTTTAGGTTCCATTGCTCATACTTTCACACAAACACCCCACAGGTGAAGTGCGCGCTCAAGTCGGGCATTCTTGGCTGAGGCTCGGGGCCTCTAGCGTTTGCT
Source organism: Eumetopias jubatus (assembly GCF_037043125.1). Classification (NCBI taxonomy): domain Eukaryota; kingdom Metazoa; phylum Chordata; class Mammalia; order Carnivora; family Otariidae; genus Eumetopias; species Eumetopias jubatus. Next base: position 146,212,594 of record NW_028274813.1, read on the forward strand.
TACTTTGCGTTAGGCGGAAGGCAGTTCGGACTCAACGCACACTGGGCCTGGCGACCTAGCTTCAGGCAAGAGGTGTTGAGTCGAGAGGCGCCTTGGGCCCCTGCTTCTTTCTCCCTTGGAATTCTGGTGGGACCCCCTCCCCAGGTGGGCACACAAGCACGGTGGAACATGTGGCCCCACCCTGCGGAGAGGGGATGAGAGCTAGGGCTGTGCTTGTTTCCAGGCTTCTTTCCTCCGAGTCAGGGTTGAGCACCGAGAGTTCCAGAGCCACGGGGAACGGTGTAGGGTTAGCAGCTCCAGGTAGCAAGAGCTGAGCCAAGAGGTGCCTTCCGCAACGGCCTGTTTCTAACCTCGCTTTGGCATATGGAAGCCGTTCCCCAGGCACTCGCGCCCGGACACCGTACACTGCTTCCTCCCAGAGAGAGGTCGGCGGTAGCTAAAGGACGGGTTCTCTACACTGTTAGGGCTTCGCGTTCGTACGCTAGCAATGAGACTTGCATAGCAAAGCGGGGCCCAGGCCTGGCTTCATGAAACAAGTGGGAACTCATGTTCTGCCTTCTGCCGCCGCCTGATTCTCACTCCGAAAATGGTTTTTTGCTCGCTGGCAGCGCACGCCCGCAGGCACACAGCGAAATGCTTCCACTCTCAGCAACGGCTATCCTGGCTGAAGCACGGATGCTGTACAGTGCGGTGCCTGCGAGTTAGGTGGTTGTTTTGCGGCCTGCACTCACACACGGGGCAACGGGACTAGGCCCAGAAAGAAGAGCTGAGCCAAGAGATGTGTCTTCGGCACCGGCCTTCTTCTCGCTGGCGTTGACTTTAAGGAGGCCGTTGCCAGAGCTCTCAGCCACAGTACACAGTACACCGCGTCCTCTAACCCAGTGACCGGAGGGAACTTAAGGCACGGTATCTGCCCAGATTTCTGCCTTCGAAGATGGTGCCTGGAACTCAGGGGTCCAGGCAGCTTCGTGACACTAGAGCTGGTGCGAGACGTGCCTCTGCGCGAAGCTGTTTCTCTCGCCCTGTCATTTAGGGGAATCGTTTCTTAGGTTCCCACATAGACACCCTGAAAGTGTTTGCACGCTCCGGAACCGTGAAGCTGTCTACATCACGGTTCCTCTCAGCTGCTCTTAGCTAAAGTTCGGGCACGATTCGCCTGGATTCTTCGTGAGAGTGGCCAGGGAACTAGGCCTAAAGTTAGGCCCACGGCGTACAACAGTGTTAAATGCCACAAACAAGAGATGAGTCGAGAGAGCAGCCTTCCTTACAGGCCTGTGTCTCGGGCAGAGTGACCTTTAGGTCCCATTGATCATGCTTTCACACAAACACACCACAGCTGAAGTCTGTTGTCAAGAAGGGCGTTCTTGGCTGAGGCACGGGGCACCCAGCGTATTCTTCCTTTGCGCTAGGTGGATGGCAGTTAGGAATGAAGGCACACAGGGGACAGAGGACGTAGCTTGACGAAGGAGGTGTTGAGTCGAATGGCGCCTTGGGCCCCTGCTTCTTTCTCCCCTGGAATCCTGATGGGACCCACCCCAGGTGGGCACACAAGCACGGTGGAACATATGGCCGCACCCTGTGGAGAGGGGACGGGAGCTAAAGCTGTGCTTGTTTCCAGGCTTATTTCCCCCAAGTCACGGTTGAGCACCGAGAGTTCCAGAGCCACGGGGAGCAGTGTAGAGTTAGCAGCTCCAGGTAGCAAGAGCTGAGCCGAGAGGTGCCTTCCGCAACGGCCTGTTTCTAACCTCGCTTTGGCGTATGGAAGCCGTTCTCCAGGCACTCGCGCCCGGACACCGTACACTGCTTCCTACCGCAGAGAGGTCGGCCGTTGCTAAAGCACGGGTTCTCTACACTGTTTTGGCTTCGCGTTCGTACGCTAGCAATGAGACTTGGATGTCAAAGCGGGGCTGCAGGCCTGGCTTCATGAAACGAGTGGGGACTCGTGTTCGGCCTTCTGCCGCCGCCTGAGTCTCACTCCGCAAATGGTTTTTTACTCGCTGGCAGCGCACGCCCGCAGGCACACAGCGAAATGCTTCTACTCTCAGCAACGGCTATCCTGGCTGAAGCACGGATGCTGTACAGTGTGGTGCCTGCGAGTTAGGTGGTTGTTTTGCGGCCTGCACTCACACACGGGGCAACGGGACTAGGCCCAGAAAGAAGAGCTGAGCCAAGAGATGTGTCTTCGGCACCGGCCTTCTTCTCGCTGGCGTTGACTTTAAGGAGGCCGTTGCCAGAGCTCTCAGCCACAGTACACAGTACACCGCGTCCTCTAACCCAGTGACCGGAGGGAACTTAAGGCACGGTATGTGCCCAGATTTCTGCCTTCGAAGATGGTGCCTGGAACTCAGGGGTCCAGGCAGCTTCGTGACACTAGAGCTGGTGCGAGACGTGCCTCTGCGCGAAGCTGTTTCTCTCGCCCTGTGATTTAAGGGAATCGTTTCCTAGGGTCCCAGATAGAAACCCTGAAAGTGTTTCCACCCTCCGGAACCGTGATGCTGTCTACATCACGGTTCCTCTCCACTGCTCTTAGGTAAAGTTCAGGCAGGATTCGCCTGGATTCTTTGAGAGAGTGGCCAGGGAACAAGGCCTAAAGTTAGGCCCACGGGGTACAACAGTGCTAACTGCCTCAAACAAGATATTAGCCGAGAGAGCAGCCTTCCTTACAGGCCTGTGTCTCGGGCAGAGTAACCTGTAGGTCCCATTGATCATGCTTTCACACAAACACACCACAGCTGAAGTCTGTTCTGAAGAAGGGCGTTCTTGGCTGATGTACGCGGCCTCTAGCATTTTCTTCCTTTGTGCTAGGTGGATGGCAGTTAGGCATGAAGGCACACAGGGGACAGAGGACGTAGCTTCACGAAGAGGTGTTGAGTCGATTGGCGCCTTGGGCCCCTGCTTTTTTCTCCCTGGAATCCTGATGGGACAAACACCAGGTGGGCACACAAGCACGGTGGAACATGTGGCCGCACCCTGTGGAGTGGGGACGGGAGCTAAAGCTGTGCTTGATTCCAGGCTTCTTTCCTCCAAGTCAGGGTTGAGCACCGAGAGTTCCAGAGCCACGGGGAGCAGTGTAGAGTTAGCAGCTCCAGGTAGCAAGAGCTGAGCCGAGAGGTGCCTTCCGCAACGGCCTGTTTCTAACCTCGCTATGGCGTATGGAAGCCGTTCTCCAGGCACTCGCGCCCGGACACCGTACACTGCTTCCTCCCGCAGAGAGGTCGGCCGTAGCTAAAGCACGGGTTCTCTACCCTGTTTTGGCTTCGCCTTTGTACGCTAGCAGTGAGAGTTGTATACCAAAGCGGGGCCGCAGGCCTGGCTTCATGAAACAAGTGGGGACTCGTGTTCTGCCTTCTGCCGCCGCCTGTGTGTCACTCGGCAAATGGTTTTTTACTCGCTGGCAGCGCATGCCTGCAGGCACACAGCGAAATGCTTCCACTCTCAGCAGCAGCTCTCCTGGCTGAAGCACGGATGCTCTTCAGTGTGGTGCCTGCGAGTTAGGTGGTTGTTTTGCAGCCTGCACTCACACACGGGGCAACGGTAATAGGCCCACAAAGAAGAGCTGAGCCAAGAGGTGTGTCTTCAGCACCGGCCTTTTTCTCGCTGGGGTTGACTATAGGGCGGCCGTTCCCAGAGCTCTCAGCCACAGTACACAGTATACCCCGTCCTCTAATCCAGTGACCGGCGGGAGCTTAAGGCACGGTATCTGCACAGATTTCTGCCTTCGAAGGAGGTGCCTGGAACTCAGGGATCCACGCATCCATGCTGGAGGAGTACTAGCTTCGTGACATTAGAAGTGGTGTGAGAGGTGCCACTGCGTGAAGCCGTTTCTCTCGCCCTGTGGCGTAGGGGAATCGTTTCCTAGGCTCTCACACAGACACCCTGAAAGTGTTGCCACCCTCCGGAATCGTGATTCTGTCTATATCAGGGTTCCTCTCCACTGCTCCTAGGTAAAGTTCGGGCACGCTTCGCCTGGATTCTTCGTGAGAGTGGCCAGGGACGTAGGCCTCCAGGCAGGCCCACAGGGTAGAGCAGTGCTAACCGCCTCAAACAAGAGATGAGTCGAGAGAGCGGACTACCTTACAGGCCTGTTTCTCGGTCAGAGTAACGTTTAGGTTCCATTGCTCATACTTTCACACAAACACCCCACAGGTGAAGTGCGCGCTCAAGTCGGGCATTCTTGGCTGAGGCTCGGGGCCTCTAGCGTTTGCTTACTTTGCGTTAGGCGGAAGGCAGTTCGGACTCAACGCACACTGGGCCTGGCGACCTAGCTTCAGGCAAGAGGTGTTGAGTCGAGAGGCGCCTTGGGCCCCTGCTTCTTTCTCCCTTGGAATTCTGGTGGGACCCCCTCCCCAGGTGGGCACACAAGCACGGTGGAACATGTGGCCCCACCCTGCGGAGAGGGGATGAGAGCTAGGGCTGTGCTTGTTTCCAGGCTTCTTTCCTCCGAGTCAGGGTTGAGCACCGAGAGTTCCAGAGCCACGGGGAACGGTGTAGGGTTAGCAGCTCCAGGTAGCAAGAGCTGAGCCAAGAGGTGCCTTCCGCAACGGCCTGTTTCTAACCTCGCTTTGGCATATGGAAGCCGTTCCCCAGGCACTCGCGCCCGGACACCGTACACTGCTTCCTCCCAGAGAGAGGTCGGCGGTAGCTAAAGGACGGGTTCTCTACACTGTTAGGGCTTCGCGTTCGTACGCTAGCAATGAGACTTGCATAGCAAAGCGGGGCCCAGGCCTGGCTTCATGAAACAAGTGGGAACTCATGTTCTGCCTTCTGCCGCCGCCTGATTCTCACTCCGAAAATGGTTTTTTGCTCGCTGGCAGCGCACACCCGCAGGCACACAGCGAAATGCTTCCACTCTCAGCAACGGCTATCCTGGCTGAAGCACGGATGCTGTACAGTGCGGTGCCTGCGAGTTAGGTGGTTGTTTTGCGGCCTGCACTCACACACGGGGCAACGGGACTAGGCCCAGAAAGAAGAGCTGAGCCAAGAGATGTGTCTTCGGCACCGGCCTTCTTCTCGCTGGCGTTGACTTTAAGGAGGCCGTTGCCAGAGCTCTCAGCCACAGTACACAGTACACCGCGTCCTCTAACCCAGTGACCGGAGGGAACTTAAGGCACGGTATCTGCCCAGATTTCTGCCTTCGAAGATGGTGCCTGGAACTCAGGGGTCCAGGCAGCTTCGTGACACTAGAGCTGGTGCGAGACGTGCCTCTGCGCGAAGCTGTTTCTCTCGCCCTGTGATTTAAGGGAGTCGTTTCCTAGGCTCCCACATAGAAACCCTGAAAGTGTTTCCACCCTCCGGAACCGTGATGCTGTCTACATCACGGTTCCTCTCCACTGCTCTTAGGTAAAGTTCAGGCAGGATTCGCCTGGATTCTTTGAGAGAGTGGCCAGGGAACAAGGCCTAAAGTTAGGCCCACGGGGTACAACAGTGCTAACTGCCTCAAACAAGATATTAGCCGAGAGAGCAGCCTTCCTTACAGGCCTGTGTCTCGGGCAGAGTAACCTGTAGGTCCCATTGATCATGCTTTCACACAAACACACCACAGCTGAAGTCTGTTCTGAAGAAGGGCGTTCTTGGCTGATGTACGCGGCCTCTAGCATTTTCTTCCTTTGTGCTAGGTGGATGGCAGTTAGGCATGAAGGCACACAGGGGACAGAGGACGTAGCTTCACGAAGAGGTGTTGAGTCGATTGGCGCCTTGGGCCCCTGCTTTTTTCTCCCTGGAATCCTGATGGGACAAACACCAGGTGGGCACACAAGCACGGTGGAACATGTGGCCGCACCCTGTGGAGTGGGGACGGGAGCTAAAGCTGTGCTTGATTCCAGGCTTCTTTCCTCCAAGTCAGGGTTGAGCACCGAGAGTTCCAGAGCCACGGGGAGCAGTGTAGAGTTAGCAGCTCCAGGTAGCAAGAGCTGAGCCGAGAGGTGCCTTCCGCAACGGCCTGTTTCTAACCTCGCTATGGCGTATGGAAGCCGTTCTCCAGGCACTCGCGCCCGGACACCGTACACTGCTTCCTCCCGCAGAGAGGTCGGCCGTAGCTAAAGCACGGGTTCTCTACCCTGTTTTGGCTTCGCCTTTGTACGCTAGCAGTGAGAGTTGTATACCAAAGCGGGGCCGCAGGCCTGGCTTCATGAAACAAGTGGGGACTCGTGTTCTGCCTTCTGCCGCCGCCTGTGTGTCACTCGGCAAATGGTTTTTTACTCGCTGGCAGCGCATGCCTGCAGGCACACAGCGAAATGCTTCCACTCTCAGCAGCAGCTCTCCTGGCTGAAGCACGGATGCTCTTCAGTGTGGTGCCTGCGAGTTAGGTGGTTGTTTTGCAGCCTGCACTCACACACGGGGCAACGGTAATAGGCCCACAAAGAAGAGCTGAGCCAAGAGGTGTGTCTTCAGCACCGGCCTTTTTCTCGCTGGGGTTGACTATAGGGCGGCCGTTCCCAGAGCTCTCAGCCACAGTACACAGTATACCCCGTCCTCTAATCCAGTGACCGGCGGGAGCTTAAGGCACGGTATCTGCACAGATTTCTGCCTTCGAAGGAGGTGCCTGGAACTCAGGGATCCACGCATCCATGCTGGAGGAGTACTAGCTTCGTGACATTAGAAGTGGTGTGAGAGGTGCCACTGCGTGAAGCCGTTTCTCTCGCCCTGTGGCGTAGGGGAATCGTTTCCTAGGCTCTCACACAGACACCCTGAAAGTGTTGCCACCCTCCGGAATCGTGATTCTGTCTATATCAGGGTTCCTCTCCACTGCTCCTAGGTAAAGTTCGGGCACGCTTCGCCTGGATTCTTCGTGAGAGTGGCCAGGGACGTAGGCCTCCAGGCAGGCCCACAGGGTAGAGCAGTGCTAACCGCCTCAAACAAGAGATGAGTCGAGAGAGCGGACTACCTTACAGGCCTGTTTCTCGGTCAGAGTAACGTTTAGGTTCCATTGCTCATACTTTCACACAAACACCCCACAGGTGAAGTGCGCGCTCAAGTCGGGCATTCTTGGCTGAGGCTCGGGGCCTCTAGCGTTTGCTTACTTTGCGTTAGGCGGATGGCAGTTCGGACTCAACGCACACTGGGCCTGGCGACCTAGCTTCAGGCAAGAGGTGTTGAGTCGAGAGGCGCCTTGGGCCCCTGCTTCTTTCTCCCTTGGAATTCTGGTGGGACCCCCTCCCCAGGTGGGCACACAAGCACGGTGGAACATGTGGCCCCACCCTGCGGAGAGGGGATGAGAGCTAGGGCTGTGCTTGTTTCCAGGCTTCTTTCCTCCGAGTCAGGGTTGAGCACCGAGAGTTCCAGAGCCACGGGGAACGGTGTAGGGTTAGCAGCTCCAGGTAGCAAGAGCTGAGCCGAGAGGTGCCTTCCGCAACGGCCTGTTTCTAACCTCGCTTTGGCATATGGAAGCCGTTCCCCAGGCACTCGCGCCCGGACACCGTACACTGCTTCCTCCCAGAGAGAGGTCGGCGGTAGCTAAAGGACGGGTTCTCTACACTGTTAGGGCTTCGCGTTCGTACGCTAGCAATGAGACTTGCATAGCAAAGCGGGGCCCAGGCCTGGCTTCATGAAACAAGTGGGAACTCATGTTCTGCCTTCTGCCGCCGCCTGATTCTCACTCCGAAAATGGTTTTTTGCTCGCTGGCAGCGCACACCCGCAGGCACACAGCGAAATGCTTCCACTCTCAGCAACGGCTATCCTGGCTGAAGCACGGATGCTGTACAGTGCGGTGCCTGCGAGTTAGGTGGTTGTTTTGCGGCCTGCACTCACACACGGGGCAACGGGACTAGGCCCAGAAAGAAGAGCTGAGCCAAGAGATGTGTCTTCGGCACCGGCCTTCTTCTCGCTGGCGTTGACTTTAAGGAGGCCGTTGCCAGAGCTCTCAGCCACAGTACACAGTACACCGCGTCCTCTAACCCAGTGACCGGAGGGAACTTAAGGCACGGTATCTGCCCAGATTTCTGCCTTCGAAGATGGTGCCTGGAACTCAGGGGTCCAGGCAGCTTCGTGACACTAGAGCTGGTGCGAGACGTGCCTCTGCGCGAAGCTGTTTCTCTCGCCCTGTGATTTAAGGGAGTCGTTTCCTAGGCTCCCACATAGAAACCCTGAAAGTGTTTCCACCCTCCGGAACCGTGATGCTGTCTACATCACGGTTCCTCTCCACTGCTCTTAGGTAAAGTTCAGGCAGGATTCGCCTGGATTCTTTGAGAGAGTGGCCAGGGAACAAGGCCTAAAGTTAGGCCCACGGGGTACAACAGTGCTAACTGCCTCAAACAAGATATTAGCCGAGAGAGCAGCCTTCCTTACAGGCCTGTGTCTCGGGCAGAGTAACCTGTAGGTCCCATTGATCATGCTTTCACACAAACACACCACAGCTGAAGTCTGTTCTGAAGAAGGGCGTTCTTGGCTGATGTACGCGGCCTCTAGCATTTTCTTCCTTTGTGCTAGGTGGATGGCAGTTAGGCATGAAGGCACACAGGGGACAGAGGACGTAGCTTCACGAAGAGGTGTTGAGTCGATTGGCGCCTTGGGCCCCTGCTTTTTTCTCCCTGGAATCCTGATGGGACAAACACCAGGTGGGCACACAAGCACGGTGGAACATGTGGCCGCACCCTGTGGAGTGGGGACGGGAGCTAAAGCTGTGCTTGATTCCAGGCTTCTTTCCTCCAAGTCAGGGTTGAGCACCGAGAGTTCCAGAGCCACGGGGAGCAGTGTAGAGTTAGCAGCTCCAGGTAGCAAGAGCTGAGCCGAGAGGTGCCTTCCGCAACGGCCTGTTTCTAACCTCGCTATGGCGTATGGAAGCCGTTCTCCAGGCACTCGCGCCCGGACACCGTACACTGCTTCCTCCCGCAGAGAGGTCGGCCGTAGCTAAAGCACGGGTTCTCTACCCTGTTTTGGCTTCGCCTTTGTACGCTAGCAGTGAGAGTTGTATACCAAAGCGGGGCCGCAGGCCTGGCTTCATGAAACAAGTGGGGACTCGTGTTCTGCCTTCTGCCGCCGCCTGTGTGTCACTCGGCAAATGGTTTTTTACTCGCTGGCAGCGCATGCCTGCAGGCACACAGCGAAATGCTTCCACTCTCAGCAGCAGCTCTCCTGGCTGAAGCACGGATGCTCTTCAGTGTGGTGCCTGCGAGTTAGGTGGTTGTTTTGCAGCCTGCACTCACACACGGGGCAACGGTAATAGGCCCACAAAGAAGAGCTGAGCCAAGAGGTGTGTCTTCAGCACCGGCCTTTTTCTCGCTGGGGTTGACTATAGGGCGGCCGTTCCCAGAGCTCTCAGCCACAGTACACAGTATACCCCGTCCTCTAATCCAGTGACCGGCGGGAGCTTAAGGCACGGTATCTGCACAGATTTCTGCCTTCGAAGGAGGTGCCTGGAACTCAGGGATCCACGCATCCATGCTGGAGGAGTACTAGCTTCGTGACATTAGAAGTGGTGTGAGAGGTGCCACTGCGTGAAGCCGTTTCTCTCGCCCTGTGGCGTAGGGGAATCGTTTCCTAGGCTCTCACACAGACACCCTGAAAGTGTTGCCACCCTCCGGAATCGTGATTCTGTCTATATCAGGGTTCCTCTCCACTGCTCCTAGGTAAAGTTCGGGCACGCTTCGCCTGGATTCTTCGTGAGAGTGGCCAGGGACGTAGGCCTCCAGGCAGGCCCACAGGGTAGAGCAGTGCTAACCGCCTCAAACAAGAGATGAGTCGAGAGAGCGGACTTCCTTACAGGCCTGTTTCTCGGTCAGAGTAACGTTTAGGTTCCATTGCTCATACTTTCACACAAACACCCCACAGGTGAAGTGCGCGCTCAAGTCGGGCATTCTTGGCTGAGGCTCGGGGCCTCTAGCGTTTGCTTACTTTGCGTTAGGCGGATGGCAGTTCGGACTCAACGCACACTGGGCCTGGCGACCTAGCTTCAGGCAAGAGGTGTTGAGTCGAGAGGCGCCTTGGGCCCCTGCTTCTTTCTCCCTTGGAATTCTGGTGGGACCCCCTCCCCAGGTGGGCACACAAGCACGGTGGAACATGTGGCCCCACCCTGCGGAGAGGGGATGAGAGCTAGGGCTGTGCTTGTTTCCAGGCTTCTTTCCTCCGAGTCAGGGTTGAGCACCGAGAGTTCCAGAGCCACGGGGAACGGTGTAGGGTTAGCAGCTCCAGGTAGCAAGAGCTGAGCCGAGAGGTGCCTTCCGCAACGGCCTGTTTCTAACCTCGCTTTGGCATATGGAAGCCGTTCCCCAGGCACTCGCGCCCGGACACCGTACACTGCTTCCTCCCAGAGAGAGGTCGGCGGTAGCTAAAGGACGGGTTCTCTACACTGTTAGGGCTTCGCGTTCGTACGCTAGCAATGAGACTTGCATAGCAAAGCGGGGCCCAGGCCTGGCTTCATGAAACAAGTGGGAACTCATGTTCTGCCTTCTGCCGCCGCCTGATTCTCACTCCGAAAATGGTTTTTTGCTCGCTGGCAGCGCACACCCGCAGGCACACAGCGAAATGCTTCCACTCTCAGCAACGGCTATCCTGGCTGAAGCACGGATGCTGTACAGTGCGGTGCCTGCGAGTTAGGTGGTTGTTTTGCGGCCTGCACTCACACACGGGGCAACGGGACTAGGCCCAGAAAGAAGAGCTGAGCCAAGAGATGTGTCTTCGGCACCGGCCTTCTTCTCGCTGGCGTTGACTTTAAGGAGGCCGTTGCCAGAGCTCTCAGCCACAGTACACAGTACACCGCGTCCTCTAACCCAGTGACCGGAGGGAACTTAAGGCACGGTATCTGCCCAGATTTCTACCTTCGAAGATGGTGCCTGGAACTCAGGGGTCCAGGCAGCTTCGTGACACTAGAGCTGGTGCGAGACGTGCCTCTGCGCGAAGCTGTTTCTCTCGCCCTGTGATTTAAGGGAGTCGTTTCCTAGGCTCCCACATAGAAACCCTGAAAGTGTTTCCACCCTCCGGAACCGTGATGCTGTCTACATCACGGTTCCTCTCCACTGCTCTTAGGTAAAGTTCAGGCAGGATTCGCCTGGATTCTTTGAGAGAGTGGCCAGGGAACAAGGCCTAAAGTTAGGCCCACGGGGTACAACAGTGCTAACTGCCTCAAACAAGATATTAGCCGAGAGAGCAGCCTTCCTTACAGGCCTGTGTCTCGGGCAGAGTAACCTGTAGGTCCCATTGATCATGCTTTCACACAAACACACCACAGCTGAAGTCTGTTCTGAAGAAGGGCGTTCTTGGCTGATGTACGCGGCCTCTAGCATTTTCTTCCTTTGTGCTAGGTGGATGGCAGTTAGGCATGAAGGCACACAGGGGACAGAGGACGTAGCTTCAGGAAGAGGTGTTGAGTCGATTGGCGCCTTGGGCCCCTGCTTTTTTCTCCCTGGAATCCTGATGGGACAAACACCAGGTGGGCACACAAGCACGGTGGAACATGTGGCCGCACCCTGTGGAGTGGGGACGGGAGCTAAAGCTGTGCTTGATTCCAGGCTTCTTTCCTCCAAGTCAGGGTTGAGCACCGAGAGTTCCAGAGCCACGGGGAGCAGTGTAGAGTTAGCAGCTCCAGGTAGCAAGAGCTGAGCCGAGAGGTGCCTTCCGCAACGGCCTGTTTCTAACCTCGCTATGGCGTATGGAAGCCGTTCTCCAGGCACTCGCGCCCGGACACCGTACACTGCTTCCTCCCGCAGAGAGGTCGGCCGTAGCTAAAGCACGGGTTCTCTACCCTGTTTTGGCTTCGCCTTTGTACGCTAGCAGTGAGAGTTGTATACCAAAGCGGGGCCGCAGGCCTGGCTTCATGAAACAAGTGGGGACTCGTGTTCTGCCTTCTGCCGCCGCCTGTGTGTCACTCGGCAAATGGTTTTTTACTCGCTGGCAGCGCATGCCTGCAGGCACACAGCGAAATGCTTCCACTCTCAGCAGCAGCTCTCCTGGCTGAAGCACGGATGCTCTTCAGTGTGGTGCCTGCGAGTTAGGTGGTTGTTTTGCAGCCTGCACTCACACACGGGGCAACGGTAATAGGCCCACAAAGAAGAGCTGAGCCAAGAGGTGTGTCTTCAGCACCGGCCTTTTTCTCGCTGGGGTTGACTATAGGGCGGCCGTTCCCAGAGCTCTCAGCCACAGTACACAGTATACCCCGTCCTCTAATCCAGTGACCGGCGGGAGCTTAAGGCACGGTATCTGCACAGATTTCTGCCTTCGAAGGAGGTGCCTGGAACTCAGGGATCCACGCATCCATGCTGGAGGAGTACTAGCTTCGTGACATTAGAAGTGGTGTGAGAGGTGCCACTGCGTGAAGCCGTTTCTCTCGCCCTGTGGCGTAGGGGAATCGTTTCCTAGGCTCTCACACAGACACCCTGAAAGTGTTGCCACCCTCCGGAATCGTGATTCTGTCTATATCAGGGTTCCTCTCCACTGCTCCTAGGTAAAGTTCGGGCACGCTTCGCCTGGATTCTTCGTGAGAGTGGCCAGGGACGTAGGCCTCCAGGCAGGCCCACAGGGTAGAGCAGTGCTAACCGCCTCAAACAAGAGATGAGTCGAGAGAGCGGACTACCTTACAGGCCTGTTTCTCGGTCAGAGTAACGTTTAGGTTCCATTGCTCATACTTTCACACAAACACCCCACAGGTGAAGTGCGCGCTCAAGTCGGGCATTCTTGGCTGAGGCTCGGGGCCTCTAGCGTTTGCTTACTTTGCGTTAGGCAGATGGCAGTTCGGACTCAACGCACACTGGGCCTGGCGACCTAGCTTCAGGCAAGAGGTGTTGAGTCGAGAGGCGCCTTGGGCCCCTGCTTCTTTCTCCCTTGGAATTCTGGTGGGACCCCCTCCCCAGGTGGGCACACAAGCACGGTGGAACATGTGGCCCCACCCTGCGGAGAGGGGATGAGAGCTAGGGCTGTGCTTGTTTCCAGGCTTCTTTCCTCCGAGTCAGGGTTGAGCACCGAGAGTTCCAGAGCCACGGGGAACGGTGTAGGGTTAGCAGCTCCAGGTAGCAAGAGCTGAGCCAAGAGGTGCCTTCCGCAACGGCCTGTTTCTAACCTCGCTTTGGCATATGGAAGCCGTTCCCCAGGCACTCGCGCCCGGACACCGTACACTGCTTCCTCCCAGAGAGAGGTCGGCGGTAGCTAAAGGACGGGTTCTCTACACTGTTAGGGCTTCGCGTTCGTACGCTAGCAATGAGACTTGCATAGCAAAGCGGGGCCCAGGCCTGGCTTCATGAAACAAGTGGGAACTCATGTTCTGCCTTCTGCCGCCGCCTGATTCTCACTCCGAAAATGGTTTTTTGCTCGCTGGCAGCGCACGCCCGCAGGCACACAGCGAAATGCTTCCACTCTCAGCAACGGCTATCCTGGCTGAAGCACGGATGCTGTACAGTGCGGTGCCTGCGAGTTAGGTGGTTGTTTTGCGGCCTGCACTCACACACGGGGCAACGGGACTAGGCCCAGAAAGAAGAGCTGAGCCAAGAGATGTGTCTTCGGCACCGGCCTTCTTCTCGCTGGCGTTGACTTTAAGGAGGCCGTTGCCAGAGCTCTCAGCCACAGTACACAGTACACCGCGTCCTCTAACCCAGTGACCGGAGGGAACTTAAGGCACGGTATCTGCCCAGATTTCTGCCTTCGAAGATGGTGCCTGGAACTCAGGGGTCCAGGCAGCTTCGTGACACTAGAGCTGGTGCGAGACGTGCCTCTGCGCGAAGCTGTTTCTCTCGCCCTGTGATTTAAGGGAGTCGTTTCCTAGGCTCCCACATAGAAACCCTGAAAGTGTTTCCACCCTCCGGAACCGTGATGCTGTCTACATCACGGTTCCTCTCCACTGCTCTTAGGTAAAGTTCAGGCAGGATTCGCCTGGATTCTTTGAGAGAGTGGCCAGGGAACAAGGCCTAAAGTTAGGCCCACGGGGTACAACAGTGCTAACTGCCTCAAACAAGATATTAGCCGAGAGAGCAGCCTTCCTTACAGGCCTGTGTCTCGGGCAGAGTAACCTGTAGGTCCCATTGATCATGCTTTCACACAAACACACCACAGCTGAAGTCTGTTCTGAAGAAGGGCGTTCTTGGCTGATGTACGCGGCCTCTAGCATTTTCTTCCTTTGTGCTAGGTGGATGGCAGTTAGGCATGAAGGCACACAGGGGACAGAGGACGTAGCTTCACGAAGAGGTGTTGAGTCGATTGGCGCCTTGGGCCCCTGCTTTTTTCTCCCTGGAATCCTGATGGGACAAACACCAGGTGGGCACACAAGCACGGTGGAACATGTGGCCGCACCCTGTGGAGTGGGGACGGGAGCTAAAGCTGTGCTTGATTCCAGGCTTCTTTCCTCCAAGTCAGGGTTGAGCACCGAGAGTTCCAGAGCCACGGGGAGCAGTGTAGAGTTAGCAGCTCCAGGTAGCAAGAGCTGAGCCGAGAGGTGCCTTCCGCAACGGCCTGTTTCTAACCTCGCTATGGCGTATGGAAGCCGTTCTCCAGGCACTCGCGCCCGGACACCGTACACTGCTTCCTCCCGCAGAGAGGTCGGCCGTAGCTAAAGCACGGGTTCTCTACCCTGTTTTGGCTTCGCCTTTGTACGCTAGCAGTGAGAGTTGTATACCAAAGCGGGGCCGCAGGCCTGGCTTCATGAAACAAGTGGGGACTCGTGTTCTGCCTTCTGCCGCCGCCTGTGTGTCACTCGGCAAATGGTTTTTTACTCGCTGGCAGCGCATGCCTGCAGGCACACAGCGAAATGCTTCCACTCTCAGCAGCAGCTCTCCTGGCTGAAGCACGGATGCTCTTCAGTGTGGTGCCTGCGAGTTAGGTGGTTGTTTTGCAGCCTGCACTCACACACGGGGCAACGGTAATAGGCCCACAAAGAAGAGCTGAGCCAAGAGGTGTGTCTTCAGCACCGGCCTTTTTCTCGCTGGGGTTGACTATAGGGCGGCCGTTCCCAGAGCTCTCAGCCACAGTACACAGTATACCCCGTCCTCTAATCCAGTGACCGGCGGGAGCTTAAGGCACGGTATCTGCACAGATTTCTGCCTTCGAAGGAGGTGCCTGGAACTCAGGGATCCACGCATCCATGCTGGAGGAGTACTAGCTTCGTGACATTAGAAGTGGTGTGAGAGGTGCCACTGCGTGAAGCCGTTTCTCTCGCCCTGTGGCGTAGGGGAATCGTTTCCTAGGCTCTCACACAGACACCCTGAAAGTGTTGCCACCCTCCGGAATCGTGATTCTGTCTATATCAGGGTTCCTCTCCACTGCTCCTAGGTAAAGTTCGGGCACGCTTCGCCTGGATTCTTCGTGAGAGTGGCCAGGGACGTAGGCCTCCAGGCAGGCCCACAGGGTAGAGCAGTGCTAACCGCCTCAAACAAGAGATGAGTCGAGAGAGCGGACTACCTTACAGGCCTGTTTCTCGGTCAGAGTAACGTTTAGGTTCCATTGCTCATACTTTCACACAAACACCCCACAGGTGAAGTGCGCGCTCAAGTCGGGCATTCTTGGCTGAGGCTCGGGGCCTCTAGCGTTTGCTTACTTTGCGTTAGGCGGATGGCAGTTCGGACTCAACGCACACTGGGCCTGGCGACCTAGCTTCAGGCAAGAGGTGTTGAGTCGAGAGGCGCCTTGGGCCCCTGCTTCTTTCTCCCTTGGAATTCTGGTGGGACCCCCTCCCCAGGTGGGCACACAAGCACGGTGGAACATGTGGCCCCACCCTGCGGAGAGGGGATGAGAGCTAGGGCTGTGCTTGTTTCCAGGCTTCTTTCCTCCGAGTCAGGGTTGAGCACCGAGAGTTCCAGAGCCACGGGGAACGGTGTAGGGTTAGCAGCTCCAGGTAGCAAGAGCTGAGCCGAGAGGTGCCTTCCGCAACGGCCTGTTTCTAACCTCGCTTTGGCATATGGAAGCCGTTCCCCAGGCACTCGCGCCCGGACACCGTACACTGCTTCCTCCCAGAGAGAGGTCGGCGGTAGCTAAAGGACGGGTTCTCTACACTGTTAGGGCTTCGCGTTCGTATGCTAGCAATGAGACTTGCATAGCAAAGCGGGGCCCAGGCCTGGCTTCATGAAACAAGTGGGAACTCATGTTCTGCCTTCTGCCGCCGCCTGATTCTCACTCCGAAAATGGTTTTTTGCTCGCTGGCAGCGCACACCCGCAGGCACACAGCGAAATGCTTCCACTCTCAGCAACGGCTATCCTGGCTGAAGCACGGATGCTGTACAGTGCGGTGCCTGCGAGTTAGGTGGTTGTTTTGCGGCCTGCACTCACACACGGGGCAACGGGACTAGGCCCAGAAAGAAGAGCTGAGCCAAGAGATGTGTCTTCGGCACCGGCCTTCTTCTCGCTGGCGTTGACTTTAAGGAGGCCGTTGCCAGAGCTCTCAGCCACAGTACACAGTACACCGCGTCCTCTAACCCAGTGACCGGAGGGAACTTAAGGCACGGTATCTGCCCAGATTTCTGCCTTCGAAGATGGTGCCTGGAACTCAGGGGTCCAGGCAGCTTCGTGACACTAGAGCTGGTGCGAGACGTGCCTCTGCGCGAAGCTGTTTCTCTCGCCCTGTGATTTAAGGGAGTCGTTTCCTAGGCTCCCACATAGAAACCCTGAAAGTGTTTCCACCCTCCGGAACCGTGATGCTGTCTACATCACGGTTCCTCTCCACTGCTCTTAGGTAAAGTTCAGGCAGGATTCGCCTGGATTCTTTGAGAGAGTGGCCAGGGAACAAGGCCTAAAGTTAGGCCCACGGGGTACAACAGTGCTAACTGCCTCAAACAAGATATTAGCCGAGAGAGCAGCCTTCCTTACAGGCCTGTGTCTCGGGCAGAGTAACCTGTAGGTCCCATTGATCATGCTTTCACACAAACACACCACAGCTGAAGTCTGTTCTGAAGAAGGGCGTTCTTGGCTGATGTACGCGGCCTCTAGCATTTTCTTCCTTTGTGCTAGGTGGATGGCAGTTAGGCATGAAGGCACACAGGGGACAGAGGACGTAGCTTCAGGAAGAGGTGTTGAGTCGATTGGCGCCTTGGGCCCCTGCTTTTTTCTCCCTGGAATCCTGATGGGACAAACACCAGGTGGGCACACAAGCACGGTGGAACATGTGGCCGCACCCTGTGGAGTGGGGACGGGAGCTAAAGCTGTGCTTGATTCCAGGCTTCTTTCCTCCAAGTCAGGGTTGAGCACCGAGAGTTCCAGAGCCACGGGGAGCAGTGTAGAGTTAGCAGCTCCAGGTAGCAAGAGCTGAGCCGAGAGGTGCCTTCCGCAACGGCCTGTTTCTAACCTCGCTATGGCGTATGGAAGCCGTTCTCCAGGCACTCGCGCCCGGACACCGTACACTGCTTCCTCCCGCAGAGAGGTCGGCCGTAGCTAAAGCACGGGTTCTCTACCCTGTTTTGGCTTCGCCTTTGTACGCTAGCAGTGAGAGTTGTATACCAAAGCGGGGCCGCAGGCCTGGCTTCATGAAACAAGTGGGGACTCGTGTTCTGCCTTCTGCCGCCGCCTGTGTGTCACTCGGCAAATGGTTTTTTACTCGCTGGCAGCGCATGCCTGCAGGCACACAGCGAAATGCTTCCACTCTCAGCAGCAGCTCTCCTGGCTGAAGCACGGATGCTCTTCAGTGTGGTGCCTGCGAGTTAGGTGGTTGTTTTGCAGCCTGCACTCACACACGGGGCAACGGTAATAGGCCCACAAAGAAGAGCTGAGCCAAGAGGTGTGTCTTCAGCACCGGCCTTTTTCTCGCTGGGGTTGACTATAGGGCGGCCGTTCCCAGAGCTCTCAGCCACAGTACACAGTATACCCCGTCCTCTAATCCAGTGACCGGCGGGAGCTTAAGGCACGGTATCTGCACAGATTTCTGCCTTCGAAGGAGGTGCCTGGAACTCAGGGATCCACGCATCCATGCTGGAGGAGTACTAGCTTCGTGACATTAGAAGTGGTGTGAGAGGTGCCACTGCGTGAAGCCGTTTCTCTCGCCCTGTGGCGTAGGGGAATCGTTTCCTAGGCTCTCACACAGACACCCTGAAAGTGTTGCCACCCTCCGGAATCGTGATTCTGTCTATATCAGGGTTCCTCTCCACTGCTCCTAGGTAAAGTTCGGGCACGCTTCGCCTGGATTCTTCGTGAGAGTGGCCAGGGACATAGGCCTCCAGGCAGGCCCACAGGGTAGAGCAGTGCTAACCGCCTCAAACAAGAGATGAGTCGAGAGAGCGGACTACCTTACAGGCCTGTTTCTCGGTCAGAGTAACGTTTAGGTTCCATTGCTCATACTTTCACACAAACACCCCACAGGTGAAGTGCGCGCTCAAGTCGGGCATTCTTGGCTGAGGCTCGGGGCCTCTAGCGTTTGCTTACTTTGCGTTAGGCGGAAGGCAGTTCGGACTCAACGCACACTGGGCCTGGCGACCTAGCTTCAGGCAAGAGGTGTTGAGTCGAGAGGCGCCTTGGGCCCCTGCTTCTTTCTCCCTTGGAATTCTGGTGGGACCCCCTCCCCAGGTGGGCACACAAGCACGGTGGAACATGTGGCCCCACCCTGCGGAGAGGGGATGAGAGCTAGGGCTGTGCTTGTTTCCAGGCTTCTTTCCTCCGAGTCAGGGTTGAGCACCGAGAGTTCCAGAGCCACGGGGAACGGTGTAGGGTTAGCAGCTCCAGGTAGCAAGAGCTGAGCCGAGAGGTGCCTTCCGCAACGGCCTGTTTCTAACCTCGCTTTGGCATATGGAAGCCGTTCCCCAGGCACTCGCGCCCGGACACCGTACACTGCTTCCTCCCAGAGAGAGGTCGGCGGTAGCTAAAGGACGGGTTCTCTACACTGTTAGGGCTTCGCGTTCGTACGCTAGCAATGAGACTTGCATAGCAAAGCGGGGCCCAGGCCTGGCTTCATGAAACAAGTGGGAACTCATGTTCTGCCTTCTGCCGCCGCCTGATTCTCACTCCGAAAATGGTTTTTTGCTCGCTGGCAGCGCACACCCGCAGGCACACAGCGAAATGCTTCCACTCTCAGCAACGGCTATCCTGGCTGAAGCACGGATGCTGTACAGTGCGGTGCCTGCGAGTTAGGTGGTTGTTTTGCGGCCTGCACTCACACACGGGGCAACGGGACTAGGCCCAGAAAGAAGAGCTGAGCCAAGAGATGTGTCTTCGGCACCGGCCTTCTTCTCGCTGGCGTTGACTTTAAGGAGGCCGTTGCCAGAGCTCTCAGCCACAGTACACAGTACACCGCGTCCTCTAACCCAGTGACCGGAGGGAACTTAAGGCACGGTATCTGCCCAGATTTCTGCCTTCGAAGATGGTGCCTGGAACTCAGGGGTCCAGGCAGCTTCGTGACACTAGAGCTGGTGCGAGACGTGCCTCTGCGCGAAGCTGTTTCTCTCGCCCTGTGATTTAAGGGAGTCGTTTCCTAGGCTCCCACATAGAAACCCTGAAAGTGTTTCCACCCTCCGGAACCGTGATGCTGTCTACATCACGGTTCCTCTCCACTGCTCTTAGGTAAAGTTCAGGCAGGATTCGCCTGGATTCTTTGAGAGAGTGGCCAGGGAACAAGGCCTAAAGTTAGGCCCACGGGGTACAACAGTGCTAACTGCCTCAAACAAGATATTAGCCGAGAGAGCAGCCTTCCTTACAGGCCTGTGTCTCGGGCAGAGTAACCTGTAGGTCCCATTGATCATGCTTTCACACAAACACACCACAGCTGAAGTCTGTTCTGAAGAAGGGCGTTCTTGGCTGATGTACGCGGCCTCTAGCATTTTCTTCCTTTGTGCTAGGTGGATGGCAGTTAGGCATGAAGGCACACAGGGGACAGAGGACGTAGCTTCAGGAAGAGGTGTTGAGTCGATTGGCGCCTTGGGCCCCTGCTTTTTTCTCCCTGGAATCCTGATGGGACAAACACCAGGTGGGCACACAAGCACGGTGGAACATGTGGCCGCACCCTGTGGAGTGGGGACGGGAGCTAAAGCTGTGCTTGATTCCAGGCTTCTTTCCTCCAAGTCAGGGTTGAGCACCGAGAGTTCCAGAGCCACGGGGAGCAGTGTAGAGTTAGCAGCTCCAGGTAGCAAGAGCTGAGCCGAGAGGTGCCTTCCGCAACGGCCTGTTTCTAACCTCGCTATGGCGTATGGAAGCCGTTCTCCAGGCACTCGCGCCCGGACACCGTACACTGCTTCCTCCCGCAGAGAGGTCGGCCGTAGCTAAAGCACGGGTTCTCTACCCTGTTTTGGCTTCGCCTTTGTACGCTAGCAGTGAGAGTTGTATACCAAAGCGGGGCCGCAGGCCTGGCTTCATGAAACAAGTGGGGACTCGTGTTCTGCCTTCTGCCGCCGCCTGTGTGTCACTCGGCAAATGGTTTTTTACTCGCTGGCAGCGCATGCCTGCAGGCACACAGCGAAATGCTTCCACTCTCAGCAGCAGCTCTCCTGGCTGAAGCACGGATGCTCTTCAGTGTGGTGCCTGCGAGTTAGGTGGTTGTTTTGCAGCCTGCACTCACACACGGGGCAACGGTAATAGGCCCACAAAGAAGAGCTGAGCCAAGAGGTGTGTCTTCAGCACCGGCCTTTTTCTCGCTGGGGTTGACTATAGGGCGGCCGTTCCCAGAGCTCTCAGCCACAGTACACAGTATACCCCGTCCTCTAATCCAGTGACCGGCGGGAGCTTAAGGCACGGTATCTGCACAGATTTCTGCCTTCGAAGGAGGTGCCTGGAACTCAGGGATCCACGCATCCATGCTGGAGGAGTACTAGCTTCGTGACATTAGAAGTGGTGTGAGAGGTGCCACTGCGTGAAGCCGTTTCTCTCGCCCTGTGGCGTAGGGGAATCGTTTCCTAGGCTCTCACACAGACACCCTGAAAGTGTTGCCACCCTCCGGAATCGTGATTCTGTCTATATCAGGGTTCCTCTCCACTGCTCCTAGGTAAAGTTCGGGCACGCTTCGCCTGGATTCTTCGTGAGAGTGGCCAGGGACGTAGGCCTCCAGGCAGGCCCACAGGGTAGAGCAGTGCTAACCGCCTCAAACAAGAGATGAGTCGAGAGAGCGGACTACCTTACAGGCCTGTTTCTCGGTCAGAGTAACGTTTAGGTTCCATTGCTCATACTTTCACACAAACACCCCACAGGTGAAGTGCGCGCTCAAGTCGGGCATTCTTGGCTGAGGCTCGGGGCCTCTAGCGTTTGCTTACTTTGCGTTAGGCGGATGGCAGTTCGGACTCAACGCACACTGGGCCTGGCGACCTAGCTTCAGGCAAGAGGTGTTGAGTCGAGAGGCGCCTTGGGCCCCTGCTTCTTTCTCCCTTGGAATTCTGGTGGGACCCCCTCCCCAGGTGGGCACACAAGCACGGTGGAACATGTGGCCCCACCCTGCGGAGAGGGGATGAGAGCTAGGGCTGTGCTTGTTTCCAGGCTTCTTTCCTCCGAGTCAGGGTTGAGCACCGAGAGTTCCAGAGCCACGGGGAACGGTGTAGGGTTAGCAGCTCCAGGTAGCAAGAGCTGAGCCGAGAGGTGCCTTCCGCAACGGCCTGTTTCTAACCTCGCTTTGGCATATGGAAGCCGTTCCCCAGGCACTCGCGCCCGGACACCGTACACTGCTTCCTCCCAGAGAGAGGTCGGCGGTAGCTAAAGGACGGGTTCTCTACACTGTTAGGGCTTCGCGTTCGTACGCTAGCAATGAGACTTGCATAGCAAAGCGGGGCCCAGGCCTGGCTTCATGAAACAAGTGGGAACTCATGTTCTGCCTTCTGCCGCCGCCTGATTCTCACTCCGAAAATGGTTTTTTGCTCGCTGGCAGCGCACGCCCGCAGGCACACAGCGAAATGCTTCCACTCTCAGCAACGGCTATCCTGGCTGAAGCACGGATGCTGTACAGTGCGGTGCCTGCGAGTTAGGTGGTTGTTTTGCGGCCTGCACTCACACACGGGGCAACGGGACTAGGCCCAGAAAGAAGAGCTGAGCCAAGAGATGTGTCTTCGGCACCGGCCTTCTTCTCGCTGGCGTTGACTTTAAGGAGGCCGTTGCCAGAGCTCTCAGCCACAGTACACAGTACACCGCGTCCTCTAACCCAGTGACCGGAGGGAACTTAAGGCACGGTATCTGCCCAGATTTCTGCCTTCGAAGATGGTGCCTGGAACTCAGGGGTCCAGGCAGCTTCGTGACACTAGAGCTGGTGCGAGACGTGCCTCTGCGCGAAGCTGTTTCTCTCGCCCTGTCATTTAGGGGAATCGTTTCTTAGGTTCCCACATAGACACCCTGAAAGTGTTTGCACGCTCCGGAACCGTGAAGCTGTCTACATCACGGTTCCTCTCAGCTGCTCTTAGCTAAAGTTCGGGCACGATTCGCCTGGATTCTTCGTGAGAGTGGCCAGGGAACTAGGCCTAAAGTTAGGCCCACGGCGTACAACAGTGTTAAATGCCACAAACAAGAGATGAGTCGAGAGAGCAGCCTTCCTTACAGGCCTGTGTCTCGGGCAGAGTGACCTTTAGGTCCCATTGATCATGCTTTCACACAAACACACCACAGCTGAAGTCTGTTGTCAAGAAGGGCGTTCTTGGCTGAGGCACGGGGCACCCAGCGTATTCTTCCTTTGCGCTAGGTGGATGGCAGTTAGGAATGAAGGCACACAGGGGACAGAGGACGTAGCTTGACGAAGGAGGTGTTGAGTCGAATGGCGCCTTGGGCCCCTGCTTCTTTCTCCCCTGGAATCCTGATGGGACCCACCCCAGGTGGGCACACAAGCACGGTGGAACATATGGCCGCACCCTGTGGAGAGGGGACGGGAGCTAAAGCTGTGCTTGTTTCCAGGCTTATTTCCCCCAAGTCACGGTTGAGCACCGAGAGTTCCAGAGCCACGGGGAGCAGTGTAGAGTTAGCAGCTCCAGGTAGCAAGAGCTGAGCCGAGAGGTGCCTTCCGCAACGGCCTGTTTCTAACCTCGCTTTGGCGTATGGAAGCCGTTCTCCAGGCACTCGCGCCCGGACACCGTACACTGCTTCCTACCGCAGAGAGGTCGGCCGTTGCTAAAGCACGGGTTCTCTACACTGTTTTGGCTTCGCGTTCGTACGCTAGCAATGAGACTTGGATGTCAAAGCGGGGCTGCAGGCCTGGCTTCATGAAACGAGTGGGGACTCGTGTTCGGCCTTCTGCCGCCGCCTGAGTCTCACTCCGCAAATGGTTTTTTACTCGCTGGCAGCGCACGCCCGCAGGCACACAGCGAAATGCTTCTACTCTCAGCAACGGCTATCCTGGCTGAAGCACGGATGCTGTACAGTGTGGTGCCTGCGAGTTAGGTGGTTGTTTTGCGGCCTGCACTCACACACGGGGCAACGGGACTAGGCCCAGAAAGAAGAGCTGAGCCAAGAGATGTGTCTTCGGCACCGGCCTTCTTCTCGCTGGCGTTGACTTTAAGGAGGCCGTTGCCAGAGCTCTCAGCCACAGTACACAGTACACCGCGTCCTCTAACCCAGTGACCGGAGGGAACTTAAGGCACGGTATCTGCCCAGATTTCTGCCTTCGAAGATGGTGCCTGGAACTCAGGGGTCCAGGCAGCTTCGTGACACTAGAGCTGGTGCGAGACGTGCCTCTGCGCGAAGCTGTTTCTCTCGCCCTGTGATTTAAGGGAATCGTTTCCTAGGGTCCCAGATAGAAACCCTGAAAGTGTTTCCACCCTCCGGAACCGTGATGCTGTCTACATCACGGTTCCTCTCCACTGCTCTTAGGTAAAGTTCAGGCAGGATTCGCCTGGATTCTTTGAGAGAGTGGCCAGGGAACAAGGCCTAAAGTTAGGCCCACGGGGTACAACAGTGCTAACTGCCTCAAACAAGATATTAGCCGAGAGAGCAGCCTTCCTTACAGGCCTGTGTCTCGGGCAGAGTAACCTGTAGGTCCCATTGATCATGCTTTCACACAAACACACCACAGCTGAAGTCTGTTCTGAAGAAGGGCGTTCTTGGCTGATGTACGCGGCCTCTAGCATTTTCTTCCTTTGTGCTAGGTGGATGGCAGTTAGGCATGAAGGCACACAGGGGACAGAGGACGTAGCTTCACGAAGAGGTGTTGAGTCGATTGGCGCCTTGGGCCCCTGCTTTTTTCTCCCTGGAATCCTGATGGGACAAACACCAGGTGGGCACACAAGCACGGTGGAACATGTGGCCGCACCCTGTGGAGTGGGGACGGGAGCTAAAGCTGTGCTTGATTCCAGGCTTCTTTCCTCCAAGTCAGGGTTGAGCACCGAGAGTTCCAGAGCCACGGGGAGCAGTGTAGAGTTAGCAGCTCCAGGTAGCAAGAGCTGAGCCGAGAGGTGCCTTCCGCAACGGCCTGTTTCTAACCTCGCTATGGCGTATGGAAGCCGTTCTCCAGGCACTCGCGCCCGGACACCGTACACTGCTTCCTCCCGCAGAGAGGTCGGCCGTAGCTAAAGCACGGGTTCTCTACCCTGTTTTGGCTTCGCCTTTGTACGCTAGCAGTGAGAGTTGTATACCAAAGCGGGGCCGCAGGCCTGGCTTCATGAAACAAGTGGGGACTCGTGTTCTGCCTTCTGCCGCCGCCTGTGTGTCACTCGGCAAATGGTTTTTTACTCGCTGGCAGCGCATGCCTGCAGGCACACAGCGAAATGCTTCCACTCTCAGCAGCAGCTCTCCTGGCTGAAGCACGGATGCTCTTCAGTGTGGTGCCTGCGAGTTAGGTGGTTGTTTTGCAGCCTGCACTCACACACGGGGCAACGGTAATAGGCCCACAAAGAAGAGCTGAGCCAAGAGGTGTGTCTTCAGCACCGGCCTTTTTCTCGCTGGGGTTGACTATAGGGCGGCCGTTCCCAGAGCTCTCAGCCACAGTACACAGTATACCCCGTCCTCTAATCCAGTGACCGGCGGGAGCTTAAGGCACGGTATCTGCACAGATTTCTGCCTTCGAAGGAGGTGCCTGGAACTCAGGGATCCACGCATCCATGCTGGAGGAGTACTAGCTTCGTGACATTAGAAGTGGTGTGAGAGGTGCCACTGCGTGAAGCCGTTTCTCTCGCCCTGTGGCGTAGGGGAATCGTTTCCTAGGCTCTCACACAGACACCCTGAAAGTGTTGCCACCCTCCGGAATCGTGATTCTGTCTATATCAGGATTCCTCTCCACTGCTCCTAGGTAAAGTTCGGGCACGCTTCGCCTGGATTCTTCGTGAGAGTGGCCAGGGACGTAGGCCTCCAGGCAGGCCCACAGAGTAGAGCAGTGCTAACCGCCTCAAACAAGAGATGAGTCGAGAGAGCGGACTACCTTACAGGCCTGTTTCTCGGTCAGAGTAACGTTTAGGTTCCATTGCTCATACTTTCACACAAACACCCCACAGGTGAAGTGCGCGCTCAAGTCGGGCATTCTTGGCTGAGGCTCGGGGCCTCTAGCGTTTGCTTACTTTGCGTTAGGCGGATGGCAGTTCGGACTCAACGCACACTGGGCCTGGCGACCTAGCTTCAGGCAAGAGGTGTTGAGTCGAGAGGCGCCTTGGGCCCCTGCTTCTTTCTCCCTTGGAATTCTGGTGGGACCCCCTCCCCAGGTGGGCACACAAGCACGGTGGAACATGTGGCCCCACCCTGCGGAGAGGGGATGAGAGCTAGGGCTGTGCTTGTTTCCAGGCTTCTTTCCTCCGAGTCAGGGTTGAGCACCGAGAGTTCCAGAGCCACGGGGAACGGTGTAGGGTTAGCAGCTCCAGGTAGCAAGAGCTGAGCCGAGAGGTGCCTTCCGCAACGGCCTGTTTCTAACCTCGCTTTGGCATATGGAAGCCGTTCCCCAGGCACTCGCGCCCGGACACCGTACACTGCTTCCTCCCAGAGAGAGGTCGGCGGTAGCTAAAGGACGGGTTCTCTACACTGTTAGGGCTTCGCGTTCGTACGCTAGCAATGAGACTTGCATAGCAAAGCGGGGCCCAGGCCTGGCTTCATGAAACAAGTGGGAACTCATGTTCTGCCTTCTGCCGCCGCCTGATTCTCACTCCGAAAATGGTTTTTTGCTCGCTGGCAGCGCACACCCGCAGGCACACAGCGAAATGCTTCCACTCTCAGCAACGGCTATCCTGGCTGAAGCACGGATGCTGTACAGTGCGGTGCCTGCGAGTTAGGTGGTTGTTTTGCGGCCTGCACTCACACACGGGGCAACGGGACTAGGCCCAGAAAGAAGAGCTGAGCCAAGAGATGTGTCTTCGGCACCGGCCTTCTTCTCGCTGGCGTTGACTTTAAGGAGGCCGTTGCCAGAGCTCTCAGCCACAGTACACAGTACACCGCGTCCTCTAACCCAGTGACCGGAGGGAACTTAAGGCACGGTATCTGCCCAGATTTCTGCCTTCGAAGATGGTGCCTGGAACTCAGGGGTCCAGGCAGCTTCGTGACACTAGAGCTGGTGCGAGACGTGCCTCTGCGCGAAGCTGTTTCTCTCGCCCTGTGATTTAAGGGAGTCGTTTCCTAGGCTCCCACATAGAAACCCTGAAAGTGTTTCCACCCTCCGGAACCGTGATGCTGTCTACATCACGGTTCCTCTCCACTGCTCTTAGGTAAAGTTCAGGCAGGATTCGCCTGGATTCTTTGAGAGAGTGGCCAGGGAACAAGGCCTAAAGTTAGGCCCACGGGGTACAACAGTGCTAACTGCCTCAAACAAGATATTAGCCGAGAGAGCAGCCTTCCTTACAGGCCTGTGTCTCGGGCAGAGTAACCTGTAGGTCCCATTGATCATGCTTTCACACAAACACACCACAGCTGAAGTCTGTTCTGAAGAAGGGCGTTCTTGGCTGATGTACGCGGCCTCTAGCATTTTCTTCCTTTGTGCTAGGTGGATGGCAGTTAGGCATGAAGGCACACAGGGGACAGAGGACGTAGCTTCACGAAGAGGTGTTGAGTCGATTGGCGCCTTGGGCCCCTGCTTTTTTCTCCCTGGAATCCTGATGGGACAAACACCAGGTGGGCACACAAGCACGGTGGAACATGTGGCCGCACCCTGTGGAGTGGGGACGGGAGCTAAAGCTGTGCTTGATTCCAGGCTTCTTTCCTCCAAGTCAGGGTTGAGCACCGAGAGTTCCAGAGCCACGGGGAGCAGTGTAGAGTTAGCAGCTCCAGGTAGCAAGAGCTGAGCCGAGAGGTGCCTTCCGCAACGGCCTGTTTCTAACCTCGCTATGGCGTATGGAAGCCGTTCTCCAGGCACTCGCGCCCGGACACCGTACACTGCTTCCTCCCGCAGAGAGGTCGGCCGTAGCTAAAGCACGGGTTCTCTACCCTGTTTTGGCTTCGCCTTTGTACGCTAGCAGTGAGAGTTGTATACCAAAGCGGGGCCGCAGGCCTGGCTTCATGAAACAAGTGGGGACTCGTGTTCTGCCTTCTGCCGCCGCCTGTGTGTCACTCGGCAAATGGTTTTTTACTCGCTGGCAGCGCATGCCTGCAGGCACACAGCGAAATGCTTCCACTCTCAGCAGCAGCTCTCCTGGCTGAAGCACGGATGCTCTTCAGTGTGGTGCCTGCGAGTTAGGTGGTTGTTTTGCAGCCTGCACTCACACACGGGGCAACGGTAATAGGCCCACAAAGAAGAGCTGAGCCAAGAGGTGTGTCTTCAGCACCGGCCTTTTTCTCGCTGGGGTTGACTATAGGGCGGCCGTTCCCAGAGCTCTCAGCCACAGTACACAGTATACCCCGTCCTCTAATCCAGTGACCGGCGGGAGCTTAAGGCACGGTATCTGCACAGATTTCTGCCTTCGAAGGAGGTGCCTGGAACTCAGGGATCCACGCATCCATGCTGGAGGAGTACTAGCTTCGTGACATTAGAAGTGGTGTGAGAGGTGCCACTGCGTGAAGCCGTTTCTCTCGCCCTGTGGCGTAGGGGAATCGTTTCCTAGGCTCTCACACAGACACCCTGAAAGTGTTGCCACCCTCCGGAATCGTGATTCTGTCTATATCAGGGTTCCTCTCCACTGCTCCTAGGTAAAGTTCGGGCACGCTTCGCCTGGATTCTTCGTGAGAGTGGCCAGGGACGTAGGCCTCCAGGCAGGCCCACAGGGTAGAGCAGTGCTAACCGCCTCAAACAAGAGATGAGTCGAGAGAGCGGACTACCTTACAGGCCTGTTTCTCGGTCAGAGTAACGTTTAGGTTCCATTGCTCATACTTTCACACAAACACCCCACAGGTGAAGTGCGCGCTCAAGTCGGGCATTCTTGGCTGAGGCTCGGGGCCTCTAGCGTTTGCTTACTTTGCGTTAGGCGGATGGCAGTTCGGACTCAACGCACACTGGGCCTGGCGACCTAGCTTCAGGCAAGAGGTGTTGAGTCGAGAGGCGCCTTGGGCCCCTGCTTCTTTCTCCCTTGGAATTCTGGTGGGACCCCCTCCCCAGGTGGGCACACAAGCACGGTGGAACATGTGGCCCCACCCTGCGGAGAGGGGATGAGAGCTAGGGCTGTGCTTGTTTCCAGGCTTCTTTCCTCCGAGTCAGGGTTGAGCACCGAGAGTTCCAGAGCCACGGGGAACGGTGTAGGGTTAGCAGCTCCAGGTAGCAAGAGCTGAGCCGAGAGGTGCCTTCCGCAACGGCCTGTTTCTAACCTCGCTTTGGCATATGGAAGCCGTTCCCCAGGCACTCGCGCCCGGACACCGTACACTGCTTCCTCCCAGAGAGAGGTCGGCGGTAGCTAAAGGACGGGTTCTCTACACTGTTAGGGCTTCGCGTTCGTATGCTAGCAATGAGACTTGCATAGCAAAGCGGGGCCCAGGCCTGGCTTCATGAAACAAGTGGGAACTCATGTTCTGCCTTCTGCCGCCGCCTGATTCTCACTCCGAAAATGGTTTTTTGCTCGCTGGCAGCGCACGCCCGCAGGCACACAGCGAAATGCTTCCACTCTCAGCAACGGCTATCCTGGCTGAAGCACGGATGCTGTACAGTGCGGTGCCTGCGAGTTAGGTGGTTGTTTTGCGGCCTGCACTCACACACGGGGCAACGGGACTAGGCCCAGAAAGAAGAGCTGAGCCAAGAGATGTGTCTTCGGCACCGGCCTTCTTCTCGCTGGCGTTGACTTTAAGGAGGCCGTTGCCAGAGCTCTCAGCCACAGTACACAGTACACCGCGTCCTCTAACCCAGTGACCGGAGGGAACTTAAGGCACGGTATCTGCCCAGATTTCTGCCTTCGAAGATGGTGCCTGGAACTCAGGGGTCCAGGCAGCTTCGTGACACTAGAGCTGGTGCGAGACGTGCCTCTGCGCGAAGCTGTTTCTCTCGCCCTGTGATTTAAGGGAGTCGTTTCCTAGGCTCCCACATAGAAACCCTGAAAGTGTTTCCACCCTCCGGAACCGTGATGCTGTCTACATCACGGTTCCTCTCCACTGCTCTTAGGTAAAGTTCAGGCAGGATTCGCCTGGATTCTTTGAGAGAGTGGCCAGGGAACAAGGCCTAAAGTTAGGCCCACGGGGTACAACAGTGCTAACTGCCTCAAACAAGATATTAGCCGAGAGAGCAGCCTTCCTTACAGGCCTGTGTCTCGGGCAGAGTAACCTGTAGGTCCCATTGATCATGCTTTCACACAAACACACCACAGCTGAAGTCTGTTCTGAAGAAGGGCGTTCTTGGCTGATGTACGCGGCCTCTAGCATTTTCTTCCTTTGTGCTAGGTGGATGGCAGTTAGGCATGAAGGCACACAGGGGACAGAGGACGTAGCTTCAGGAAGAGGTGTTGAGTCGATTGGCGCCTTGGGCCCCTGCTTTTTTCTCCCTGGAATCCTGATGGGACAAACACCAGGTGGGCACACAAGCACGGTGGAACATGTGGCCGCACCCTGTGGAGTGGGGACGGGAGCTAAAGCTGTGCTTGATTCCAGGCTTCTTTCCTCCAAGTCAGGGTTGAGCACCGAGAGTTCCAGAGCCACGGGGAGCAGTGTAGAGTTAGCAGCTCCAGGTAGCAAGAGCTGAGCCGAGAGGTGCCTTCCGCAACGGCCTGTTTCTAACCTCGCTATGGCGTATGGAAGCCGTTCTCCAGGCACTCGCGCCCGGACACCGTACACTGCTTCCTCCCGCAGAGAGGTCGGCCGTAGCTAAAGCACGGGTTCTCTACCCTGTTTTGGCTTCGCCTTTGTACGCTAGCAGTGAGAGTTGTATACCAAAGCGGGGCCGCAGGCCTGGCTTCATGAAACAAGTGGGGACTCGTGTTCTGCCTTCTGCCGCCGCCTGTGTGTCACTCGGCAAATGGTTTTTTACTCGCTGGCAGCGCATGCCTGCAGGCACACAGCGAAATGCTTCCACTCTCAGCAGCAGCTCTCCTGGCTGAAGCACGGATGCTCTTCAGTGTGGTGCCTGCGAGTTAGGTGGTTGTTTTGCAGCCTGCACTCACACACGGGGCAACGGTAATAGGCCCACAAAGAAGAGCTGAGCCAAGAGGTGTGTCTTCAGCACCGGCCTTTTTCTCGCTGGGGTTGACTATAGGGCGGCCGTTCCCAGAGCTCTCAGCCACAGTACACAGTATACCCCGTCCTCTAATCCAGTGACCGGCGGGAGCTTAAGGCACGGTATCTGCACAGATTTCTGCCTTCGAAGGAGGTGCCTGGAACTCAGGGATCCACGCATCCATGCTGGAGGAGTACTAGCTTCGTGACATTAGAAGTGGTGTGAGAGGTGCCACTGCGTGAAGCCGTTTCTCTCGCCCTGTGGCGTAGGGGAATCGTTTCCTAGGCTCTCACACAGACACCCTGAAAGTGTTGCCACCCTCCGGAATCGTGATTCTGTCTATATCAGGGTTCCTCTCCACTGCTCCTAGGTAAAGTTCGGGCACGCTTCGCCTGGATTCTTCGTGAGAGTGGCCAGGGACGTAGGCCTCCAGGCAGGCCCACAGGGTAGAGCAGTGCTAACCGCCTCAAACAAGAGATGAGTCGAGAGAGCGGACTACCTTACAGGCCTGTTTCTCGGTCAGAGTAACGTTTAGGTTCCATTGCTCATACTTTCACACAAACACCCCACAGGTGAAGTGCGCGCTCAAGTCGGGCATTCTTGGCTGAGGCTCGGGGCCTCTAGCGTTTGCTTACTTTGCGTTAGGCGGAAGGCAGTTCGGACTCAACGCACACTGGGCCTGGCGACCTAGCTTCAGGCAAGAGGTGTTGAGTCGAGAGGCGCCTTGGGCCCCTGCTTCTTTCTCCCTTGGAATTCTGGTGGGACCCCCTCCCCAGGTGGGCACACAAGCACGGTGGAACATGTGGCCCCACCCTGCGGAGAGGGGATGAGAGCTAGGGCTGTGCTTGTTTCCAGGCTTCTTTCCTCCGAGTCAGGGTTGAGCACCGAGAGTTCCAGAGCCACGGGGAACGGTGTAGGGTTAGCAGCTCCAGGTAGCAAGAGCTGAGCCGAGAGGTGCCTTCCGCAACGGCCTGTTTCTAACCTCGCTTTGGCATATGGAAGCCGTTCCCCAGGCACTCGCGCCCGGACACCGTACACTGCTTCCTCCCAGAGAGAGGTCGGCGGTAGCTAAAGGACGGGTTCTCTACACTGTTAGGGCTTCGCGTTCGTACGCTAGCAATGAGACTTGCATAGCAAAGCGGGGCCCAGGCCTGGCTTCATGAAACAAGTGGGAACTCATGTTCTGCCTTCTGCCGCCGCCTGATTCTCACTCCGAAAATGGTTTTTTGCTCGCTGGCAGCGCACACCCGCAGGCACACAGCGAAATGCTTCCACTCTCAGCAACGGCTATCCTGGCTGAAGCACGGATGCTGTACAGTGCGGTGCCTGCGAGTTAGGTGGTTGTTTTGCGGCCTGCACTCACACACGGGGCAACGGGACTAGGCCCAGAAAGAAGAGCTGAGCCAAGAGATGTGTCTTCGGCACCGGCCTTCTTCTCGCTGGCGTTGACTTTAAGGAGGCCGTTGCCAGAGCTCTCAGCCACAGTACACAGTACACCGCGTCCTCTAACCCAGTGACCGGAGGGAACTTAAGGCACGGTATCTGCCCAGATTTCTGCCTTCGAAGATGGTGCCTGGAACTCAGGGGTCCAGGCAGCTTCGTGACACTAGAGCTGGTGCGAGACGTGCCTCTGCGCGAAGCTGTTTCTCTCGCCCTGTGATTTAAGGGAGTCGTTTCCTAGGCTCCCACATAGAAACCCTGAAAGTGTTTCCACCCTCCGGAACCGTGATGCTGTCTACATCACGGTTCCTCTCCACTGCTCTTAGGTAAAGTTCAGGCAGGATTCGCCTGGATTCTTTGAGAGAGTGGCCAGGGAACAAGGCCTAAAGTTAGGCCCACGGGGTACAACAGTGCTAACTGCCTCAAACAAGATATTAGCCGAGAGAGCAGCCTTCCTTACAGGCCTGTGTCTCGGGCAGAGTAACCTGTAGGTCCCATTGATCATGCTTTCACACAAACACACCACAGCTGAAGTCTGTTCTGAAGAAGGGCGTTCTTGGCTGATGTACGCGGCCTCTAGCATTTTCTTCCTTTGTGCTAGGTGGATGGCAGTTAGGCATGAAGGCACACAGGGGACAGAGGACGTAGCTTCACGAAGAGGTGTTGAGTCGATTGGCGCCTTGGGCCCCTGCTTTTTTCTCCCTGGAATCCTGATGGGACAAACACCAGGTGGGCACACAAGCACGGTGGAACATGTGGCCGCACCCTGTGGAGTGGGGACGGGAGCTAAAGCTGTGCTTGATTCCAGGCTTCTTTCCTCCAAGTCAGGGTTGAGCACCGAGAGTTCCAGAGCCACGGGGAGCAGTGTAGAGTTAGCAGCTCCAGGTAGCAAGAGCTGAGCCGAGAGGTGCCTTCCGCAACGGCCTGTTTCTAACCTCGCTATGGCGTATGGAAGCCGTTCTCCAGGCACTCGCGCCCGGACACCGTACACTGCTTCCTCCCGCAGAGAGGTCGGCCGTAGCTAAAGCACGGGTTCTCTACCCTGTTTTGGCTTCGCCTTTGTACGCTAGCAGTGAGAGTTGTATACCAAAGCGGGGCCGCAGGCCTGGCTTCATGAAACAAGTGGGGACTCGTGTTCTGCCTTCTGCCGCCGCCTGTGTGTCACTCGGCAAATGGTTTTTTACTCGCTGGCAGCGCATGCCTGCAGGCACACAGCGAAATGCTTCCACTCTCAGCAGCAGCTCTCCTGGCTGAAGCACGGATGCTCTTCAGTGTGGTGCCTGCGAGTTAGGTGGTTGTTTTGCAGCCTGCACTCACACACGGGGCAACGGTAATAGGCCCACAAAGAAGAGCTGAGCCAAGAGGTGTGTCTTCAGCACCGGCCTTTTTCTCGCTGGGGTTGACTATAGGGCGGCCGTTCCCAGAGCTCTCAGCCACAGTACACAGTATACCCCGTCCTCTAATCCAGTGACCGGCGGGAGCTTAAGGCACGGTATCTGCACAGATTTCTGCCTTCGAAGGAGGTGCCTGGAACTCAGGGATCCACGCATCCATGCTGGAGGAGTACTAGCTTCGTGACATTAGAAGTGGTGTGAGAGGTGCCACTGCGTGAAGCCGTTTCTCTCGCCCTGTGGCGTAGGGGAATCGTTTCCTAGGCTCTCACACAGACACCCTGAAAGTGTTGCCACCCTCCGGAATCGTGATTCTGTCTATATCAGGGTTCCTCTCCACTGCTCCTAGGTAAAGTTCGGGCACGCTTCGCCTGGATTCTTCGTGAGAGTGGCCAGGGACGTAGGCCTCCAGGCAGGCCCACAGGGTAGAGCAGTGCTAACCGCCTCAAACAAGAGATGAGTCGAGAGAGCGGACTACCTTACAGGCCTGTTTCTCGGTCAGAGTAACGTTTAGGTTCCATTGCTCATACTTTCACACAAACACCCCACAGGTGAAGTGCGCGCTCAAGTCGGGCATTCTTGGCTGAGGCTCGGGGCCTCTAGCGTTTGCTTACTTTGCGTTAGGCGGATGGCAGTTCGGACTCAACGCACACTGGGCCTGGCGACCTAGCTTCAGGCAAGAGGTGTTGAGTCGAGAGGCGCCTTGGGCCCCTGCTTCTTTCTCCCTTGGAATTCTGGTGGGACCCCCTCCCCAGGTGGGCACACAAGCACGGTGGAACATGTGGCCCCACCCTGCGGAGAGGGGATGAGAGCTAGGGCTGTGCTTGTTTCCAGGCTTCTTTCCTCCGAGTCAGGGTTGAGCACCGAGAGTTCCAGAGCCACGGGGAACGGTGTAGGGTTAGCAGCTCCAGGTAGCAAGAGCTGAGCCGAGAGGTGCCTTCCGCAACGGCCTGTTTCTAACCTCGCTTTGGCATATGGAAGCCGTTCCCCAGGCACTCGCGCCCGGACACCGTACACTGCTTCCTCCCAGAGAGAGGTCGGCGGTAGCTAAAGGACGGGTTCTCTACACTGTTAGGGCTTCGCGTTCGTACGCTAGCAATGAGACTTGCATAGCAAAGCGGGGCCCAGGCCTGGCTTCATGAAACAAGTGGGAACTCATGTTCTGCCTTCTGCCGCCGCCTGATTCTCACTCCGAAAATGGTTTTTTGCTCGCTGGCAGCGCACGCCCGCAGGCACACAGCGAAATGCTTCCACTCTCAGCAACGGCTATCCTGGCTGAAGCACGGATGCTGTACAGTGCGGTGCCTGCGAGTTAGGTGGTTGTTTTGCGGCCTGCACTCACACACGGGGCAACGGGACTAGGCCCAGAAAGAAGAGCTGAGCCAAGAGATGTGTCTTCGGCACCGGCCTTCTTCTCGCTGGCGTTGACTTTAAGGAGGCCGTTGCCAGAGCTCTCAGCCACAGTACACAGTACACCGCGTCCTCTAACCCAGTGACCGGAGGGAACTTAAGGCACGGTATCTGCCCAGATTTCTGCCTTCGAAGATGGTGCCTGGAACTCAGGGGTCCAGGCAGCTTCGTGACACTAGAGCTGGTGCGAGACGTGCCTCTGCGCGAAGCTGTTTCTCTCGCCCTGTCATTTAGGGGAATCGTTTCTTAGGTTCCCACATAGACACCCTGAAAGTGTTTGCACGCTCCGGAACCGTGAAGCTGTCTACATCACGGTTCCTCTCAGCTGCTCTTAGCTAAAGTTCGGGCACGATTCGCCTGGATTCTTCGTGAGAGTGGCCAGGGAACTAGGCCTAAAGTTAGGCCCACGGCGTACAACAGTGTTAAATGCCACAAACAAGAGATGAGTCGAGAGAGCAGCCTTCCTTACAGGCCTGTGTCTCGGGCAGAGTGACCTTTAGGTCCCATTGATCATGCTTTCACACAAACACACCACAGCTGAAGTCTGTTGTCAAGAAGGGCGTTCTTGGCTGAGGCACGGGGCACCCAGCGTATTCTTCCTTTGCGCTAGGTGGATGGCAGTTAGGAATGAAGGCACACAGGGGACAGAGGACGTAGCTTGACGAAGGAGGTGTTGAGTCGAATGGCGCCTTGGGCCCCTGCTTCTTTCTCCCCTGGAATCCTGATGGGACCCACCCCAGGTGGGCACACAAGCACGGTGGAACATATGGCCGCACCCTGTGGAGAGGGGACGGGAGCTAAAGCTGTGCTTGTTTCCAGGCTTATTTCCCCCAAGTCACGGTTGAGCACCGAGAGTTCCAGAGCCACGGGGAGCAGTGTAGAGTTAGCAGCTCCAGGTAGCAAGAGCTGAGCCGAGAGGTGCCTTCCGCAACGGCCTGTTTCTAACCTCGCTTTGGCGT
This sequence comes from Eumetopias jubatus, assembly GCF_037043125.1. Classification (NCBI taxonomy): domain Eukaryota; kingdom Metazoa; phylum Chordata; class Mammalia; order Carnivora; family Otariidae; genus Eumetopias; species Eumetopias jubatus. The sequence goes on from NW_028274813.1 coordinate 146,248,054, forward strand.
ATGGAAGCCGTTCTCCAGGCACTCGCGCCCGGACACCGTACACTGCTTCCTACCGCAGAGAGGTCGGCCGTTGCTAAAGCACGGGTTCTCTACACTGTTTTGGCTTCGCGTTCGTACGCTAGCAATGAGACTTGGATGTCAAAGCGGGGCTGCAGGCCTGGCTTCATGAAACGAGTGGGGACTCGTGTTCGGCCTTCTGCCGCCGCCTGAGTCTCACTCCGCAAATGGTTTTTTACTCGCTGGCAGCGCACGCCCGCAGGCACACAGCGAAATGCTTCTACTCTCAGCAACGGCTATCCTGGCTGAAGCACGGATGCTGTACAGTGTGGTGCCTGCGAGTTAGGTGGTTGTTTTGCGGCCTGCACTCACACACGGGGCAACGGGACTAGGCCCAGAAAGAAGAGCTGAGCCAAGAGATGTGTCTTCGGCACCGGCCTTCTTCTCGCTGGCGTTGACTTTAAGGAGGCCGTTGCCAGAGCTCTCAGCCACAGTACACAGTACACCGCGTCCTCTAACCCAGTGACCGGAGGGAACTTAAGGCACGGTATCTGCCCAGATTTCTGCCTTCGAAGATGGTGCCTGGAACTCAGGGGTCCAGGCAGCTTCGTGACACTAGAGCTGGTGCGAGACGTGCCTCTGCGCGAAGCTGTTTCTCTCGCCCTGTGATTTAAGGGAATCGTTTCCTAGGGTCCCAGATAGAAACCCTGAAAGTGTTTCCACCCTCCGGAACCGTGATGCTGTCTACATCACGGTTCCTCTCCACTGCTCTTAGGTAAAGTTCAGGCAGGATTCGCCTGGATTCTTTGAGAGAGTGGCCAGGGAACAAGGCCTAAAGTTAGGCCCACGGGGTACAACAGTGCTAACTGCCTCAAACAAGATATTAGCCGAGAGAGCAGCCTTCCTTACAGGCCTGTGTCTCGGGCAGAGTAACCTGTAGGTCCCATTGATCATGCTTTCACACAAACACACCACAGCTGAAGTCTGTTCTGAAGAAGGGCGTTCTTGGCTGATGTACGCGGCCTCTAGCATTTTCTTCCTTTGTGCTAGGTGGATGGCAGTTAGGCATGAAGGCACACAGGGGACAGAGGACGTAGCTTCACGAAGAGGTGTTGAGTCGATTGGCGCCTTGGGCCCCTGCTTTTTTCTCCCTGGAATCCTGATGGGACAAACACCAGGTGGGCACACAAGCACGGTGGAACATGTGGCCGCACCCTGTGGAGTGGGGACGGGAGCTAAAGCTGTGCTTGATTCCAGGCTTCTTTCCTCCAAGTCAGGGTTGAGCACCGAGAGTTCCAGAGCCACGGGGAGCAGTGTAGAGTTAGCAGCTCCAGGTAGCAAGAGCTGAGCCGAGAGGTGCCTTCCGCAACGGCCTGTTTCTAACCTCGCTATGGCGTATGGAAGCCGTTCTCCAGGCACTCGCGCCCGGACACCGTACACTGCTTCCTCCCGCAGAGAGGTCGGCCGTAGCTAAAGCACGGGTTCTCTACCCTGTTTTGGCTTCGCCTTTGTACGCTAGCAGTGAGAGTTGTATACCAAAGCGGGGCCGCAGGCCTGGCTTCATGAAACAAGTGGGGACTCGTGTTCTGCCTTCTGCCGCCGCCTGTGTGTCACTCGGCAAATGGTTTTTTACTCGCTGGCAGCGCATGCCTGCAGGCACACAGCGAAATGCTTCCACTCTCAGCAGCAGCTCTCCTGGCTGAAGCACGGATGCTCTTCAGTGTGGTGCCTGCGAGTTAGGTGGTTGTTTTGCAGCCTGCACTCACACACGGGGCAACGGTAATAGGCCCACAAAGAAGAGCTGAGCCAAGAGGTGTGTCTTCAGCACCGGCCTTTTTCTCGCTGGGGTTGACTATAGGGCGGCCGTTCCCAGAGCTCTCAGCCACAGTACACAGTATACCCCGTCCTCTAATCCAGTGACCGGCGGGAGCTTAAGGCACGGTATCTGCACAGATTTCTGCCTTCGAAGGAGGTGCCTGGAACTCAGGGATCCACGCATCCATGCTGGAGGAGTACTAGCTTCGTGACATTAGAAGTGGTGTGAGAGGTGCCACTGCGTGAAGCCGTTTCTCTCGCCCTGTGGCGTAGGGGAATCGTTTCCTAGGCTCTCACACAGACACCCTGAAAGTGTTGCCACCCTCCGGAATCGTGATTCTGTCTATATCAGGGTTCCTCTCCACTGCTCCTAGGTAAAGTTCGGGCACGCTTCGCCTGGATTCTTCGTGAGAGTGGCCAGGGACGTAGGCCTCCAGGCAGGCCCACAGGGTAGAGCAGTGCTAACCGCCTCAAACAAGAGATGAGTCGAGAGAGCGGACTACCTTACAGGCCTGTTTCTCGGTCAGAGTAACGTTTAGGTTCCATTGCTCATACTTTCACACAAACACCCCACAGGTGAAGTGCGCGCTCAAGTCGGGCATTCTTGGCTGAGGCTCGGGGCCTCTAGCGTTTGCTTACTTTGCGTTAGGCGGATGGCAGTTCGGACTCAACGCACACTGGGCCTGGCGACCTAGCTTCAGGCAAGAGGTGTTGAGTCGAGAGGCGCCTTGGGCCCCTGCTTCTTTCTCCCTTGGAATTCTGGTGGGACCCCCTCCCCAGGTGGGCACACAAGCACGGTGGAACATGTGGCCCCACCCTGCGGAGAGGGGATGAGAGCTAGGGCTGTGCTTGTTTCCAGGCTTCTTTCCTCCGAGTCAGGGTTGAGCACCGAGAGTTCCAGAGCCACGGGGAACGGTGTAGGGTTAGCAGCTCCAGGTAGCAAGAGCTGAGCCGAGAGGTGCCTTCCGCAACGGCCTGTTTCTAACCTCGCTTTGGCATATGGAAGCCGTTCCCCAGGCACTCGCGCCCGGACACCGTACACTGCTTCCTCCCAGAGAGAGGTCGGCGGTAGCTAAAGGACGGGTTCTCTACACTGTTAGGGCTTCGCGTTCGTACGCTAGCAATGAGACTTGCATAGCAAAGCGGGGCCCAGGCCTGGCTTCATGAAACAAGTGGGAACTCATGTTCTGCCTTCTGCCGCCGCCTGATTCTCACTCCGAAAATGGTTTTTTGCTCGCTGGCAGCGCACGCCCGCAGGCACACAGCGAAATGCTTCCACTCTCAGCAACGGCTATCCTGGCTGAAGCACGGATGCTGTACAGTGCGGTGCCTGCGAGTTAGGTGGTTGTTTTGCGGCCTGCACTCACACACGGGGCAACGGGACTAGGCCCAGAAAGAAGAGCTGAGCCAAGAGATGTGTCTTCGGCACCGGCCTTCTTCTCGCTGGCGTTGACTTTAAGGAGGCCGTTGCCAGAGCTCTCAGCCACAGTACACAGTACACCGCGTCCTCTAACCCAGTGACCGGAGGGAACTTAAGGCACGGTATCTGCCCAGATTTCTGCCTTCGAAGATGGTGCCTGGAACTCAGGGGTCCAGGCAGCTTCGTGACACTAGAGCTGGTGCGAGACGTGCCTCTGCGCGAAGCTGTTTCTCTCGCCCTGTCATTTAGGGGAATCGTTTCTTAGGTTCCCACATAGACACCCTGAAAGTGTTTGCACGCTCCGGAACCGTGAAGCTGTCTACATCACGGTTCCTCTCAGCTGCTCTTAGCTAAAGTTCGGGCACGATTCGCCTGGATTCTTCGTGAGAGTGGCCAGGGAACTAGGCCTAAAGTTAGGCCCACGGCGTACAACAGTGTTAAATGCCACAAACAAGAGATGAGTCGAGAGAGCAGCCTTCCTTACAGGCCTGTGTCTCGGGCAGAGTGACCTTTAGGTCCCATTGATCATGCTTTCACACAAACACACCACAGCTGAAGTCTGTTGTCAAGAAGGGCGTTCTTGGCTGAGGCACGGGGCACCCAGCGTATTCTTCCTTTGCGCTAGGTGGATGGCAGTTAGGAATGAAGGCACACAGGGGACAGAGGACGTAGCTTGACGAAGGAGGTGTTGAGTCGAATGGCGCCTTGGGCCCCTGCTTCTTTCTCCCCTGGAATCCTGATGGGACCCACCCCAGGTGGGCACACAAGCACGGTGGAACATATGGCCGCACCCTGTGGAGAGGGGACGGGAGCTAAAGCTGTGCTTGTTTCCAGGCTTATTTCCCCCAAGTCACGGTTGAGCACCGAGAGTTCCAGAGCCACGGGGAGCAGTGTAGAGTTAGCAGCTCCAGGTAGCAAGAGCTGAGCCGAGAGGTGCCTTCCGCAACGGCCTGTTTCTAACCTCGCTTTGGCGTATGGAAGCCGTTCTCCAGGCACTCGCGCCCGGACACCGTACACTGCTTCCTACCGCAGAGAGGTCGGCCGTTGCTAAAGCACGGGTTCTCTACACTGTTTTGGCTTCGCGTTCGTACGCTAGCAATGAGACTTGGATGTCAAAGCGGGGCTGCAGGCCTGGCTTCATGAAACGAGTGGGGACTCGTGTTCGGCCTTCTGCCGCCGCCTGAGTCTCACTCCGCAAATGGTTTTTTACTCGCTGGCAGCGCACGCCCGCAGGCACACAGCGAAATGCTTCTACTCTCAGCAACGGCTATCCTGGCTGAAGCACGGATGCTGTACAGTGTGGTGCCTGCGAGTTAGGTGGTTGTTTTGCGGCCTGCACTCACACACGGGGCAACGGGACTAGGCCCAGAAAGAAGAGCTGAGCCAAGAGATGTGTCTTCGGCACCGGCCTTCTTCTCGCTGGCGTTGACTTTAAGGAGGCCGTTGCCAGAGCTCTCAGCCACAGTACACAGTACACCGCGTCCT